>NC_090889.1:23285904-23345904 GCF_036669925.1 Montipora capricornis
GTATTTCACAAGAGAAATGAAGCTTTAGATCAAATGGTTAAGCAAATGATTTGGTATTAGAGTGCTCTCACCGCAAATTACATGACGACAGAAAGCAGAAAGCTTCAGCTGTCATTTAAACTATTGTACTCAATGCAAATAGTATGTTAATGCCTGCATGAGATTGTTATTATTGGCGTTTAAAGAAAAGAGAGCCAAATTTTGATGAGTCTGCTCTTCAAACACTTACACTGTACGTTATAACAGAAGTGACAGTGTCTGACACTTGCAGAGTGCAGACCCCAAACTACATGTAACCGTAACTCACAGTTATTGAAAGCTAAACGTTTGATTTAAAATGGGTGCTTAGACTTAAATACTGTTTACAATCGCTATTTGTAGACAGTCTGCAGTTGTCATACACCTTAGAAATTATCAGCTTTATTATTACATGTACCAGCATTTTTTTTTTTTGAGACATGTGATATTGAGTGTTCTTATCTGGATGAAATTCTTATGACATCTTTTATCTGTAAGTAGCAGTAATAATTTTTGTTTGGAAATGTGACTGAGATTATGAATTATTTTTTCCAAGAAAACTGAAACTTTTCACTATATTTATTTGTTGATTAACAGTTCAAATGGGAGGTGGGTACAGCTGGGAATTGGTTCATTAAAAGATTGCTGGGAAGTTTGGACAGAGAGTTGGTTACAGAAAGTGCTGAGGCTAGGCAAGAAGATGCCTTCTTCTTGCAACATACAGTACAAACCACTACATGTATCATCTATGGAAGAGGAGTTGGAGAAAACCCTCAGATAAAAGAAAAGGTTGGTGCAATGAAAAAATTCCTTTGAGGCATGTTTCTGTAAAAGACCTGTAATGCAGTCAAACAGCTGAAAGTCTGAAAGACTTACAGAAGCTGATTGTTGCTTTTAAACAAGTGATGCATATAGATATTTACAAATAACTCGCATAAATTACACTTAAACAACTAATTCTTGACAGTCACTGCAATAAAATAATTATAAAGCACTGTCTGAGTTACAGGCCTGTGTACGTATAGACTAGTAATGCCTAGCGATTAGCAGAAGATGATGCTGCAGTTTCATTTATCCATTGTCTCACCCAATATCTGCTTTCAGTTTAAAATTTGAAATACTGTTAAATGAGATAATTATAAATACCTCATCACACATAATTTTTTTTGGAAAAGTGTTGAAGACAAAGAAAGCATCTGGCAATATATTTTCAAGATTTGTTCCATGAGTTCCACCACTATATGTGTACTTTTATCATTATGACAAAATTAATTTGATAGTTAACTGAGTTACTCAATGAATCAAGAACAATGTTACAGATATAATCTCGTGCAAGTACCGGTATTACATCTGGTTCCATTTATTTGGTACACCAAAATTGGTGGCTGATGTCTTTTGTTTCTCAGGATTAGGGATGTATTAGATTTGTGCTCTCTTCCTATTTTGTTAGAATATTGTCGAATGATCTTAATTTTGGAAGGGGTGATACTAATCATTATTCTCTTTAATTACTTTTAAGGATGATGAGTCAATCAATGGAGAGGTTCTAAAAACAACATTTGCAAGGATTGTTGCTTCTGGCACACTAATTGAACTAGAGACATTTACCTTGTGGCAGAAAGCAAGGTTTTGTTAAAACTTTCATTCGCTGTAATTGTTTTGCTGGGAGCATACTTAATTATCAGCTTAATCTCAAGGGTTTTTTTCTTGTTTTTGGAAACAAAAAGTTTTTAGTTTTTTCTTAACGTAAATTATCAGCCTAAGTTCTGTGTTTTTTTTTCTTTTTGAAAGCAATTCTGTTGGAGAAAAAAAGAACACATTGGTAAAGGTCAATGATGGCAAAATGTTTGCATCAGTTATCCTAAGGCATGTTCCATTTTTTACGTTTGACTTCTTTCTGTAAGAACTGACTTGTATTACATGTACATAAAACCCATTTTGTTATACTGAGTCACATTTATCCAAGTATGTTGTATGCTTTAGTTTTTGTAATTGAAGTTATTTTGCAGCCATTCATTGTTATAATCTGTAATCAAAACACAAACCACTCAATTTATCTTTGTTTAAGGCAAGAACACATTCAGCTGATTGCCATTTTATTATTGCCCAAATAATTAGAATAAAGATAGCTTTGATTTTTGTGATGTATTTGTATGTGTATACAGATTGTATTTATCATTCATATCGATGGGCATTCTTTGCAATCTTATGATTAAAATTACCAGTATTAGATGCTTCATTGTCAACCTGGTCTTTTCTTTACATAATATTTAAAAAATGAACTTTTCATGGTTTTATGAGAAATCTGACTATAAATGAAGGTACAGTAGATCTAGTGAGGGTGAATGTGTTCTGTAGAAAGAGTAAATATTACTCTGACAAGGGGAGTAAAGTTTAAGAGGGTAAATTTTACTCTTGAAAAGGAGTGGTTTTGTACCTTTTTGTCTCACCCCAGTTTTGGAGTTAATTTAACTCTGTCAAGGGTAAATTGAACTCCATTTAAAGAGTTCAATTCACTCCAATAGAAGGATAAAATTTACTCTTGTATTGGAGTGAATTTTACACCACAGGAGGGGTAAACAATACTGGAGTAAATTTTTACCCCAACAGAAGAGTAAAAGTTATAAGAGTACATTTTACTCCAAAAACGGAGTAAGCATTACCGGAGTGAATTTTACTCCAAAAATGGAGTGGTTTTGTACCTTTTTTTTTAACTCCCTTTTTGGAGTTAAATCTACTCCTTGAAAATAACAGTGAACCAATTATGGCTTAACGCTCTACCCAAAATCAATCATAACATGGTTGGAGCTTTTTTTGCGGACAACGTTGCTTGCCTTGAGATCATTGCGAAGGAAACCTTTTAAATGCATACGGCATAAGGCAGTAGTTTGGTGCGAGTCAGCTCGCCAACACTTTTCTCTGAACCGCCATCCTCCGGCTTGTATGCCTCAACTCGCATGCATGGCGGTTCAGAGAAAAGTGTCCCGTGAGCTGACTCACACCATACTCCTAAGGCAGAACAGATCTTTTCAAATATGGAAATACAGCCTGCTGGAGTCAGCACATTCGTCTCGGCTGCATGGTGAAGCGTTACAAAAGTACTTTTTTTCATAAAGCCAGTGAAATTGTGTCAGAAGACAAAGTGGTACGTGACTTTTTGTGACCACACCAAACATCATTGGTGGTCACCCAAAGCAGAAATTACTTTTGCTTCATGGAACAAATGTTTTCTTGCCTTTTCTCTTTTTCTTGGCCCTCTTAAGTTTGGATGTGAGTCATTTGCTTAATTACTAGTAATAGTTTTCACTACATCTGCCCGCGGTTTGAATATCATGTCAATTCTGTAGTGAATCTCACGAAGTAATTGTCTTTACATGGCATTTAAAGGTGACCTAGTACGAGTATGTCTTTTTTTGGGGACTGAGGCCTTGATAATTATCGCTAACATGCGAAAACCGAATTCAATAATTGTTTTATTATGCATATTCCTGAGCTGAGCTCCGCCATGACAAAACTTCTGCATGCATAAAACTATTCTCTGTAGGTATGACGTCAATTCTACATATATAAAATCTATTGTTTGTAGGTATGACGTAAGAAAAACAGAGCAAGCAAGAATTAGCTGCGTGCTTATAGCCAATCAAAATCGAGCTGGTGACACCAATGTATAATAATAATTTTTGTTGGTTCAATTAAACTTCCCTTACACCTGGCTGCATTCATTTTCAAAACAGGAACTTGAAGATCCCGGCGACGTCTACGAAAACTGGCCCTCAAAATATAATTTGGCAGTATAGTAATTCTTTCGCGATTTATTCCATATCGTTTACATCGTACATTGTGGTTGAAGTATTTTCTTTAAATATAAATTTGGTACTAGCGGTTTCAGAGTAAAAATAGAAAATGAAAGGTTTGTAAGCCCTGTTCCAAGGGTCTTTTCTGGACGACTTTTTGAGAATACATGAAAAATTTATAAAATATTATAGAGCATCATTTCGTTTAACTTCACCTGGTACGGGATAAACTTGACCTCGCAAGCGACCAGCTCCAAACTGGCTTCATGGCTCAGTTGGTACAGCAAGTGCAGTTTAATCGCACGGTCATGAGTTCGAATCCCTAGGGGCTGCCCACTATCAAACGTACTCCATGGCCCCTAATCTCATTTAAGCCTAAATGTTTTCGAGCTTCCTTTGCAATTGCTTTAGTTTCCTGCGATGGTCTTCCCAATTTTAAATTTCATGCCTCTTTACGAAATCGTCCACCTGATGGTCAGGTCCGAAGTTCCCAACTGTTTGCATGTGACGAGCGATGCCAGTTAGTGTTGTCTTTTCCCGTTTAGTTTTAATTTACGGACCACTAGAAAGCCTTTCGTTTTGCACTGAGAAATAGCGCTGTGTTAACTGAGGAAAAGGAGGGCTTTAATCAGTCACACATGGCTACTGGCGCGCTATAAATTAAAAGGGGTTGAATTTGCCCTTCATGTGATTTGGTTGTTATAGATTGTGTAGTTGAGTTGTAGTCAGTAGTACTTGAACCGAGCAGTTTTGCGCTGTAAAGAAATGGATGCAAAGTCGGCATCATCGGCCAGAGTGTATTGAGATTTTCCCCTTTTCCGCGCTAAGTACTTAGAGTTGGTAGTTCAACGTAACACCTAAAAACTATTAGATTTTATAATGAAGGACATGAGAGTGTAAGATAGAGCGCAGGGATGGCGCAGTGGTGAGAGTACTCGCCTCCCACCAATGTGGCCCTGCTTCCATTTTCAGACTCGGCGTCACATGTGGGATGAGTTTGTTGGTTCTCTATTCTGCACCGAGAGGTTTTTCTCCGGGTCCTCCGGTTTCCCCTTTCCTCAAAAAACCAACACTTGACTTGATTTTATTGTTAAATTCAGTTTACAATGTCCCAATTAGTGCTCCAGCGCTAGAACGACTACACACTTACAATAAGCCAAGTTCCTTTCCTTTTTCATATAAAACTCAAAAGTACTTTAACTTCGGAAAACGTATTATAAGACAAGCACGACAGTTTCGATTCGCTCACGAGTTCTAGTAATGTCTAGTAATACAAAATATACCTTTTTCTCTTTTTTAAATGTAATGTCCACCTCAGGTGATCCTGGAGAAAAACTCTTAACCGAAACAAATCTCAGCGAGCGGTCGACTTGAGCATCTCGAAGCAGCTTGCATATATGCAGCAAAATCATATAGATAGTTTTCGTTTGTTTTCAGCTGTTTTCTTTCCGCGAGATTACTTGTCATATTACCTTATAGTTCAGTTTTCAATTGTCACCAAAAGGTAAACAAGGAGTCGAAACAACCGCAAAAAATCGCTTATTCCTCACAGATTAAGATGGGTTGAACTGAATTAAAAAAAATTAAAATGATCCACGCTTAATGCCATGCTTTTTGTTAAAAGCCATAATTTTAATTGAAAACATGTTGTTGTCAGACAGACACACGGTACCGACCGAGGCATTATAGTATATCATTTTTATTTTTTGGAGAGGAAATGACAAAATGTCAGTGCAGAGTACTGTTTCGAGCAACGGTGAATATAATCTAGGGTCTTTCTTTTCCTCAATCTATCGTGCATAACGCTTTCAAATTTACCAATGAGAAATGGAAGTAAGTTTTTCTTGAAGTGGACTCAGTTTGAAACTGCCAACTCTGTTGCAACTCACTGCTCATAGTTAACGCCGCAAAATCAAAAATGGATGATACAATAGACTATTTTCGTGTTTTCAGTATTGGACTGGAACTAGCTTGCAATGGAGGCTAATGCGGGGGAATCTTTTCAAATGCAAATGCTTTTTAATTTATTCCCCCGCATTAGCCTCCATTGCAAGCTAGTTCCAGTCCAATACTGAGAATACGAATATGGTCTATTAAGTACCTTTCATTTTTCAGTCATTGATTTGGGCCGAGTAATTCGTTTGCGTCTGAAATGATTTTACGTCCTCTATTATCGAAGATGCTACCCTGTGCTTTAATCGTGTTTCTTTTTAAAAGGAGTTCTGTATTTGCATTAAAGCTTGAGAGAGGCCGGAAACAGCATGTCATAATTCCTTGATGAGACTTCTGGAGGCTAAAAAAAAACTATAAAACCAAGTGGCCTGACTGCCTTCAATAAGTAATTAGTATGCAGTATCAGCCAATAAATATTAATTAATATTTTGGCATTACGGGAGTTTGTTTTTTTAGCCGGCTCCAAGCCTTCATCGGGACCAGTTTTTAAGAGGTTTGATTGCGGGTTTGGAAAAGAGCTGGTTTGGAGATCATACCAGCGAAACATAATGTAAACTCAGGTACCTAAACGTCAAGCCAGGATCTCGAGCAATGATTCAGAGCAGGATTTGGGGCCAGGATCTAAGCCAGTATCCTGTGAAATCCAGGTCTAAGCAGTCATTTTAGTGAGTAGGTCTACAAGTTCCTTTTAGTGATTATTAGGTCTACGTGCCCATTTTAGTGATTACAATGCAGGTCTACGCACTCATGATAGTGATGAGGACTAAGCGCTCATTTTCGTGATTAGGTCTACGCTCCCATTTTAGTGATTAGATCTACGCGCCCATTTTAGTGATTGCGTTTAAGCACTCATTTTAGCGATTAGGTCTAAGTACTCGTTTTAGTGATTAGGATTAAACACTCATTTTAGTAATTAGGTCACTAGAATGAGGGTTGGAAATCTTGACGAAAGATCCTGGCTGGGATCCTGGCTTGAACTCCTAGCTTTACTATTAGGCAGTATCTCAATCCAAACCTCCAGTAGTTTATTGAAAAATGACACAACATCACACATTTTGAGTGATTAAGTTCTGAAACTGGCTTTGATTTGAATGCTTTAGAGGCTGTTTTAAATGTTTTAGCTACTGCACAAAATTCAGAGCCTTAAAAATTGATCTGATACAAGACAGGCGAAATTTGGCCTTTCCGAGTTTTGCTTGTGTTTTCTTTTGAACGATACACTTAGACAAAGATAACATTCACATTTTGCTTCAGTAAATGCCAATTTGAACAAGCAGGGCAGGTGGTTTCAGACAACCAGCAACACCCACCACGTTGCCAATTGGAAAAGTGTTGATGACAAGGCAGCTAATGTAAACCAGGAACAGCTTTGCAGAGGTGTTGTACAACATTCCAACCGCGACACACAATCCTCAAGATTTGAAATGCAGACTAGACACAACCCCACTAACTGGGCCCCTACATAGGGGACACGAAGTTGTTCAACACCTTGCAAGTTCCTAAAAGGATAATCTGGAACACAATCAGAATCGTGTATAAAACGTATTGCACTTGAACATTCTCGTTCAAACAGCAAAAAGTGATTAGACTATTTGTTGAACCTTGCAATGAGTCAAAGTGGGTCAAATGTCATTATTTAAAATTAGCTCATCAAAACGATTGTAGTGATTGTTACTAACCGAAATTTCATGAGCTTCCTCAGGTTAAAAACAATAACAATCCTCCTCTTGTATTTAAAGAGGAGCGCAAGCTACAAAGTTTCTAAGTTTACTGTGAAATGATTTTTGAATGATAGTCTTGTAAAATTTGGCAAATGTTCTAATGTTTTTCAACCAATCACTGAATGAACTTATGGAAAATTAAAGCGCGCGCCGTCAAAAATTCACTTGTTTTGATTTTATCTTTTCACGTATATTATTAACGTGTATTAACATGCATATTATGTGTATTATTAAACAAGCGCTTGTAATATTTCGAAGTGCAAATTTGTGAAAAATCCAGTCGTGCTTATTTACTCAAAATCACGTGATTTCCTATACTTACATATTTACCTATGGGTTAACAAGAAACTCAGTTTGTGAATGAAAACAATAGGCCACTTTGGAAAATACCATAATACTCTTTGTTTGTCCCACCAAATTTTGCATAAGCATTGTTTCCAGTTTCTCTTGGGACTTACAATGGTCCCAAGAGAAAACAAAAACAATGCTTATGTAAAATTTGGGGGAACAAACAAAGAGTATTATGGTATTTTCCAAAGTGGCCTATAGGATGCTCTCTCCGCTTAATTTCCAGCATCAAATACCGAAATTTCGTTGTGATAGAGTACTAGAGATATTTAGTAAGGTTTCTGACGTGACGTCAGCAAGGGAGTTCTGACGTGACATCACGTTGCGTGGCAACCAAGGAGTCGATAAATAGTTAGGATGCTGCGGGTGACTCGCTTTCAATTGAAAATGCTTGTCACTTTTTTTTTTCAGGTCACGATGCAGGGATCAGCGAAAAGGCCATCAAGCTGAGACCAATCGCGGTTATTAAAGGATGACCTGAAGGTCGATGCCTTTAAAGTTTCTTTACGGTGCTCGTAACATTCTTCGGTCTGTCACGCAATCTTTTAAAAGATCACGTGACGATTCAAGAGGTGGCTCCGCGTCTAAGAAAACTCGTTCCAAATCAGTCGACGTAGAAAAGATTGACCAGCGGCTGACACAAAGAGATTCCCACTTGAAGAACCAGCTCAAATGCAAATCAGGAATAGAAGCAGTTTTATTGGGCGAAAACGCTAAATTCCTATTGTCTGAGAACAGCTACAGTCTGTGACAAAATTCGTTGGAACAGTCCACGACTATACAGATCTGAAACTTTCGCAGCTCACTCTCCCCTCACAATGTTGTTTTAACGCCAGTTTCTGAGCCCAATTGTCAAAACAACATTGTAGGAGGGCAAGGTATTGTAAAGTGTTTCAACAATTTTGTCCGGGACTGTATTTTTGAGGAATTTCAGTTATGAAAAGAATTGGCGGGAAATATGCTACATTTTAGGAGAAGGAAACCCTTGATTTCTAGCGGCCTGGAGTGTGATGTTGCGCCACATTTGTGATAAATTCGACAATAAATGAAACATACAACATGTTCAGGTTTTTTTGAATTCGGTTGGTTGTTTCTCGTTAAAAAAAAAACGCCATTTCATAGAAGGTTGACTGTGGCTGAGCATGTTCTGCTTAGGAACGACCTTAACCAGGATGAATTTGCAGAGGCCGTTCGAGTTTTGTTCCGTGAAGGAAAATATCGTAATATCTTGTTAACGGTGGTTGCTGGTTGCGGCAAAACACTTTATAATTCCTCTAAACTCTGTTTTCGAACCGTTTTGTAATCCTGGTACGACCACGATCGCTTTGGTTGATACTGTAAGTACAGACAGCGATGAAGTGATTTTCTCAAATGACGTTCGTTGGTGTCCCTAAATTAACGCACGACACGATTTTTCACTTCTTTTGGCAGGTCACAAAGTGCATTTACCTAGACTCAAAACACATTCCGCACGGGATGTTGACTTTTCACCCGATTCTCCAATATTTTGCACCAGCAAGGAAGAGTTCACCTTTGTTAGATACGCGATCGCTGGTCGAAAGTCTTGTCATTCATTTCATGCGGCACAAATTTCCGAAAAGGAACAACAGTGTATTTCCCCATGCTCCCGTTTTATTCGGCCTTGATCTTCTCACAAAGTTAATTAGCGTGCATCTGTAATTCAACGAGTCACCAACGAGTCACCATTTTTAAGAAAGCTTTTTTGGTGAGAAATATGCACAATTGAACCACGATGATGAAACAGTCAGAAAGGGCAGTAAACACAGAAGGTGAATCGATTGTTTTGGACACTATAGGAGAGAAAATAGCCATTTTTGAGGCGAATGTGCATGGTGACGCTGTCAATGTACTGAGGAAAAGTATCCTGCTAAATTTAATTAATATAGTGGTGACTCGTGCACTCTAACACAATGTCGTTGTTTTCTTCTCTTGTTGGTTTTGTGTAGCGAAATTCGACTCGAAAAAATGTTAAGCGATATCAAATTAGCCTACAATGGAGCTGTTATGAAAAAACAGTCAGTAGAAAGCGTCTAATACTGTTACGTTTTTAAACTGCGTGTCACCATTTTGGTACAAAGTTGCTCACGCAATGAACTAAAGTAAACAAGTTTTTACACCACGTGTCATGAGTTTCTATCCTTGTGCGAAATTCCTGTTTTTGATAGCTATAACTTGTGTTTCCTGCATTTCCATGTCTCCTACCGACAGAAATTGTCGAAGAGTTATAAAATAAAAACTGTACTAACATAAAAAGTATTCTTTTAAATTTTCCGGGTCTTACGAAGTTCTATAGCTACTCGCGTAACATTGGGCCGGGTAAAACATACATGTATATGTGCAAACTAATTTTAAGCCGTAACAATATTTGACAGTTGGCGATGCATCGTCATTTTATGTAAAATACCGCATCAGTTAGTATTTTATACGACCTCCTGAAGGAAACTACATCAAGGTAAAAGGCAACATCCTTCGTCCATATATATTCAATATGTTGTCATCTCATTTTTAGAGCAAATCTTCATCTTTTTAGCACATCCAAGAAGTCGAAAGTCCTTTTCTGTTGATTGTAGGTAGTAATATCCTTTAGACGTTAGAAAGCGACAAACTTTTCTCACAGATACAGCAATTGTCAAAACCCCGCCTTCTTCGCTCTTGTGGGCCTCCCTTGCATTCTATAACATAACTTCCATGGGCGTCCTGAATTAAACAATGGCTGGATAGGTTTTCTCTTAACTGTTAAACCTTTGTATGTGCTTTCCGTTCCAGGAAAATCGTCATTGATTAATCTCCAAGCGCTTTTAGGAGAAATGTAGCGCATTTTAGCTACTTTACGAAGAGAAAACCTTTGAATGCGAGATAAAACAAATACGCTCGTGCCCTTGTCACGCTATCAGTGGCAGCAAGAAAAACCATATTTCAGATCATGACTCTCTTCTTAACTAAATCTAAACAATTTCGCTTATTTTATCATTGTCCATATATAACAAAAGAAATTCGAACACTGTACATCAAACTCAGTTACGAATAAAAAAGTTACGCAGCGCTATCGTACCGGTTATGAAGGCGACTGCAAAGTTGTGTCACTTATGACCCTGCCAGCACGTCCTATAAATAGTTTAAATTCCTCACAAATACAGTCTGTGACAAAATTCGTTGGAACAGTCCACGACTATACAGATCTGAAACTTTCGCAGCTCACTCTCCCCTCACAATGTTGTTTTAACGCCAGTTTCTGAGCCCAATTGTCAAAACAACATTGTAGGAGGGCAAGGTATTGTAAAGTGTTTCAACAATTTTGTCCGGGACTGTAGTTGTAAAACAACGGAGTAAATTGAGCAGCATATTTAAATAAAATTACTTCATCTCTTTTGTACAACATCTAAAGTTATCTTTTCTCAACTGAAAGTCATTTGCATTTATCCTGTGTTGTCTCGAATTTCTTGCTTTCATTTATTCTACGTATGAACATTTCAATTGCATCATGGAAACGTTTTATCGAGCAAAACGCTAATCTAGCTTGAGTTACTGTTCATTATATCAGGGACGTTAAGTAAGAAAGTTCTGGTTTAAGTAAGTAGCCATGGCGGTCGTTAACGAGAACGTCACAAAACAACAGTATCATTTTCTATTTTTACTCCGAAACCGCTCGTACTAATTTATTTTTAGGATTCTTCGCCAGCATTGTACGACTTGAACGAGATGGAATCATCGCCAAAGACTTACGATTTCGCAAAGTTAGATTTGAAGTGACGTTTTCGTCGACGCGACGTAGCCGTCGCAGATCTAAAGTCCCTACTTCACGGAACAAAACAATAGCTGTGCACAGTGGGACCCCGCCTCACGGCCATCACTTCGTTATTGCGACCACTTTTTTTTGGCCCGGCAAAACGGCCCTCCATTCTCTTATAGCAAAACTCTCTTTAATGCGGTCACCCGTTAATACGGCCAACGGCCACAATTTTAAATCGCAAACGGTAGAATCCTCTATAATTTCACCCCGTTAATGCTGCCACTCGCGCTAAATTTTAGAAACGACTGTGACACGGTAATCGAACAGCCGATTTACTTTACAAAGTACTGTCAGCAACACTCCTCCCTGTTTTCATCTCAAACATGATCTCGACACTACTGTTACACTCAGTAAGGCAAATCGCGAAGGGATTAAGTCATTGTGCTTTCATCAAAAGCGCGATGAATACTCAAGTCTTTCGGTTTGGTAATTTTGGCGGCTTCCGTTTTTTAGGAGGATAGTAAGCAGGGCCTGTTCTTGTTTTGATTTTAGGCTCAGAACGTGCGGTACACTTAACAATTTTAAGCGTTTTACCTACTGAGCGAAGTTTCAAGTATTTTATTCAATTACTACGTACATTCCCGTTGTTCGTTAAAGAGAAAAATGCTACGGCCCCATAGCCATGAATTTCACCCTACCCCGGTTATACGGCCATTTTTTTAGGCCGGTTGACAGGGTTCCACAGTACGTTTCTTTGGCGTTCTGTCGACGAAAGCGTTTCAACATTTCACAATCATTCCATCTTTTCCATGTTGTACAACATGGGCGGACTATCCTATAACTGGATTGATACGAACAGATTTTAAGTAAAAAGAGCTCGAATGAAAGATTCACAGCCGTATGCACACGTTGTCACAATTCTGAAATCTGATCACGTGCTCAGTACGGGAGAAAAATGTACAAAAATGCGTGTCGCACGTGCAGCGCAGTAATATTTTATCATTTAGCCAATAATGGCCGTGTTTTCACCAGCGGTTTTTAAGGTCGCTTAGCAACTGACAACCGGAAATCGGGTGAAAATAGTTGCTTTTTCAACTCGCTTAATGTTAAGCGAGACGGCAAAATTCAATGGCATTCTCATTAAATTTAAGCCACCAAACCAAGGTAGCTTAAGCGAAATGGCAATTACTTTCGGCCAATGAGGAGTGGCTTGCGATTGTTCAAATGGGAAATAGTACAGGCGTGCCATTATTATTATTATTATTATTATTATTGTATTGGCACGTGCTCCCTCCTCATTTAACCTAACCCGTGAAAACACGTATCATTTTAAAGTCGCTTAACGAAGTCTGCAAACAAACCAATTTAAGGAAGGTTAAGCGAGACAACGGCTGTTGTGAAAACCCAGCCATCATTACTGTTTTAGGGCGTTGTCGTTGTTGGTGGCGACATAAGTACCCAACGATAAACTTTTTATCCACGCCGTTCATACACAGTTTAATCCTGGAAAGTTGATACACACGCGCACACACACACCATGCCAAACGACTTGGAATGGCAAAAATGATTATTTTAAGAAGAGGCTCTCGTTATCTTCATTGCTATCTACTTAATCTCGCTGGTGTTTACAGGTCATCGAAGCCGACAGTAAGAACTGGAAACATTTTAAAGTGACGTTTTCGTCGCCGGCCGTCGCCGTAGTAGATCTTAAATTCCCTCATATTTTTAGGCGACGTTTTCGTGACCGTCACCCTTGATTGAGGTCCCTTTTAAGGTTTTGACGACAACGCGAGCGTACAAATGTGAACCTTCCATCCTCTATTTTTACTCTGAAACCGCTCGAACTAATTGATTTTTAGAATACTTCGCCCACATTGTACGACGTGAAGGAGATGGAAAAATCGCCAAAGACTTACTATATTGCAAAGTTATCTTTTGAGGTGACGTCTTCCGCGTCCCAAGCGTTGCGTGGCGGCTATGCACGTGACAGGTTGCGTTACTGCGTTGCGAATTACTACTGCGAAGGAGACGTTGTAACTGTCATAACTGTTCTCCTTTCTTACTTTCTTAAAATTATGGCAAGTATCTAGTATAGTTTATAAAGAGCTTGTAACTTGACAAAAATCTGTTAATGTCACCGCCTTAGATGAAGCCCGTTTTGTGGATGTCTCCCGGAAGTTAAAGTGGCTTGTCGTAGACATGTGCGACAACGGAAGAGTGACCATTTTACCAAACTCCGCGCGAAACCGCTTCTTGAAGTAGATCAACATCCAGGGGTTGACCGCGCTATTGGCGTGTCCACACCAGAAACTCACCAACATGAAGTAGTGGAAAAAGGGAAACTTTCTAAACGCCCATACACGATCGACGGCAAACATCACGTGACTGATATGTACTGGAAGCCAACACAGTGCAAACGCAATTACAATAGCAATAGACGTCTTGATCATTTGCCGTTTTGTTTTGTTCATACGTAGGCGCGCTTCGTCATGGCTTACAGACGCACCCGGAATTTTATGTGAACGCAGTTTTTGGCAAATACATCCGTAAAGAAAGCTCATGATAGCCAAAGGGAATACATAGATTATGGCTACAACATAGAGAAAAACACCTCTCATGACTGAGTTTATATCGCCAAACTGCGAAAATTCTTGGTGAATTACAAAGGATTGTCCCTTTGGATTGCGAACTTTAATTATGAGTAGCCAAGGGGACATGGCACACATCGAAAAAAGCCAGATACTCGGTACGAGGATTTTTTGGTTCCGAAAGCGCGGAAATTGTCGCAGGGAAAGTACGATGCTGAAAAAGGAGTCGAACGCAATAGTAGTCAAGGAATAGACGGACGCCATGACCGCAACGAAGAATGTAAAAACTACAAACTTGGCAAGAAATTCGCTGAAGGCTCCACCAAACCATCTGTTGTCCATGAGAATGGCCTGCAATTGAAGAGGCATGGCAAAGCAAGTTACTAGCAAATCAGCCACCGCGAGGTTCACGTACATAAAACTTGTTAAGCGTCTTGTTTCGATTTTTCTGTAGAGTATGTAGATCACAAAAATGTTCCCAGCCAATGCTATAGTTATGATAAAAGAATACAGGACAATTGCTGCTGTTTTGACTGGCGTCCCGGGGGTGTTGCCGGTGTCTGAAAGAGTAACTAAAAACAAAAGCCGGAAATAAAGAAGTGCTATATGTCAAATTGTATTAGGTTTAATGTCCCCGCCTGGAAATTTAGTTAAATTAGCCAATCCCAATGAACCTAGATAAACAACCGAACCGAACCAATCATAATGCAGAGAAAGTTCGTGCAGCAGGCCCAAAGGGCGGGAAAGTCACCATTGGTTTTGCAGTTTTTGGCGCGAGATTTTGAAAGCAATCGCAAGTCGCTGCAACAACGTCTATTCTTAGGCGGCTCTTTTGGCTTGTGAAATCAAACTAGAAAAAGTGATTGCAATGTGGACTCAAAGCAAATGCAGGCTAAGCAGGCGCCTTGCAAGGAAAACTCTCTCGACCGATTCACATATGGTTCGTCAATCGCACTGCTGCTAAACGCTGCCTTTAAAGCAGCTCTACAATAAGTCGACTCTCTTGGTCTGCGTTCTATAAAAAGAATTTAAGTAAACCAACTGCAATCAAGGATCGAAGAAAACGCAGCTGTGCGTAGGTGACTCAAACCGCTGGAAAAGTCACAAATCGTTTGTTTCCGATGAGCGGCGCGAGCCAAGCACGAGGATTTTTGGCCAACTACTTGGCGTTATGAAGAGACAAATGATTGGGACACTCATCTGAAAAACAATGATGTGCAAGTCTTGATAGTCACTTTATCCTCAGTGGAGACTCAGACAGGAAGGGGCCAAACAAATCACGGCAAAATCGGGACCGGCGAAAGATTACCCGTGATTTCTTTTTCCTGTCCCGTCTCGTCCCGGAGGAGGTCTATTGAAGGGGGTGACCAACTTACCATTTGCTTCTGAAGACATGGTTAGAAGTTAATATTACTGGAAACAGATGCAAAGAACAAAATGTTAATAAGCAAAAAGAATTTTGAAAATTAGCCATAAAGACCAGTGGGCAAATCAAGTAACAAAACGGCAAAAAGTGTTGCAGGACTGAATATTACGTGACACCTACGTGCAACTTCCTATAATCAAACACTCTTAACCCAATTTGTTTATCTGAACTTTGGTCAGTTTGGTGAAAAAAAAACTTAATAACAATAAAAATGATACTGCTTTTTTTTCTATAATCCGGCGTGGTTGCACTTTGCTCGAGGCCAAGAAAGCGAATTGTTTAAATTTCAACTCTGATTTAAATTGATGCAATGCAGACTTGTAATCCACGCTTAAGATATTATATTGCATCAGTAAAGACACTTTACTGCGATTTTCGTAATTTTTCGGAATCTTACCTTCAAGCGCGAAGCGCTAATTTGGCTTCCATCAATCAAATTTCCGAACAAAACCGAGATGATCAACTCCTTCTCCGGAAATTGAATTGGAGTTTTTGTTCAGTTCACCTGGGGTCCATGTTTCGTATACGACCGTTTTTCCTCAAATCTATTATGAGCCGAAAGTGAAGGTGTCCAGCTGTTAACCCAAAAATTTAATAAAGTACAACCTTTCGTTTTGCGTAAACAAAGTTGAATACACGTTCCCTTCATAATGAGGATGTCGTGTTCAATGGTACTGGGCGTTAATTTTTCATGATCACAAAAGATGGTTTTCGCAGTGACGTCATCAAATTCTAAAATTAAAACCGCAAAGTGATTTCGGAGTTTGGAGGTGACCTGGAAATGAATCTTTTTTCAAGTTTCGAGTTCCATGACGTCTTTCTTCTCGAAAATACAGCGTTATGAATTTCTCTACATTAGGAGATGTGTTCATACACATGTATTTTATCTTCTTGAGCGAAAAGTAAGCGCTTTCATCGCTAAATGAATACCAGATGTTCGTGTGGATTTCTGGCCACCATATTGGTGCACAGCGGTAATAACTCAGAAACAATGTACCGCACGGACCTGAGAATTGGTGAGGTCATAAATAAATGTGTTCCCTATAGACTGCAAAACAGTCGTATTTTTTGCGAACACAAGAGACGCAGTAAATATTCCAACTAAAGGTCTGGAGCGAGTGTAGAAACGGCGAGGGAGAATGGGGAGAGACGCGAAAAAATACGACTGTCCGCTATGCATATATTAAATTCGTTCAAAATTACCCGTTCTTCCAGCAACGGGAAATTCCCATTGGTTTAATTCTGACACAGCCTGTCATCAAATGTCTATCACACCTCATCAAAAAGATATAGACGCCGTATCAGTTTCACAGTAAAACAGTAACCTCGCGGGAAAATGGACGACGTGGACTTGGTATGAAGAATGCTCGCCTCTCAATAAGCAGTGTTCTCCACAAGTCACAAGTTTTAATATTTTAGGTTTATTTAACACAATTTCTAGTGTTCTCAATCACTGTCAAAAATCCCACGTTATCGAAATATTATAAATTTAAATTCATGCCTAGATGATCACTTCGGAATTTCCGGTGTCTGTCACGTTCTCTAATTGATCTGTTGTTCATAAAGATTTAGGAAACGAAACCGACAATTACTTAAGTTCACGCAATCAACGACTATAATTTTCAGTCTCCAACATTGGGATGCGCTTGCGAGCGATTTAGGATATGTTTTGAAATCGGAGCAAAAAAAAGCTGTGGAATCGCCTCTCAAAGGAAGAGATGATTTTGGTGTGCTGCCAACGGGCTTTGCAAAAAGCCTGATATTTCAGCTGTTTGTTTTGGCGAAAAACAGAGCCTCCAACTCGTCAAATGCATCTTCAGTCGAACGCCCGACAATTATTGTCATTTGTCCGCTCAAAAGCATTATGGAAGAGCAGATAACATCAAATAAGTTTAGCTTTTCTGCCGCTGAACTAACATTTCCAAACTGCGTTTTAAAACAACCGCACAATCTGCAATTGTCAGACGCTGTCGCTTCTTTTGGTTTTCTTCCTCTACGTGGGGCGGGTTTTTTCGGTGTTGACTCATTGAACAGAAAAAACAAACACCTTTCCTTTCCAAAACACCACTGAATCGAACGTACGAAACTTCGCGCCTTCCGAATAGCGAAGAGAAAACGACTGAACATGACAACACAACTAATTTCCCGCGAAAATAAGGATCAAATTTAAGATGTGGTTGGAGCTGTAAAACAATTCTGACACCTTAGTGACATTATTCGAACCCCTGCTTAGAACAAATTTGTTGTATGAAAAGCCGACAGTCGGTTTCTCGCCTCACACGCCCGTCGCGCGCTTCACACGCGAGGATCACGCTTACGGCGCTTCGCGCCTTCCGAAAATGAAAGAAAACGACTGTTTTGCAGTCTATGTTCCCTACAACATTCGAAGTTTTTGACTTATTTCATTGAGCGGTTTCGCTTTTATTTTTTTGTTGCGTAACAGTGAAAACGATCCATAAGGTAAGGTGCCTTTTACTTAAAATGTTAAATTTGCTCTAAGAATGGTAGTATTCGAAACACATTTTTCAGTCGTAAACTGAGAATATTAACTGTGAGTTTGGACAACTGTATGGGAATGTTTTAGGACAGTAAATCATGGTGAACCCCTTTTTTTAAAGCAAAATTCAACGTCAGAACTTGGATGAGCTTGTTGTCTCCGTTTTAGTTTTATGTACAAGTAGGCCAAATAAATTAAGAGATGAACGTACAAGATACCTTTGGAAAACTATCTGGTCCTTATGTGTTTATCAAACCGGCTCAATCTCGGTTTCGACCAAACAGATTTTACAAACTTTATCACGAACAATCCGCGATGGAAGATGGCTTCAAGGTCAACATGACTTAGTTTTAATCAGTCGTCTCGAAAATATTTAACATGATTAAATATATCCACTTGATGCTCGATTCCCGGGGGGTGGGGGACTCTCATATAAAAATGACGGGGTGCTCGTCGGGAATTTTGAAAAGAACCCCTTAGAGGTACCAAGATCCTATTTTGTGGGCGTGGCATGAAATTTTTCCACCCCTAAGAGGTACCAAATTATGGGTTTTAATTAGACAAAATTAAAAATTAGTTGATTGTCAAATGTCTCGTGTCATAATTCTTCTGCAAAGGTTGGTCAAGACAACATGAACATAGGCGTTGTTGCAATATTTCGGCTGGCCAACACCAGCCTTCTTCAGGTTTATTGAATGGATAAATGCTTGTTACAAGATCTTTATATTTACCGGAAATGACATAAAAAGGCTAGGTGACGTGTTATAAAAACGGAAATGCATAAAAAAGAGGAGAAAGAATAATACATGATAACAAGATGAAAAAAACAAAAGAAAATTTCATCTTGTTATCATGTATTATTCTTTCTCCTCTTTTTTATGCATTTCCGTTTTTATAACACATTACCTAGCCTTTTTATGTCATTTCCGGTAAATATAAAGATCTTGTAACAAGCATTTATCCATTCAATAAACCTGAAAGAAGGCTGGTGTTGGCCAGCCGAAATATTGCAACAACGCCTATGTTCATGTTGTCTTGAGCAACCTTTGCACTATATTTTCTATTTTTAAAGAGATCTATTGCAAAGGTCAGATTGTTTCTAAGATACCAATCGAACGCCGGGGGGGGGGGGGGGGATGAGCCACGACAGTGGTTGGGAGAGAAAGGAGGAAATTGCATAGCAGCCCTTGGAAAATTTCTTTAATAGGACAAAAACAAATTTAAAACTTCGAACATGTCTCTGGTAAAGGAAGTCGTTCTTTAATCCATAAGGGAGTTTTTTTCTTGGGAAATTCAACCCACGCATTTCATACATTTCACAAAAAATAGAAATGGACAAAAGATGGAAAGACAGAACGATCTAGAAAGACGATTGGTTCATTCAAGGTGTTTTACTTAAATAAATCCCTTTGACATTTTAAGAGTTCATTTAATTGTGACATTTTGTTTCGTTTCCTTGAAACTTGATTCACCTGGGACGGGAAACTCAATACTACTAATTTACGAACACCAAAAGTAACTTGACGTTGTCTAGAGATATCCAAGACCCAAAAAAAATGAAACTATACGGAGACTACAGAAAGCCGGGTAACGTTTTGAGGGTTAGCACTGGAACTCTTGATATACATGTAACCGAACTTTCGTGAAACGAACTCCCTTACGTTAGCAAGTGCCTGACCTCGTTATCATCCTAAAAATATCATATTTAACAGTCAGGCGAAAAATAACCAGAAGATCTGTATGTAACACGCCTGCGAAAAAACGTTGTTTAAGATGAATCACGTTCACAAGGAACCACAAAATGCTTTGGATAAAAAATGAGAGCTGATGACACGTACTTACCACTTTGAGAGAGTGTGATTTGACTGCTCTCGGAAAAAAACTACCAGTTTTCAAGAGATTCGAAGCGCCTTCTTGTACTAAACAGACACGTCCAAACGGGCAACTGAATCCTGCAAAAAGGAAAGACGTTGTGGTTAAATAGCAAATGATTAAACAGCGGTATGTCGTCTGTCTGTCAAGCCAAATTGTTTCTTGGAGAATTAAAACTGCAATGTCACGGGAACCATTAGACTTATTGATTTTCTTGAAAAATTCAATGACAGGAATTAACATCGAGTCTGTGAATTATATTCGAGAGTTTAATTGAGGCAACGTTAATCGAAGACAATTTTTTCCCATCTGACGTTCTGTATCACCCCCACCAGCATGCGATTAATTAAAGATCGCAATGAACGTTTCCGGATAGCGGCATGATAATATTATTAGGCTGTATTTTTATAGGTGAAGCACCCATGAGTACAGCATAACCCAGTGTTTTGTTAGAGTCAAGATAATATTATTAGGCTGTACTTTAGGTGGCGCACCCACGATTGCAGTATAACCCAGTGTTTTGTTAGAGTCAAGATAATATTATTAGGCTGTTTTTTAGGTGGCACACCCATGAGTACAGTATAACCCAGTCTTTCATTATAGCCAAGACAATATTATTAGGCTTTGATTCACTGAAGAGATCATAATTACTCCTGCGCTGTTTTCTACGAAGTTTAAAGGAGGTTGTGTCCCGCTATTCTAGTCAAACATCAAAACACTAAAGGACGTCTTTGCAATAATGAATACCGTAAAATAATGCTGCAGTTTTGTTGCCAATAGCCATTGAAGTGCACGGAATCCATTCTTTTTTGTTTGCAGCCGAGGATGGAGTGAAGGATGGAAATGGATTGAAACTTGAAAAAAGCTGGCCAGTTTTATTTTTAAGTTTGGAGACCGTATGTTCAGAAGTGGTCAAAAATTAAATATGAATAGATAGCTCTTTGTGCCATAAATATATTTCATATCTTGTCAGTGGGTTGTCAGGAATGTTGTATATGTGAGTTAAAGTAGTATTGAAGAGATATTTTTACCCATTTTAAACATAAAAACAGCAAATTTTGCATGACAGTGGCTCTTTAATTATTTTGAAGTTTTTGGGTATAGAAGATCTGCCTTAGTCAACTAATGCGATGACTAGGTGATGACTTAACTCAAAGTACATGGGTCCGAAATAACAACGATGTTTCCTTGAGAAAAGTTCGAAATGTGTCATGATTTGGGCATCTAAGAATTAGGAACTAGTTGTACTTGGAAAAATTGAAATGCCATTACCCGACTAAATTTGCGATATTGTTAAGTAAGTCTATCTGTATTTTTGTAGGAATATGCCACTCCACTGGTAACAATGCGATATTCTTCTGATGGGTAAACTATCTAAATGTATGTACATCTTGCGCATCTGTAGAAAGTTTGTCCACTCCCTGGAAGCTATGTATCATTTTTCTCAAAGCCTTTATCGTTTCTGCTTTTTTTTTTTTTTTCAACTTGTGCTATCTGTGTGGGGTTGTGCTAGCTGCAATAAGTACCTGAGTAGAAGTCAGTAATAAATTCCGGCGCAGGGCTCACATCGTTCATTTTTTAAAGGCTAGTAATAGAAACGTTTGTAAATGCATGATTTGCATCGCTGATGTCTTGTTCAGGCTTAAAGGCTAACATTTACCTGATCAAATATTAAAGTGGTGAAAGTGTAAAGGAATCGAACAGGAACTAACCAGGGAGAGAACATACAAGGCCATGGATTTCTTTCACTCCTGAAGTGGAAGTAAGCTAAAAACAAGTATATAAGTGTCATTTTTGTGATCGTAAAATTGTTGCAAGAATATGCATTAGAAATATTTTCTCTCTTTTTTTTTAATGTGCTCGCCTTTTATCCCGACGCGCGCAGTTTTTTTGAAACTCTGAACTCGCTTATTTCACACATGCCGGATTATTGAAGCATGAACCTGTTCTTGATGGTTAATTGTCTCATTATGATAATGCCCCTCAAATTATTAACCAAGAAGCGCTGAAAATCTTTTGGTGATTCCTTTTTCGTGGATTTGTTCCTTTTTATTGATTATTAACTAATCAATCACTTAAAGATATCTCTAAAACTGTGCATGGGTATCAATTCAATTTGCTACACGGTAGACCGATGCTAGTTAAAACGTGCACCGAATTTTAGGACAATTCGCACTTCCTTTCGCTGCTTACCTCGGAACGATGTACTTTGATTTCCGATCCTAAAATCTTACTTCAGAAATTGTATTCGTAAAAATCTCTGGGCTAGGTCTCTCCCAAGGCCTTTCGGTTAATGTAGTAGAATCTCTTACCAGTGTTCGGACTCTTCGATAAGATCCCATCGTTCAGAATATTAATACCCGGGAGGATACCGCCTTTAGCATTCGTTCCAATAAAAAAAATGTCACTGGCAAAGCTGTAACGGCATTCACTTCTCACTTCGGGGGCTAAATAGCGTTTAGTGCTGAATTAACCACAGGCTTTCCTAGTTTGAGCCCAAACCAATTATGGCTTAACGCTCTACCCAAAGTCGATCATAACATGGTTGGAGCTTTTTTTGCGGACAACGTTGCTTGCCTTGAGATCATTGCGAAGGAAACTTTTTAAATGCATGCGGCATAAGGCAGTAGTTTGGTGCGAGTCAGCTCGCCAACACTTTTCTCTGAACCGCCATCCTCCGGCTTGTATGCCTCAACTCGCATGCATGGCGGTTCAGAGAAAAGTGTCCCGTGAGCTGACTCACACCATACTCCTAAGGCAGAACAGATCTTTTCAAATATGGAAATACAGCCTGCTGGAGTCAGCACATTCGTCTCGGCTGCATGGTGAAGCGTTATAGAAGTACTCTTTTTCATAAAGCCAATGAAATTGTGTCAGAAGACAAAGTGGTACGTGACTTTTTGTGACCACACCAAACATCATTGGTGGTCACCCAAAGCAGAAATTACTTTTGCTTCATGGAATAAATGTTTTCTTGCCTTTTCTCTTGTTTTTGGCCCTCTAAAGTTTGGATGTGAGTCATTTGCTTAATTACTAGTAATAGTTTTCACTACATCTGCCCGCGGTTTGAATATCATGTCAATTCTGTAGTGAACCTCACGAAGTAATTGTTATTACATGGCATTTAAAGGTGACCTAGTACGAGTATGTCTTTTTTTGGGGACTGAGGCCTTGATAATTATCGCTAACATGCGAAAACCGAATTCAATAATTGTTTTATTATGCATATTCCTGAGCTGAGTTCCGCCATGACAAAACTTGTGCATGCATAAAACTATTGTCTGTAGGTATGACGTCAATTCTACATATATAAAATCTATTGTTTGTAGGTATGACGTAAGAGAAACAGAGCAAGCAAGAATTAGCTGCGTGCTTATAGCCAATCAAAATCGAGCTGGTGACACCAATATATAATAATAATTTTTGTTGGTTTAATTAAAACTTCCCTTACACCTGGCTGCATTCATTTTCAAAACAGGAACTTGAAGATCTCGGCGACGTCTACGAAAACTGGCCCTCAAAATATATTGGGCAGTATAGTAATTTTTCCGCGATTTATTCCATATCGTTTACATCGTACATTGTGGTTGAAGTATTTTCTTTAAATATAAATTTGGTACTAGCGGTTTCAGAGTAAAAATAGAAAATGAAAGGTTTGTAAGCCCTGTTCCAAGGGTATTTTCTGGACGACTTTTTGAGAATACATGAAAAATTTATAAAATATTATAAAGCATCATTTCGTTTAACTTCACCTGGTACGAGATAAACTTGACCTCGCAAGCGACCAGCTCCAAACTGGCTTCATGGCTCAGTTGGTACAGCAAGTGCAGTTTAATCGCACGGTCATGAGTTCGAATCCCTAGGGGCTGCCCACTATCAAACGTACTCCGCGGCCCCTAATCTCGTGTAAGCCTAAATGTTTTCGAGCTTCCTTTGCAATTGCTTTAGTTTCCTGCGATGGTCTTCCCAATTTTAAATTTCATGCCTCTTTACGAAATCGTCCACCTGATGGTCAGGTCCGAAGTTCCCAACTGTTTGCATGCATGTGGCGAACGATGTCAGTCAGTGTCGTCTTTTCCCGTTTAGTTTTAATTTACGGACCACTAGAAAGCCTTTCGTTTTGCACTGAGAAATAGCGCTGTGTTAACTGAGGAAAAGGAGGGCTTTACTCAGTCACACATGGCTACTGGCGCGCGCGCTATAAATTAAAAGGGGTTGAATTTGCTCTTCATGTGATTTGGTTGTTATAGATTGTGTAGTTGAGTTGTAGTCAGTAGAACTTGAACCGAACAGTTTTGCGCTGTAAAGAAATGGATGCAAAGTCGGCATCATCGGCGAGAGTGTATTGAGATTTTCCCCTTTTCCGCGCTAAGTACGTAGAGTTGGTAGTTCAACGTAACACCTAAAAACTATTAGATTTTATAATGAAAGACATGAGAGTGTAAAATAGAGCGCAGGAATGGTGCAGTGGTGAGAGGACTCGCCTCCCACCAATGTGGCCCTGCTTCCATTTTCAGACTCGGCGTCACATGTGGGATGAGTTTGTTGGTTCTCTATTCTGCACCGAGAGGTTTTTCTACGGGTCCTCCGGTTTCCCCTTTCCTCAAAAAACCAACATTTGACTTGATTTTATTGTTAAATTCAGTTTACAATGTCCCAATTAGTGCTCCAGCGCTAGAACGACTACACACTTATAATAAGTCAAGTTCCTTTCCTTTTTCATATAAAACTTAAAAGTACTTTAACTTCGGAAAACGTATTATAAGACAAGCACGACAGTTTCGATTCGCTCACGAGTTCTAGTAATCTCTAGTAATACAAAATATACCTTTTTCTCTCTTTGAAATGTAATGTCCACCTCAGGTGATCCTGGAGAAAAACTCTTAACCTAAACAAATCTCAGCGAGCGGTCGACTTGAGCATCTCGAAGCTGCTTCCATATATGCAGCAAAATCATATAGATAGTTTTCGTTTGTTTTCAGCTATTTTCTTTCCGCGAGATTACTTGTCATATTACCTTATAGTTCAGTTTTCAATTGTCACCAAAAGGTAAACAAGGAGTCGAAACAACCGCAAAAAATCGCTTATTCCTCACAGATTAAGATGGGTTGAACCGAATCAAAATAATTAAAATGATCCACGCTTAATGCCATGCTTTTTGTTAGAAGACATAATTTTAATTGAAAACAAGTTGTTGTCACACCGATACGGAACCGACCGAACCATTATAGTATATCATTTTTATTATTTGGAGAGGAAATGACAAAATGTCAGTGCAGAGTACTGTTTTGAGCAACGGTGAATATATATAATCTAGGGTCTTTCTTTTCCTCAATCTATCGTGCATAACGCTTTCAAATTTACCAATGAGAAATGGAAGTAAGTTTTTCTTGAAGTGGACTCAGTTTGAAACTGCCAACTCTGTTGCAACTCACTGCTCATAGTTAACGCCGGAAAATCAAAAATGGATGATACAATAGACTATATTCGTATTCTCAGTATTGGACTGGAACTAGCTTGCAATAGAGGCTAATGCGGGGGAATCTTTTCAAATGCAAATGCTTTTTAATTTGTTCCCCTGCATTAGCCTCCATTGCAAGCTAGTTCCATTCCAATACTGAGAATACGAATATGGTCTATTAAGGCCGAGGAGTACCTTTCATTTTTCAGTCATTGATTTGGGCCGAGTAATTCGTTTGCGTCTGAAATGATTTTACGTCCTCTATTTTCGAAGATGCTACCCTGTGCTTTAATCGTGTTTCTTTTTAAAAGAAGGAGCACTGTATTTGCATTAAAGCTTGAGAGAGAGGCCGGAAACAGCATGTCATAATTCCTTGATGAGACTTCTGGAGGCTAAAAAAAAATTATAAAACCAAGTGGCCTGACTGCCTTCAATAAGTAATTAGTATGCAGTATCAGCCAATAAATATTAATTAATATTTTGACATTACGGGAGTTTGTTTTTTTGGCCGGCTGCAAGCCTTTATCGGGACCAGTTTTAAGAGGTTTGAATGCGGGTTTGGAAAAGAGCTTGTTTGGAGTTCATACCGGCGAAACATAATGTAAACTCAGGTACCTAAACGTCAAGCCAGGATCTCGAGCAATGATTCAGAGCAGGATTTGGGGCCAGGATCCAAGCCAGTATCCTGTGAAATCCAGGTCTAAGCAGTCATTTTAGTGAGTAGGTCTACAAGTTCCTTTTAGTGATTATTAGGTCTACGTGCCCATTTTAGTGATTACAATGCAGGTCTACGCACTCATGATAGTGATGAGGACTAAGCGCTCATTTTCGTGATTAGGTCTACGCTCCCATTTTAGTGATTAGAACTACGCGCCTATTTTAGTGATTGCGTTTAAGCACTCATTTTAGCGATTAGGTCTAAGTACTCGTTTTAGTGATTAGGATTAAACACTCATTTTAGTAATTAGGTCACTAGAATGAGGGTTGGAAATCTTGACGAAAGATCCTGGCTGGGATCCTGGCTTGAACTTCTAGCTTTACTATTAGGCAGTATCTCAATCCAAACCTCCAGTAGTTTATTGAAAAATGACACAACATCACACATTTTGAGTGATTAAGTTCTGAAACTGGCTTTGATTTGAATGCTTTAGAGGCTGTTTTAAATGTTTTAGCTACTGCAAAAAATTCAGAGCCTTAAAAATTGATCTGATACAAGACAGGCGAAATTTGGCCTTTCCGATTTTTGCTTGTGTTTTCTTTTGAACGATACACTTAGACAAAGATAACATTCCCATTTTGCTTCAGTAAATGCCAATTTGAACAAGCAGGGCAGGTAGTTTCAGACAACCAGCAACACCCACCACGTTGCCAATTGGAAAAGTGTTGATGACAAGGCAGCTATTGTAAACCAGGAACAGCTTTGCAGAGGTGTTGTACAACATTCCAACAGCGACACACAATCCTCAAGATTTGAAATACAGACTAGACACAACCCCACTAACTAGGCCCCTACATAGGGCACACGAAGTTGTTCAACACCTTGCAAGTTCCTAAAAGGATAATCTGGAACACAATCAGAATCGTGTATAAAACGTATTGCACTTGAACATTCTCGTTCAAACAGCAAAAAGTGATTAGACTATTTGTTGAACCTTGTAATGAGTCAAAGTGGGTCAAATGTCATTTTTTAAAATTGGCTCATCAAAACCATTGTAGTGATTGTTACTAACCGAGATTTCATGAGCTTCCTCAGGTTAAAAACAATAACAATCCTTTGAGTCTTAGCTTTTTTCTATTGTTAAAGAGGAACTTCCTTCCTTATGGTTCAACCACTCTTCTCTTATCCATGATAAAGATTTCGGGTCACCGACAAAGCCTGTTTGGTTTACCTGACTTTTCATCAAGTGTCGGAAAGCGTGAACTTTAATACATGTATGTCAACTTCAGACAAACGAAAACAATTGTTGCTTGAGACGGCATCTTGCTATATCTTCAAACTTGCAGAGAGGATCGACAGTGAGCGTTGTAATCCTTCTTTCATCGGAAACCCACTGTTACGTGTTTAAAACCCTGTTAAGAAGTCTGCAATCCTTGCAGATTTTTTTTCTGAATCATTCCTCGATTATCTTTTTTTTGTTCCCAGGCTCCTGAATCATACAAAAATGTAACTGATGTCATCAACACTTGTGAGTACATTTCAAAAAAATGAGTTAATGCCATTAATGAAGCCCTCCCAGTGGTTTTGGAGAACAAGGGAAGGTGCCTAATCTGAACTGGGGAACAGGAGAACAACGACACAATATCTTAGGGAACAAGGGAATATAAATCATTTTAGGGATCAAAAAGCTGCGAACAAGTTTTGAAGTAATTTCGGGGACAAGGGAACACAACCAAATTTTTAAAGGGAACAAGGATCTTCCCTCCCCCCCCCTCCTTCCGCCTGGGAAAACTCCATGAATAGTAATAATGATAACACTATACACGAAAAAATGACTCATTTCTGATTGGCTAAAATAGAAATCTATTGTCCATCTCAAAAAGATCTCGTGTATTTTAAGAGAAGTTCAAATTACAAAGTTTCCAAGTTTGCTGTTGAATGATTTTGTTAGTTTGAAACATCTACTTGTGCTTATTTGCTCGAAATCATATGATTGCCTATACTTATTTACCGACGGGTCAGTTTGTGAATGAAAACAATTGAATGCTCGCTCTCCGCTTAATTTCCTGCATAAAATACCGAAATTTCGATGTGATAGAGTACTAGAGATATTTAGTAAGGTTTCTAACGTGATGTCAGCAATAGAGTTCTGATGTAACGTCACGTTGCATGGAGTAGTTCGGATGCTGCGGGTGACTCGCTTTCAACTGAAAATTCTTGTCACTTTTTTTTTTTCAGATCACGATGCAGGGATCAGCGAAAAGGCCATCAAGCTGAGACCAATCGCGGTTATTAAAGGATGACCTGAAGGTCGATGCCTTTAAAGTTTCTTTACGGTGCTCGTAACATTCTTCGGTCTGTCACGCAATCTTTTAAAAAGATCACGTGACGATTCAAGAGGTGGCTCCGCGTCTAAGAAAACTCGTTCCAAATCAGTCGACGTAGAAAAGATTGACCAGCGGCTGACACAAAGAGATTCCCACTTGAAGAACTAACTCAAATGCAAATCAGGAATAGAAGCAGTTTTATTGGGCGAAAACGCTAAATTCCTATTGTCTGAGAACAGCTAGTTGTAAAACAACGGAGTAAATTGATCAACATATTTAAATAAAATTACTTCATCTCTTTTGTACAACATCTAAAGTTATCTTTTCTCAACTGAAAGTCATTTGCATTTATCTGTGTTGTCTCGAATTTCTTGCTTTTATTTATTCTACGTATGAACATTTCAATTGCATCATGGAAACGTTTTATCGAGCAAAACGCCAACCTAGCTTGAGTTACTGTTCATGATACCAGGGACGTTAAGTAAGAAAGTTGTGGTTTAAGTAAGTAGCCATGGCGGTCGTTAACGAGAACGTCACAAAACAACAGTATCATTTTCTATTTTTACTCCGAAACCGCTCTTACTAATTTATTTTTAGGATTCTTTAAACATTATCGTGTTTATATAAAGGTATATCTATCTATCTATCTTTCTTTGCCAGCATTGTACGACTTGAACGAGATGGAATAATCGCCAAAGACTTACGATTTCGCAAAGTTATATTTGAAGCGACGTTTTCGTCGACGTGACGTGGCCGTCGCAGATCTAAAAATCCCTACTTCACGGAACAAAACAATAGCTGTGCACAGTGGAACCCCGCCTCACGGCCATCACTTCGTTATTGCGACCACTTTTTTTTTGGCCCGGCAAAACGGCCCTCCATTCTCTTATAGCAAAACTCTCTTTAATGCGGTCACCCGTTAATACGGCCAACGGCCACAATTTTAAATCGCAAACAGTAGAATCCTCTATAATTTCACCCCGTTAATGCTGCCACTCGCGCTAAATTTTAGAAACTACTGTGACACGGTAATCGAACAGCCGATTTACTTTACAAAGTACTGTCAGCAACAGCTCCTCCCTGTTTTCATTACAAACATGAACTTGACACTACTGTAACACCCAGTAAGGCAAATCGCGAGGGGATTAAGTTATTGTGCTTTCAACAAAAACAAGATGGATACTCAAGTCTTTCGGTTTGGTAATTTGGCCGGCTTCCGTTTTTTAGAAGGATAGTAAGCAGAGCCTGTTCTTGTTTTGATTTTAGGCTCAGAACGTGCGGTACACTTAACAATTTTAAGCGTTTTACCTACTGAGCGAAGTTTCAAGTATTTTATTCAATTACTACGTACATTCCCGTTGTTCATTAAAGAGAAAAATGCTACGGCCCCATAGCCATGAATTTCACCCTAGTACCCCGGTTATACGGCCATTTTTTTTAGGCCGGTTGACAGGGTTCCACAGTACGTTTCTTTGGCGTTCTGTCGACGAAAGCGTTTCAACATTTCACAATCATTCCATCTTTTCCATGTTGTACAACATGGGCGGACTATCCTATAACTGGATTGATACGAACGGATTTTAAGTAAAAAGAGCTCGAATGAAAGATTCACAGCCGTATGCACACGTTGTCACAATTCTGAAATCTGATCACGTGCTCAGTACGGGAGAAAAATGTACAAAAATGCGTGTCGCACGTGCAGCGCAGTAAAATTTTATCATTTAGCCAATAATGGCCGTGTTTTCACCAGCGGTTTTTAAGGTCGCTTAGCAACTGACAACCGGAAATCGGGTGAAAATAGTTGCTTTTTCAACTCGCTTAATGTTAAGCGAGACGGCAAAATTCAATGGCATTCTCATTAAATTTAAGCCACCAAACCAAGGTAGCTTAAGCGAGTTGGCAATTACTTTCGGCCAATGAGGAGTCGCTTGCGGTTATTCAAATCGGAAATAGTACAGGCGTGCCATTATTATTATTATTATTATTATTATTATTATTATTATTATTATTATTATTATTATTATTATTATTGTATTGGCACGTGCTCCCTCCTCATTTAATCTTACCCGTGAAAACACGTATCATTTTAAAGTCGCTTAACGAAGTCTGCAAACAAACCAATTTAAGGAAGGTTAAGCGAGACAACGGCTGTCGTGAAAACCCAGCCATCATTACTGTTTTAGGGCGTTGTCGTTGTTGGTGGTGATTTAAGTACCCAACGATAAACTTTTCAGTATCCACGCCGTTCATACACAGTTTAATCCTGGAAAGTTGATACACACGCGCACACACACCATGCCAAACGACTTGGAATGGCAAAAATGATTATTTTAAGAAGAGGCTCTAGTTATCTTCATCGCTATCCACTTAATCTCGCTGGTGTTTAAAGGTCATCGAAGCCGACAGTAAGAACTGGAAACATTTTAAAGTGACGTTTTCGTCGCCGGCCGTCGCCGTAGTAGATCGTTAAATTCCCTCATATTTTTAGGCGACGTTTTCGTGACCGTCACCCTTGATTAAAGTCCCTTTTAAGGTTTTGACGACAACGCGAGCGTACAAATGTGAACCTTCCATCCTCTATTTTTACTCTGAAACCGCTCGTACTAATTGATTTTTAGAATACTTCGCCCACATTGTACGACGTGAAGGAGATGGAAAAATCGCCAAAGACTTACTATATTGCAAAGTTATATTTTGAGGTGACGTCTTCGGCGTCCCAAGCGTTGCGTGGCGGCTATGCACGTGACAGGTTGCGTGACTGCGTTGCGAGTTACTACTACGAAGGAGACGTTGTAACTGTCATAAGCGTTCTCCTTTCTTACTTTCTTAAAATTATGGCAAGTATCCAGTATAGTTTATAAAGAGCTTGTAACTTGACAAAAATCTGGATGTCTCCCGGAAGTTAAAGTGGCTTGTCGTAGACATGTGCGACAACGGATGAGTGACCATTTTACCAAACTCCGCCCGAAACCGCTTCTTGAAGTAGATCAACATCCAGGGGTTGACCGCGCTATTGGCGTGTCCACACCAGAAACTCACCAACATGAAGTAGTAGAAAAAGGGAAACTTTCTAAACGCCCATACACGATCGACGGCAAACATCACGTGACAGATATGTGCTGGAAGCCAACATAGTGCGAACGGAATTACAATAGCAATAGACGTCTTGATCATTTGCCGTTTTGTTTTGTTCATACGTAGGCGCGCTTTGTCATGGCTTACAGACGCACCCGGAATTTTGTGTGAACGCAGTTTTTGGCAAATACATCCGTAAAGAAAGCTCATGATAGCCAAAGGGAATACATAGAATATGGCTACAACATAGAGAAAAACACCTTTCATGGCTGAGTTCTTATCGCCAAACTGCGAAAATTCTTGGTGAATTACAAAGGATTGTCCTGTTGGATTGCGAACTTTAATTATGAGTAGCCAAGGGGACATGGCGCACATCGAAAAAAGCCAGATACTCGGTACGAGGATTTTTTGGTTCCGAAACCGCGGAAATTGTCGAAGGGAAAGTACGATGCTGAAAAAGGAGTCGAACGCGATAGTAGTCAAGGAATAGACGGACGCCATGACCGCAACGAAGAATGTAAAAACTACAAACTTGGCAAGAAATTCGCCGAAGGCTCCACCAAACCATCGCGTGTCCATGAGAATGGCCTGCAATTGCCAAGGCATGGCAAAGCAAGTTACTAGCAAATCAGCCACCGCGAGGTTCACGTACATAAAACTTGTTAAGCGTCTTGTTTCGATTTTTCTGAAGAGTATGTAAATCACAAAAATGTTCCCAGCCAATGCTATAGTTATGATAAAAGAATACAGGACAATTGCTGTTGTTTTGACTGGCGTCCCGGGGTTGTTGTCGGTGTCTGAAAGAGTAACTAAAAACAAAAGCCGGAAATAAAGAAGTGCTATATGTCAAATTGTATTAGGTTAAATGTCCCCGCCTGGATATTTAGTTCAATTAGCCAATCCCAATGATCCTAGACAAACAATCGAACCGAACCAATCATAACGCAGAGAAAGTGCGTGCAGCCGGCCCAAAGGGCGGGAAAGTGATAAACATATTGAACTTTTTCATTTTGATAATGACTTGACGTTTCGTATGTGCTCTACATACATTTTCAAAAGTAACCGTTGAAATTTAAAACAGCTATTTATATATAACAAATCGGATGAGGGGACTGGAACCTAGATTAAGCAAATACTTAACAGTAAAATATATAATAATAATAATTATAATAATAATAAAAACAGAAAAGATTAATAAAGCATCAGCTTTTCACTTCCGACGTTGACATTGAAAGCTGGCTCAAGTTCTTGAATAAAGAAGGTCTCTTTTACTTTACAATGATAGTCAGTTTTTCCCTTCGCTAAAATATCAAAATGATCCCACTTGATGTTATGTCCAGTGGCCTTGACGTGGTCAGCAATGGCTGAAGTATGTATAAAATCTTTCTTTCCTTACAAGGACCGTATTAATCGTTCACAACAATCCAGAGTTATTTACAGAGCAAATTGTTGGGATTGTAATGGTTTTTACATCGGTAAAACTAAACGGCGGCTTCACGATAGAAAAACCGAACATTTTAAGGCCCTAGCTAAAAATGACAATACTTCAGCCATTGCTGACCACGTCAAGGCCACTGGACATAACATCAAGAGGGATCATTTTGATATTTTAGCGAAGGGAAAAACTGACTATCATTGTAAAATAAAAGAGACCTTCCTTATTCAAGAACTTGAGCCAGCTTTCAATGTCAACGTCGGAAGTGAAAAGCTGATGCTTTATTAATCTTTTCTGTTTTTATTATTATTATAATTATTATTATTATATATTTTACTGTTAAGTATTTGCTTAATCTAGGTTCCAGTCCCCTCATCCGATTTGTTATATATAAATAGCTGTTTTAAATTTCAACGGTTACTTTTGAAAATGTATGTAGAGCACATACGAAACGTCAAGTCATTATCAAAGTGAAAAAGTTCAATATGATTATCACTGCTGTTTGTGTCTTATTTTTGATCAAACTACGATGGCCCAAGAACAAAAGTATTTAAGTCACTATTGGTTTTGCATTTTTTGGCGCGAGATTCTGAAAGCAATCGCAAGTCGCTGCAACAACGTCTATTCTTAGGCGGCTCTTTTGGCTTGTGAAATCAAACTAGAAAAAGTGATTGCAATGTGGACTCAAAGCAAATGCAGGCTAAGCAGGCGCCTTGCAAGGAAAACTCTCTCGACCGATTCACACATGGTTCGTCAATCGCACTGCTGCTAAACGCTGCCTTTAAAGCAGCTCTACAATAAGTCGACTCTCTTGGTCTGCGTTCTATAAAAAGAATTTAAGTAAACCAACTGCAATCAAGGATCGAAGAAAACGCAGCTGTGCGTAGGTGACTCAAACCGCGGGAAAAGTCACAAATCGTTTGTTTCCGATGAGGGGCGCGAGCCAAGCACGAGGATTTTTGGCCAACTACTTGGCGTTATGAAGAGACAAATGATTGGGACACTCATCTGAAAAACAATGATGTGCAAGTCTTGATAGTCACTTTATCCTCAGTAGAGACTCAGACAGGAAGGGGCCAAACAAATCGCGGCAAAATTGGGACCGGCGAAAGATTACCCGTGATTTCTTTGTCGTGTCCCGTCTCGTCCCGGAAGAGGTCTATTGAACAGGGTGACCAACTTACCATTTGCTTCTGAAGACATGGTTAGAAGTTAATTTTACTGGAAACAGATGCAAAGAACAAAATGTTAGTAAGCAAAAGAATTTTAAAAATTAGCCATAAAGACCAGTGGGCAAATCAAGTAACAAAACGGCAAAAAGGGTTGCAGGACTGAATATTACGTGACACCTACGTGCAACTTCCTATAATCAAACACTCTCAACCCAATTTGTTTATCTGAACTTTGGTGAAAGAAAAGCTTTATGACATCGAGATGCTTCCGTGAAGCATACACTGGGTTGCCTGTGGTACGTGTTACAGAAAATCAGAAGGCGCTGAATTGTGTGGTATTGAAATACAGCATTCCAGTCTCTGAAGAATAACAAATAAAAGAGAAGCGAGAAACATTGGCTTCTGGACTGACATGTTGATAATTTTCAAGTTCCCTCACAACTTCCTTGCACCACAAGTGTGCCCTCTGAGCATCTGACAGCTTTGTAATACTAAACTTCACTGAAGTCAAGCCCTGTTGCGCGGGGTTAGTGTTAGGATGGGAGACCAAAACAATGAACCCCGCATAAAAAACAGAAGCATCTGACCGAAAATACTATTAACGCTAACAAATGCGAACTCAGCAAGGTACAGATTTTGTTAGCTTGCTTATGCAAAACAAATATTGATGAAAAAGCAAATAACTATTGATACACAGTTTTTAGAAAGAGCAGAAGGAAGTTTCCGGGACGGTCGATCGAGAATGAAATATTTACGACATGAAAACAACATTAATTTTGAAACGTGAATATAGAATATAAAAAGTTACGATCAGCGACAAACATTTTGGGAGATTTTTGCTACGTTCAAGTAAATTGCAAAATCGAAAATTGACATGGCCGGAATTCAGCGGGCGCCGTGATTAAGTTACCGCGGCATGTTTACTCGTCAAACAGTGAAGCATCTGTGTCAAATGATGGCAAGATACCGGGTTTTTGTAAGTTTCTTTTTCTGTCAAGTGTTATAAAGTTTGACAATGAAATGAGCGAAGTCAAAACAAAAGGTTGTACTTTATTAAATTTTTGGGTTAACAGCTGGACACCTTCACTTTCGGCTCATAATAGATTTGAGGAAAAACGGACGTATACGAAACATGGACCCCAGATGAACTGAACAAAAACTCCAATCCCGGCTTTGTTCGGAAATTTGATTGATGGAAGCCAAATTGGCGCTTCGCGCTTGAAGGTAAGATTCCGAAGAATTACGAAAATCGCAGTAAAGTGTCTTTACTGATGCAATATAATATCTTAAGCGTGCATTACAAGTCTGCATTGCATCAAATTAAATCAGAGTTGAAATTTAAACAATTCGCTTTCTTGGCCTCGGGCAAAGTGCAACCACGCCGGATTATAGAAAAAAAACAGTATCATTTTTATTACTGGGTTGCCTATGGGCAAACCCAGTCGAGGTCTGCGTTTAGTTTGTTTGTTTTATTTTTTTTTTTTTCCGTGTCGGTAAAAGTCTTGCCTGTCACTCCCCTGGTAAGTGGTGTCTTTGTGCATAGAGCCTTCTGCGCGTATTTTCGTGTTGAATACTCGCTCCCTTCATAATGAGGATGTCGTGTTCAATGGTACTGGCCGTTAATTTTTCATGATCACAAAACATGGTTTTCGCAGTGACGTCATCAAATTCTAAAATTAAAACCGCAGAGTGATTTCGGAGTTTGGAGGTGACCTGGAAATGAATCTTTTTTCAAGTTTCCATGACGTCTTTCTTCTCGAAAATACAGCGTTTTGAATTTCTCTACATTAGGAGATGTGTTCATACACATGTATTTTATCTTCTTGAGCGAAAAGTAAGCGCTTTCATCGCTAAATGAATACCAGATGTTCGTGTGGATTTCTGGCCACCATATTGGTGCACAGCGGTAATAACTCAGAAACAATGAACCGCACGGACCTGAGAATTGGTGAGGTCGTTAATAAATGTGTTCCCTACAACATTCCAAGTTTTTGGCTTATTTCATTGAGCGGTTTCGCTTTTATTTTTTTGTTGCGTGACAGTGAAAACGATCCATAAGGTAAGGTGCCTTTTACTTAAAATGTTAAATTTGCTCTAAGAATGGTAGTATTCGAAACACATTTTTCAGTCGTAAACTGAAAATATTAACTGTGAGTTTGGACAACTGTATGGGAATGTTTTAGGACAGTAAATCATGGTGAATCTCTTTTTTAAAAGCAAAATTCAACGTCAGAACTTGGATGAGCTTGTTGTCTACGTTTTAGTTTTATGTACAAGTGGGCCAAATAAATTAAGAGATGAACGTACACGATACCTTTGGAAAACTACCTGCTCCTTATGTGTTTATCAAACCGGCTCAATCTCGGTTTCGACCAAACAGATTTTACAAACTTTATTACGAACAATCCGCGATGGAAGATGGCTTCAAGGTCAACATGACTTAGTTTTAATCAGTCGTCTCGAAAATATTTAACATGATTAAATATATCCGCTTGATGCTCGATTCCTGTGGGGTGGGGGACTCTCATATAAAAATGACGGGGTGCTCGTCGGGAATTTTGAAAAGAACCCCTAAGAGGTACCAAGATCCTATTTTGTGGGCGTGGCATGAAATTTTTTCCACGCCTAAGAGGTACCAAATTATGGGTTTTAATTAGACAAAATTAGAAATTAGTTGATTGTCAAATGTCTCCTGTCATAATTCTTCGACGCAATTCCCTAAAAAGTACCGCTAAAGCTCCCGCAGTAGACCTTTTGCGGCTAAACACCCTAAGAGGTACCAAAATCGCTTTTTTAATCCCTAAAAGGTACGACGAGTGCCCCCGACCTTTTCATATGGGAGTTCTCCCCCCCTTCCCCACCCCCCTTCCCCGGCGTTCGATTGGTATCAGAGAAACAATCTGACCTTTGCAATAGATCTATGTTAAACAGGAATTCATGATGAGCCTCGACAGTGGTTAGGAGAGAAAGGAGGAAATTGCTGAGCAGCCCTTGGAAAACTTCCTTGAGATGCGCTAGCCCTTGCAAAATTTCTTTCATGATAGGACAAAAACAAATTTTAAACTTCGAACATGTCTCTGGTAAAGGAAGTCGTGTTTTAATCCATAAGGGAGTTTTTTTCTTGGGAAATTCAACCCACGCATTTCAAACATTTCACGAAAAATGGAAATGGACAAAAGATGGAAAGACAGAACGATCTAGAAAGACGATTGGTTCATGCAAGGTGTTTTACTAAACCCCTTTGACATTTTAAGAGTTCATTTAATTGTGACATTTTGTTTCGTCTCCTTGAAACGTGATTCACCTGGGACGGGAAAGTTAACTCAATACTCCTAATTTACGAACACTAAAAGTAACTTGACGTTGTCTAGAGATATCCAAGACCCAAAAAAATGAAACTATACGGAGGCTACAGAAAGCGGGGTAACGTTTTGAGGATTAGCGCTGGAACTCTTGATATACATGTAACCGAACTTTCGTGAAACGAACTCCCTTACGTCAGCAATTGCCTGACCTCGTTATCATCCTCAAAATATCATATTTAATAGTCACTAGGCGAAAAATAACCAGAATATCTGTATGTAACACGCCTGCGAAAAAACGTTGTTTAAGATGCATCACGTTTAGAAGGAACCACAAAATGCTTTGGATAAAAAATGACGTCTGATGACACGTACTTACCACTTTGAGAGAGTCTGATTTGACTGCTCTCGGAAAAAAAACCACCAGTTTTCAAGAGATTCGAAGCGCCTTCTTGTACTAAACAGACACGTCCAAACCGGGAACTGAATCCTGCAAAAAGGAAGACGTTGTGGTTAAATAGAAAATGATTAAACAGCGGTATGTCGTCTGTCTGTCAAGCCAAATTGTTTCTTGGAGAATTAAAACTGCAATGTCACGGGAACCATTAGACTTATTGATTTTCTTGAAAAATTCAATGACAGGAATTAACATCGAGTCTGTGAATTATATTCGAGAGTTTATTTGAGGCAACGTTAATTAATCGAAGACAATTTTTTCCCATCTGACGTTCTGTATCACCCTCACCAGCATGCGATTAATTAAAGATCGCAATGAACGTTTCCGGATAGCGGCATGATTATATTATTAGGCTGTACTTTAGGTGAAGCACCCATGAGTACAGCATAACCCAGTCTTTTGTTAGAGTCAAGATAATATTATTAGGCTGTACTTTAGGTGGCACACCCATGAGTACAGTATAACCCAGTCTTTCATTATAGCCAAGACAATATTATTAGGCTTTGATTCACTGAAGAGATCATAATTACTCCTGCGCTGTTTTCTATGAAGTTTAAAGGGGGGTTGTGTCCCGCTATTCTAGTCAAACGTCAAAACACTAAAGAACGTCTTTGCAATAATGAATACCGTAAAATAATGCTGCAGTTTTGTTGCCAATAGCCATTGAAGTGCACGGAATCCATTCTTTTTTGTTTGCAGCCAAGGATGAAGTGAAGCATGGAAATGGATTGAAACTTGAAAAAGGCTGGCCAGTTTTATTTTTAAGTTTGGAGACCGTATGTTCAGAAGTGGTCAAAAATTAAATATGAATAGATAGCTCTTTGTGCCATAAATATATTTCATATCTTGTCAGTGGGTTGTCAGGAATGTTGTATATGTGAGTTAAAGTAGTATTGAAGAGATATTTTTACCCATTTTAAACATAAAAACAGCAAATTTTGCATGACAGTGGCTCTGTAATTATTTTGAAGTTTTTGGGTATAGAAGATCTGCCTTAGTCAACTAATGCAATGACTAGGTGATGACTTAACTCGAAGTACATGGGTCCGAAATAACAACGATGTTTCCTTGAGAAAAGTTCGAAATGTATCATGATTTGGGAATCTAAGAATTAGGAACTAGTTGTACTTGGAAAAATTGAAATGCCATTACCCGACTAAATTTGCGATATTGTTAAGTAAGTCTATCTGTATTTTTGTAGGAATATGCCACTCCACTGGTAACAATGCGTTATTCTTCTGGGTAAACTATCTAAATGTATGTACATCTTGAGCATCTGCAGAAAGTTTATCCACTCTCTGGAAGCTATGTATCATTTTTCTCAAAGCCTTTATCGTTTCTGCTTTTTTTTTTTTTTTCAAATTGTGCTATCTGTGTGGGGTTGTGCTAGCTGCAATAAGTACCTGAGTAGAAGTCAGTAATAAATTCCGGCGGAGGGCTCTCTCATCGTTCAGTTTTTAAAGGCTAGTAATAGAAACGTTTGTTAATGCATGATTTGCATCGCTGATGTCTTGTTCAGGCTTAAAGGCTAACATTTACCTGATCAAATATTAAAGTGGTGAAAGTGTAAAGGAATCGAACAGGAACTAACCAGGGAGAGAACATAGAAAGCCGTGGATTTCTTTCACTCCTGAAGTGGAAGTAAGCTAAAAACAAGTATATAAGTATCATTTTGTGATCGTAAAATTGTTGCAAGAATATGCATTAGAAATATTTTCTCTCTTTTTTTTTTAATGTGCTTGCCTTTTATCCCGACGCTCGCAGTTTTTTTGAAACACTGAACTCGCTTATTTCACACATGCCGGATTATTGAAGCATGAACCTGTTCTTGATGGTTAATTGTCTCATTATGATAAAGCCCCTCAAATTATTAACCAAGAAGCACTGAAAATCTTTTGGTGATTCCTTTTTCGTGGATTTGTTCCTTTTTATTGATTATTAACTAATCAATCACTCAAAGATATCTCTAAAACTGTGCATGGGTATCAATTCAATTTGCTACACGGTAGACCGATGCTACATAAAACGTGCATCGAATTTTAAGACAATTCGCACTTCCTTTCGCCGCTTACCTCGGAACTATGTACTTTGATTTCCGATCCTAAAATCTTACTTCAGAAATTGTATTCGTAAAAATCTCTGGGCTAGGTCTCTCTCAAGGCCTTTCGGTTAATGTAGTAGAATCTCTTACCAGTGTTCGGAATCTTCGATAAGATCCCATCGTTCAGAATATTAATACCCGGGAGGATACCGCCTTTAGCATTCGTTTCCATAAAAAAAATGTCACTGGCAAAACTGTAACTGCATTCACTTCTTACTTCGGGGGCTAAATAGCGTTTAGTGCTGAATTAACCACAGGCTTTCCTTTTGAGCCCAAACCAATTATGGCGTAACGCTCTACCCAAAATCAATCATAACATGATTGGAGCTTTTTTTGCGGACAACGTTGCTTGCCTTGAGATCATTGCGAAGGAAACTTTTTAAATGCATGCGGCATAAGGCAGTAGTTTGGTGCGAGTCAGCTCGCCAACACTTTTCTCTGAACCGCCATCCTCCGGCTTGTATGCCTCAACTCGCATGCATGGCGGTTCAGAGAAAAGTGTCCCGTGAGCTGACTCACACCATACTCCTAAGGCAGAACAGATCTTTTCAAATATGGAAATACAGCCTGCTGGAGTCAGCACATTCGTCTCGGCTGCATGGTGAAGCGTTATAAAAGTACTCTTTTTCATAAAGCCAATGAAATTTTGTCAGAAGACAAAGTGGTACGTGACTTTTTGAGACCACACCAAACATTATTGGTGGTCACCCAAAGCAGAAATTACTTTTGCTTCATGGAATAAATGTTTTCTTGCCTTTTCTCTTTTTTTTGGCCCTCTAAAGTTTGGATGTGAGTCATTTGCTTAATTACTAGTAATAGTTTTCACTACATCTGCCCGCGGTTTGAATATCATGTCAATTCTGTAGTGAACCTCACGAAGTAATTGTCTTTACATGGCATTTAAAGGTGACCTAGTACGAGTATGTCTTTTTTTGGGGACTGAGGCCTTGATAATTATCGCTAACATGCGAAAACCGAATTCAATAATTGTTTTATTATGCATATTCCTGAGCTGAGCTCCGCCATGACAAAACTTCTGCATGCATAAAACTATTGTCTGTAGGTATGACGTCAATTCTACATATATAAAATCTATTGTTTGTAGGTATGACGTAAGAGAAACAGAGCAAGCAAGAATTAGCTGCGTGCTTATAGCCAATCAAAATCGAGCTGGTGACACCAATATATAATAATAATTGTTGTTGGTTTAATTAAAACTTCCCTTACACCTGGCTGCATTCATTTTCAAAACAGGAACTTGAAGATCTCGGCGACGTCTACGAAAACTGGCCCTCAAAATATAATTTGGCAGTATAGTAATTCTTCCGCGATTTATTCCATATCGTTTACATCGTACATTGTGGTTGAAGTATTTTCTTTAAATATAAATTTGGTACTAGCGGTTTCAGAGTAAAAATAGAAAATGAAAGGTTTGTAAGCCCTGTTCCAAGAGTCTTTTCTGGACGACTTTTTGAGAATACATGAAAAATTTATAAAATATTATAAAGCATCATTTCGTTTAACTTCACCTGGTACGAGATAAACTTGACCTCGCAAGCGACCAGCTCCAAACTGGCTTCATGGCTCAGTTGGTACAGCAAGTGCAGTTTAATCGCACGGTCATGAGTTCGAATCCCTGGGGGCTGCCCACTATCAAACGTACTCCATGGCCCCTAATCTCATTTAAGCCTAAATGTTTTCGAGCTTCCTTTGCAATTGCTTTAGTTTCCTGCGATGGTCTTCCCAATTTTAAATTTCATGCCTCTTTACGGAATCGTCCACCTTGTGGTCAGGTCCGAAGTTCCCAACTGTTTGCATGTGGCGAGCGATGTCAGTTAGTGTTTTCTTTTCCCGTTTAGTTTTAATTTACGGACCACCAGAAAGCCTTTCGTTTTGCACTGAGAAATAGCGCTGTGTTAACTGAGGAAAAGGAGGGCTTTACTCAGTCACACATGGCTACTGGCGCGCTATAAATTAAAAGGGGTTGAATTTGCCCTTCATATGATTTGGTTGTTATAGATTGTGTAGTTGAGTTGTAGTCAGTAGTACTTGAACCGAGCAGTTTTGCGCTGAAAAGAAATGGATGCAAACTCGGCATCATCGGCGAGAGTGTATTGAGATTTTCCCCTTTTCCGCGCTAAGTACTTAAAGTTGGTAGTTCAACGTAACACCTAAAAACTATTAGATTTTATAATGCAGGACATGAGAGTGTAAGATAGAGCGCAGGGATGGCGCAGTGGTGAGAGTTCTCGCCTCCCACCAATTTGGCCCTGCTTCCATTTTCAGACTCGGCGTCACATGTGGGATGAGTTTGTTGGTTCTCTATTCTGCACCGAGAGGTTTTTCTCCGGGTCCTCCGGTTTCCCCTTTCCTCAAAAAACCAACACTTGACTTGATTTTATTGTTAAATTCAGTTTACAATGTCCCAATTAGTGCTCCAGCGCTAGAACGACTACACACCGTGATAATAAGTCAAGTTCCTTTCCTTTTTCATATAAAACTTAAAAGTACTTTAACTTCGGAAAACGTATTATAAGACAAGCACGACAGTTTCGATTCGCTCACGAGTTCTAGTAATTTCTAGTAATACAAAATATACCTTTTTCTCTTTTTGAAATGTAATGTCCACCTCAGGTGATCCTGGAGAAAAACTCTTAACCGAAACAAATCTCATCGAGCGGTCGACTTGAGCATCTCGAAGCAGCTTGCATATATGCAGCAAAATCATATAGATAGTTTTCGTTTGTTTTCAGCTATTTTCTTTCCGCGAGATTACTTGTCATATTACCTTATAGTTCAGTTTTCAGTTGTCACCAAAAGGTAAACAAGGAGTCGAAACAACCGCGAAAAATCGCTTATTCCTCACAGATTAAGATGGGTTGAACCGAATTAAAAAAAATTAAAATGATCCACGCTTAATGCCATGCTTTTTGTTAGAAGACATAATTTTAATTGAAAACAAGTTGTTGTCACACCGATACGGAACCGACCGAACCATTATAGTATATCATTTTTATTATTTGGAGAGGAAATGACAAAATGTCATTGCAGAGTACTGTTTCGAGCAACGGTGAATATAATCTAGGGTCTTTCTTTTCCTCAGTCTATCGTGCATAACGCTTTCAAATTTACCAATGAGAAATGGAAGTAAGTTTTTCTTGAAGTGGACTCAGTTTGAAACTGCCAACTCTGTTGCAACTCACTGCTCATAGTTAACGCCGCAAAATCAAGAATGGATGATACAATAGACTATATTCGTATTCTCAGTATTGGACCGGAACTAGCTTGCAATAGAGGCTAATGCGGGGGAATCTTTTCAAATGCAAATACTTTTTAATTTATTCCCCCGCATTAGCCTCCATTGCAAGCTAGTTCCAGTCCAGTACTGAGAATACGAATATGGTCTATTAAGTACCTTTCATTTTTCAGTCATTGATTTGGGCCGAGTAATTCGTTTGCGTCTGAAATGATTTTACGTCCTCTATTATCGAACATGCTACCCTGTGCTTTAATCGTGTTTCTTTTTAAAATGAGCACTGTAGTTGCATTAAAGCTTGAGAGAGGCCGGAAACAGCATGTCATAATTCCTTGATGAGACTTCTGGAGGCTAAAAAAAAACTATAAAACCAAGTGGCCTGACTGCCTTCAACAAGTAATTAGTATGCAGTATCAGCCAATAAATATTAATTAATACTTTTGACATTACGGGAGTTTGTTTTCTTGGCCGGCTCCAAGCCTTCACCGGGACCAGTTTTGAGAGGTTTGATTGCGGGTTTGGAAAAGAGCTTGTTTGGAGCTCATACCGGCGAAACATAATGTAAACTCAGGTACCTAAAAGTCAAGCCAGGATCTCGAGCAATGATTCAGAGCAGGATTTGGGGCCAGGATCCAAGCCAGTATCCTGTGAAATCCAGGTCTAAGCAGTCATTTTAGTGAGTAGGTCTTCAAGTTCCTTTTAGTGATTATTAGGGCTACGTGCCCATTTTAGTGATTGCAATGCAGGTCTACGCACTCATGATAGTGATGAGGACTAAGCGCTCATTTTCGTGATTAGGTCTACGCTCCCATTTTAGTGATTAGATCTACGCGCCCATTTTAGTGATTGGGTTTAAGCACTCATGATATGATATGATATGATATTTTATTATTTATGCACGGTAAAATCATCAGCTAAGATTACAAACAATGCTAAAATCTAAATTACAAAAGGTAAAATTTTAAAATGATTACAATAAAATAAAACTAGTTAAAATATAAAATATTTAAAAATATTTAAAGTTCAAGCTATAAACTAAAAGCTGTTTTCCGTGAATGCCGTGCGTTAGACTTAAAGAATGTCATTAATCTTGCGTTTAAATACCCCCAGAGACTCTGTGTTCCTTATATCGCATGGTAGACTGTTCCATAATGTGGCGCCATTGTAGCTAAGGCTTTTTCGGTAATAATCAGTGCGCGGTAATGGCGATTAGGTCTAAGTACTCGTTTTAGTGATTAGGATTAAGCACTCATTTTAGTAATTAGGTCACTAGAATAAGGGTTGGAAATCTTGACGAAAGATCCTGGCTGGGATCCTGGCTTGAACTCCTAGCTTTACTATTAGGCAGTATCTCAATCCAAACCTCCAGTAGTTTATTGAAAAATGACACAACATCACACATTTTGAGTGATTAAGTTCTGAAACTGGCTTTGATTTGAATGCTTTAGAGGCTGTTTTAAATGTTTTAGCTACTGCACAAAATTCAGAGCCTTAAAATTGATCTGATACAAGACAGGCGAAATTTGGCGCCTTTGAACGATACACTTAGACAAAGATAACATTCACATTTTGCTTCAGTAAATGCCAATTTGAACAAGCAGGGCAGGTAGTTTCAGACAACTAGCAACACCCACCACGTTGCCAATTGGAAAAGTGTTGATAACAAGGCAGCTATTGTAAACCAGGAACAGCTTTGCAGAGGTGTTGTACAACATTCCAACAGCGACACACAATCCTCAAGATTTGAAATGCAGACTAGACACAACCCCACTAACTAGGCCCCTACATAGGGCACACGACGTTGTTCAACACCTTGCAAGTTCCTAAAAGGATAATCTGGAACACAATCAGAATCGTGCATAAAACGTATTGCACTTGAACATTCTCGTTCAAACAGCAAAAAGTGATTAGACCATTTGTTGAACCTTGTAATGAGTCAAAGTGGGTCAAAATCCATTTTTTAAAAGTGGCTCATCAAAACCATTGTAGTGATTGTTACTAACCGAGATTTCATGAGCTTCCTCAGGTTAAAAACAATAACAATTTATGTACATGGGCCAATGTTCAGGATAAGGCTCTCCACAATGTATTGTTATTGTATTATTAATGTATTAAATATTTTTAATAGTGATCAATGCTTTTCATTGAACTTTTATGGTCAAGTTTTAGTTAAATTACATGTACTGTACTACCAGGAAAAGATTGAAATCCAAGAGCTTCCTCTGGTGCTTGAGTAAGGAGAGTGCTGTTCATACCAAAATAACTAAAGAAATTATTTGAATTAATTGCTCAACTTTCCCAATCTCTAAGATATTCTTGGACTCGTCGAAAACATGGAGAATTGATTGTCTAATAAATGTTATCACAGACGGGATGATTTGCAAAGAGCGTACAATTTACCAAGGAGGCCTTGTTAGGGGGGGTGTCCATGTCCTCCGTCTGAATTTCACAGCTACCTATGTCGCAATTTCGGACATTCTTGTGTCGCCTGTCGGAATTTCATTAATAAATTTTAGCTTGTTGCCCCTCTGACAATCCCCATTCACTGGAACGACGCCAACAAAACATACGGTCTCTATCGTCCAGGGTTTTGAGACCTTTTTTAATGTTTAATACCTATTCAGACTACTTGGAATAGTTGTTTAAGTCAATGAAATTCCATCTAGTAAACTATACAAGTGAATAAAGGCCTAATCTGGCAAAGCAATCGAGCTATAATAGCGTTTCTATAATTCTGGTAGTGCAAGAGTCTAATGTTTCTTCCGAGTTCAACTCTGATTTAGTTGTCAGACTGTGCTTTTCTGTAACTATAACAACCCAGGAGGAAGGACATTATCGACCATTCATTATCCGCAAGGCATCCGTTTACAAAAGGTCTGTGAAAAATCATAGTTAGTAGAGGGGACTGGTTATGAAACTCGGCAAACTTCAAAGGGTTAAACAATAGCGCGGTCTCTGATGTTGAACAGACCCGTCACGTGACTCTGACCGTGCACAAGTTCGGCACTCCGACGACTCGCTTATGACTCTCATAGTGATGTGTTTCAATAACTCGCTTCCGATTTGGAACACCGAGATGAACGCGATCAATAGAGATAGAAGTATCTCTCTGACAGACTGATGGAGTGCGCACGTGGGTCATGCAGGGAGAACATGATACGCAAAGCGGAAAAGTCCTCAAAGGGAGTGATGCACTGAATACGTCAATTACATGAAATGAACAATCAAAACAGCAGTAAAATGAGATGTATTTCTGTTCGCCTTTATTGGACCCTTATTAGCCATAATTGGCCATTATTGTTAACAATGATCATTATTAAGTAATTACGACGAATTGTGTACGCGCAAATGTTCCGCAGTCCGCAAAACATTCACAATTCTAAAATTCGCTGTCGGTCAGTCTTGACATTTGTGTCGCTTACGCTAATTCGTTGTTATAGTCTGTCGGTCGTCGCCAGTTCGTGGCTATCATGTCGCCGGTTCAAGGCCATGTCGCTTGTCGGAATTTACCCCTAACAGGGCCTCACCAAGGGCCATGTCGTTTCTTGATATTACAGTGAGGTAAACTGAAAAAATTCTTTTGCCTACAGAAATTACACCGCAAATTAAAGAAACCTTCAATGACACTTAAATGATTATGCACTGTTTAAGTAAGCCTTAAAAAAAGAACCAGCTAGATATATCGGTAGTTTAACTGCTACGTTTAGTACAGCTTAAACTTTTACAACTTTAATAATGGTTAGGAATGTACTTAATCTGAACTTAAATTGGAGAGAGGCATTTAATAAACATTAAGCAAAAATTAATTTCTTCTTAAATTCATTTGTGCCTTTAAGTCCCGTTTAACTCAGTTAAATGTAACTTAAATTCGACAAAGGCATTTAATACACATTAAACAAAAATTAATTTCCTCTTAAATCTATTTTTGCCTTTAAGTCCCGTTTTAGTCAGTTAAAAGTGACTTAAATGTTGTGCTATATTTAATGGTTGTTTAATTTGTCTTAAACGGAAACTAAATACCTTTTTTCACCTAGTGTATCTACTTAATCTCGCTGGTGTTTACAGGTCATCGAAGCCGACAGTAAGAACTGGAAACATTTTAAAGTGACGTTTTCGTCGCCGGCCGTCGCCGTAGTAGATCGTTAAATTCCCTCATATTTTTAGGCGACGTTTTCGTGACCGTCACCCTTGATTAAGGTCCCTTTTAAGGTTTTGACGACAACGCGAGCGCACCAATGTGAACTTTCCATCCTCTATTTTTACTCTGAAACCGCTTGTACTAATTGATTTTTAGAATACTTCGCCCACATTGTACGACGTGAAGGAGATGGAAAAATCGCCAAAGACTTACTATCTTGCAAAGTTATATTTTGAGGTGACGTCTTCGGCGTCCCAAGCGTTGCGTGGCGGCTATGCACGTGACAGGTTGCGTGACTGCGTTGCGAATTACTACTGCGAAGGAGACGTTGTAACTGTCATAAGCGTTCTCCTTTCTTACTTTCTTAAAATTATGGCAAGTATCCAGTATAGTTTATAAAGAGCTTGTAACTTGACAAAAATCTGTTAATGTCACCGCCTTAGATGAAGGCCGTTTTGTGGATGTCTCCCGGAAGTTAAAGTGGCTTGTCGTAGACATGCGCGAAAACGGAAGAGTGACCATTTTACCAAACTCCGCGCGAAACCGCTTCTTGAAGTAGATCAACATCCAGGGGTTGACCGCGCTATTGGCGTGTCCACACCAGAAACTCACCAACATGAAGTAGTGGAAAAAGGGAAACTTTCTAAACGCCCATACACGATCGACGGCAAACATCACGTGACAGATATGTGTTGGAAGCCAACACAGTGCGAACGCAATTACAATAGCAATAGACGTCTTGATCATTTGCCGTTTTGTTTTGTTCATACGTAGGCGCGCTTCGTCATGGCTTACAGACGCACCCGGAATTTTGTGTGAACGCAGTTTTTGGCAAATACATCCGTAAAGAAAGCTCATGATAGCCAAAGGGAATACATAGATTATGGCTACAACATAGAGATAAACACCTCTTATGACTGAGTTCTTATCGCCAAACTGCGAAAATTCTTGTTGAATTTGAAAGAATTGTCCCGTTGGATTGCGAACTTTAATTATGAGTAGCCAAGGGGACATGGCGCACATCGAAAAAAGCCAGATACTCGGTACGAGGATTTTTTGGTTCCGAAACCGCGGAAATTGTCGCAGGGAAAGTACAATGCTGAAAAAGGAGTCAAACGCGATAGTAGTCAAGGAATAGACGGACGCCATGACCGCAACGAAGAATGTAAAAGCTACAAACTTGGCAAGAAAATCGCCGAAGGCTCCACCAAACCATCTGTTGTCCATGAGAATGGCCTGCAATTGGTGAGGCATGGCAAAGCAAGTTACTAGCAAATCAGCCACCGCCAGGTTTACGTACATAAAACTTGTTAAGCGTCTAGTTTTGATTTTTCTGTAGAGTATGTAGATCACAAAAATGTTCCCAGCCAATGCTATAGTTATGATAAAAGAATACAGGACAATTGCTGCTGTTTTGACTGGCGTCCCGGGGTTATTGTCGGTGTCTGAAAGAGTAACTAAAAACAAAAGCCGGAAATAAAGAAGTGCTATATGTCAAATTATATTAGATTAAATGTCCTCTGGAAAGCCAATCCCAATGATCCTAGATAAACAACCAAACCGAACCAATCATAACGCAGAGAAAGTGCGTGCAGCCGGCCCAAAGGGCGGTAAAGTCACCATTAGTTTTGCATTTTTTGGCGCGAGATTTTGAAAGCAATCGCAAGTCGCTGCAACAACGTCTATTCTTAGGCGGCTCTTTTGGCTTGTGAAATAAAACTAGAAATAGTGATTGCAATTTGGACTCAAAGCAAATGCAGGCTAAGCAGGCGCCTTGCAAGGAAAACTCTCTCGACCGATTCACACATGGTTCGTCAATCGCACTGCTGCTAAACGCTACTTTTAAAGCAGCTCTACAATAAGTCGACTCTCTTGGTCTGCGTTCTATAAAAAGAATTTAAGTAAACCAACTGCAATCAAGGATCGAAGAAAACGCAGCCGTGCGCAGGTGACTCAAACCGCGGAAAAAGTCACAAATCGTTTGTTTCCGATGGGGGGGGGGGGGGGGGGGCCAGTCAAGCACGAGGATTTTTGGCCATTTACTTGGCATTATGAAGAGACAAATGATTGGGACACTCATCTAAAAATCAATGATGTGCAAGTCTTGATAGTCACTTTATCCTGAGTGGAGACTCAGACAGCAAGGGGCCAAACAAATCACGGCAAAATCGGGACCGGCGAAAGATTACCCGTGATTTCTTTGTCCTGTCCCGTCTCGTCCCGGACGAGGTCTATTGAAGAGGGTGACCAACTTACCATTTGTTTGTGAAGACATGGTTAGAAGTTAATATTACTGGAAACAGATGCAAAGAACAAAATGTTAGTAAGCAAAAAGAATTTTGAAAATTAGCCATAAAGACCAGTGGGCAAATCAAGTAACAAAACGGCAAAAAGGGTTGCAGTACTGAATATTACGTGACACCTACGTGCAACTTCCTATAATCAAACACTCTCAACCCCAATTTGTTTATCTGAATTTTGGTGAAAGAAAAGCTTCATGACAATAAAAATGATACCTTTTTTTTTTCTATAATCCGGCGTGGTTGCACTTTGCTCGAGGCCAAGAAAGTGAATTGTTTAAATTTCAACTCTGCTTTAATTTGATGCAATGCAGACTTGCAAGCCACGCGTCAGATATTATATTGCATCAGTAAAGACACTTTACCGAGATTTTCGTAATTCTTCGGAATCTTACCTTCAAGAGCGAAGCGCCAAACTGCGTTTTGGCTTCCATCAATCAAATTTCCGAACATAGCCGGGATGATCAACTCCGTGTCCGGAAATTGAATTGGAGTTTTTGTTCACTTCACAGCTCGAGATACGTTTTTAGAAATTCTTCAGTGAAAAGATTTGTACAGATTCCATAGCTTTCCATCGGCCTCAAGTTTGGATATACGAATGTACCTTGGGAACCAAAGATGCTGATTGGTGGGTTAGTCACCCATCAATTGATTTCGTCATCTGTGGTTGGCGTTGAAAGTTTGATGGAAGCCAAAACGCAGTTCGGCCGTTGGCGCTTGAAGATAAATTCCGCAGAATTATGAAATTCAACAGATAAAAAATGAAGCAAGATTTGTTGACTCGCTGATGCGGGATCTTCGATGATGCTGAGCAGTCTTTTGAAATAAGGTTGAGGAAAGAGTTTTGTATTGAAGTCGAAAGGCTAAAATGAACTTGTCAACCGTTGTGGTCTGGTGTAGATTTTATTTGTGCTTGCCATGATTTTCCTCGGACGTATGCAAAACATGGACCCCAGGTCCATGGACCACCCCTGTGGACCCGGTCCATGGACCCCTGGCAGGAGGCAACCAGTTGGCTATTTACAAAGCGTGGTAGAGTTGAATCCGGGACAACCGGAAACAAATCCTAACCAGAGGTTAGAACGGGATTTGAACCCGGAGCAGCCGTATGCAAACCCAACGCCCTATTAACCATTCAACCATTCTGCCTCCTGCCACCGTGAAGGTGTCCAGCTGTTAACCCAAAAATTTATTAAAGTACAACCTTCCGTTTTGCGTAAACAAAGTTGAATACACGCTCCCTTCATAATGAGGATGTCGTGTTCAATGGTACTGGCCGTTAATTTTTCATGATCACAAAAGATGGTTTTCGCAGTGGCGTCATCAAATTCTAAAATCAAAACCGCCAAGTGATTTCGGAGTTTGAAGGTGACCTAGAAATGAATCTTTTTTCAAGTTTCGAGTTCCATGACGTCTTTCTTTTCGAAAATACAGCGTTTGAATTTCTCTACATTAGGAGATGTGTTCATACACATGTATTTTATCTTCTTGAGCGAAAAGTAAGCGCTTTCATCGCTAAATGAATACCAGATATTCGTGTGGATTTCTGGCCACCATATTGGTGCACAGCGGTAATAACTCAGAAACAATGTACCGCACGTACCTGAGAATTGGTGAGGTCATTAATAAATGTGTTCCCTACAACATTCGAAGTTTTTGGCTTATTTCATTGAGCGGTTTCGATTTTATTTTTTTGTTGCGTGACAGTGAAAACGATCCATAAGGTAAGGTGCCTTTTACTTAAAATGTTAAATTTGCTGTAAGAATGGTAGTATTCGAAACACATTTTTCAGTCGTAAACTGAGAATATTAACTGTGAGTTTGGACAACTGTATGGGAATGTTTTAGGACAGTAAATCATGGTGAACCCCTTTTTTTTAAAGCAAAATTCAACGTCAGAACTTGGATGAGCTTGTTGTCTACGTTTTAGTTTTATGTACAAGTAGGCCAAATAAATTAAGAGATGAACGTACAAGATACCTTTGGAAAACTATGTGCTCCTTATGTGTTTATAAAACCGGCTCAATCTCGGTTTCGACCAAACAGATTTTACAAACTTTATCACGGACAATCCGCGATGGAAGATGGCTTCAAGGTCAACATGACTTCTAAACATGATTAAATATATCCCCCCCCCCCGAATCAATCCGACCTTTGCAATAGGAATTCAGGATGAGCCACGACAGTGGTTGGGAGAGAAAGGAGGAAATTGCTGAGCATCCCTTGGAAAATTTCCTTGAGATGCGCTAGCCCTTGCGAAATTTCTTTAATAGGACAAAAACAAATTTAGAACTTCGAACATGTCTCTCGTAAAGGAAGTCGTGTTCTAATCCATAAGGGAGTTTTTTTCTTGGGAAATTCAATCCACGCATTTCGTACATTTCACAAAAAATGGAAATGGACAAAAGATGGAAAGACAGAACGATCTAGAAAGACAATTGGTTCATTCAAGGTGTTTTACTCAAATAAATCCCTTTCACATTTTAAGAGTTCATTTAATTGTGACACTTTGCTTCGTTTCCTTGAAACTTGATTCACCTGGGACGGGAAACTCAATACTCCAAATTTAAGAACACTAAAAGTAACTTGACGTTGTCTAGAGATATCCAAGACCCCAAAAAAATGAAACTATACGGAGACTACAGAAAGCCGCGTAACGTTTTGAGGGTTAGCGCTGGAACTCTTGATATACATGTAACCGAACTTTCGTGAAACGAACTCCCTTACATTAGCAAGTGCCTGACCTCGTTATCATCCTCAAAATATCATATTTAACAGTCAGGCGAAAAATAACCAGAAGATCTGTATGTAACACGCCTGCGAAAAAACGTTGTTTAAGATGAATCACGTTTACAAGGAACCACAAAATGCTTTGGATAAAAAATGACGTCTGATGACACGTACTTACCACTTTGAGAGAGTCTGATTTGACTGCTCTCGGAAAAAAAACTACCAGTTTTCAAGAGATTCGAAGCGCCTTCTTGTACTAAACAGGCACGTCCAAACCGGCAACTGAATCCTGCAAAAAGGAAAGACGTTGTGGTTAAATAGCAAATGATTAAACAGCAGTATGTCGTCTGTCTGTCAAGCCAAATTGTTTCTTGGAGATTTAAAACTGCAATGTCACGGCAACCATTAGACTTATTGATTTCCTTGAAAAATTCAATGACAGGAATTAAACATCGAGTCTGTGAATCAGTTATATTCGAGAGTTTAATTAAGGCAACGTTAATCGAAGACAATTTTTTCCCATCTGACGTTCTGCATCACCCCCACCAGCACGCGATTAATTAAAGATCGCAGAACGTTTCCGGACAGCGGCATGTTTTTTTGTTCTCAGTTTCATCTCATTAGCTGCCATTTGCTTAACTTTCGCTTAGCTGAACGAAGAGTAAGAAATATGTAGACCAATCGTAAACATTGTTGTAACTCTTTTACCTTTATGTCATTCTCTGTTTAACAATAAATGAATAATAATTAAAATACAAATTTCAAAAAGGAGTCAGAGAACCACAACAGTGTTTACGAACAACCCGCGACCAAAACAAAACAAAAAACTTGAACGAAAAGACAGGAGAAAGCGAACCCAAACGCATTTCTGGAAACTGCCGGACAGACTAAACTTTTTCATATTTTTAAGCAATGTCTTCCGCTGAGAAACATAGGATATTTCATCAACTTGTGGAAACAAATTGGGTCTAGTTTCCGATCATCCACATATTAAAAAAAAAATTAAAATTGAAACTTTGGCGAGTGTGTTAATGAAAACGAAGTAAAACTTATTCACTAGACTTAGAAATGGTAACTGATTATTTGATTGATATTTTAAATTATTGAAACCTTTCGACTCATGAGTTTCTATGCCAGATTTTCTTCCTTAAGTTTACTTTTTTGTAGCCCCACAAACAATAAAGCATATCTTTTAAAAGTTTCTCTAGACTTACCGACTGAATTGTCAGTAACAGAGTACGGTTTTCTTCAGAAATGAAGTTGAAAATAATTTACGACAGGTGGCTCTTGTTATATAGCTTTAAAAGATTTCTTCACATTGATTATTTTTTTATTTGTAGCCCTGCAGCTTGTATCATTCCTAATGCAAGGATCTCCTATCCTTCAGTCCACGAAAACAGTTCCTACAAACAGTTAATATCTCACGGACCTCTTATCTTTAGCCTAGCTAGTTCCTTCCTTGATACATTTTATTTTCAATTCAGGCTTTTTTTCTTTTTAAAATTTTGTCAAGACTTGACTTATTCAATTTAATTCCGAGTACTGTCGCCAAAAGATATCTCTCATTTTGACTATTGATCGAAGAGCTCGAATTGAAACTGCACTTACCTAAATAGTTTGTGACAACTTTTACTTCAAAGGTTTTCCTCTTCAAGCACCAAGTGCACTTTCTTTTATTTCGGCATCTGATGAGTTATTATGTATAATGAAGTAACGTATATAAAGTTAAAATCAACAGCCCCTTTCTCTCATAACTCATCAATTTTTCATTTTTGTCAGCCGGAATGATTTTCCGACTAAAATCAAATTTGCGGAAAGCACCTCAGCCAACTGTCGCCATTAATTAAACCTTTATGGGCGCAAAATTCGTGTATGGTTTGTCTGAAGCCTGAAAATGGAAGTATAATGGAACGATTACCATTACTAACGGAAGGAAATTTAAATGGAAAATATACTTCAATTCTATTTATAAGACAGTGTAACCGGAATTGGGTTTCTTCTTGAAAAACTGTCGATAGAAAGTTACCTCATTTTGTAATTACTTTTGGTTGATTATTTAGCTCATCACGTATAAACAAACATTTGCACGATCCTCATGAATTGTCATTGGTTCCTTTGAGTTTTCTTCCAGGCCAACCACCCACCGAAACGCCCGCTATTAGCAGTTTTTTAAATTCATAGCCAAAGCTGATACGTGATTTATTTCTAGCCTCAATGAAAACACGACATTATTAAAAAGCGTTTAAGACAGCAAAAAGATGCGGGAGGGCAATTTTGCCTCCCTGATGAAGTCTGTATAATTAATTGACATACTTGCGTTTTTGCATCTTTTCATTGTCTTTAAAATTAGGATTGTTCAAAGTTTGAAATCTCATTCAAACCTAGAGTCTTCGGAAAATTGTACTGACATCAATTGATATCAAAAGTGATTATTAAGACTCCCAGAGCAATTCGCTTTTGTTATCAATATATTTTTTTCTATGCGGCAGATTGCTTGCATTGATACCTAGGGGCCGGGTGCTCGAAGCTTGGTTTGCGCTAACCGTTCGTTAAGAGGTATCAAAACCTATAGGTTTCCGTGGTATTTAACGCTGGTTAGTGTGCTTCGAGCAGTGTAACCCGGGCCTGGCTGGTACATCAGTGTGAAGGGAATTTCTACGTACATTGGTTGGAATCCCGTTCGAGAAAAAATTCTCGGTATCTATATCTGGAACTGCTAAAGTGAAATACGGGAGGAGGAAAATTTTGAACGTTTTAAGTCTAAATTAAATAATATTTTTGTTATTATTAAGTTTTGAGTCGCTAGCTTCGGTGACTTTTCGCTCAGAAAATCTGGTTTTTTTTTTCATATATATATGTTATATGTATGTATATTCTCAGTTCCAATATGTCTTTAATATTTTCAGGTTATCATTACTTCACTTCTCACGAGATATAGAACGAACACGTTTCCATTCATTAAGTATTTTGCTGCGCTATAAAAGTAATCAAACGAAATAACGTAATAGTTCCTCAATTTGGATTCCTCATTCATCGTTCTCTTACTTTTGTTGGGCGGGGTTATTTATCACGCAAACAGTGTGTCTATTTTGATCCAACGTAGAGCAAGTTTTGATCGTAAACGGTTTTTGCAGTGGTTTAATCCTTAAAAAGTAATTAATTAAGCAAAGCCACTATTTAGGAATATAGTTGAATCCTAAAATTAGTCTTTCCTCTTTACGTTTGGTATTCAAAGGCTCGTCTTGATATCTGAACTTTGCAGAATGAATACAACCATTTCAATCAACTACAATACGCTGCAATTGTAGGCAATGAGTCGGCTTCCAGCTTATCAGGAATACTAAGCACTTAATGACAGACCCCAAAGGAAACAGTGAGTTTTAGCCCGGTTTACACGACAAACATTTTGGGCACGGCACCCCTCCGATTTGGAACCCGTGCCTATATTTTTGGTCCACCCATTGCCCGTTCACACGACAAAATTTTCTTTATTTGAGGTACCACAATTTTTTTGGGGGGCACCGTTAGAATTAAAAATGGCACCTTTAAAATTGTTGAGCATATCGATGCATTTGTCAGCGGTTTCACTACTTTCAAGATGGCGGACATGAGAACACGAGGCACTCAACCGTGCTTTCTTCTTTTGGTTTTTCATGAGAAAGCGAAGAAATTTATATTTTCAGGAATATTTAGTGGAGGGAAGAAACCACTCATACACTGCTTTTTATAACAACGTTAAGAGGTGCAGAATGTTTGTCCAAGCCGTGCTAGCCGCGGTAAACCAGCCAAGAATCGAATAAGAAGTATTTGGGTGCGTTTGTGATCTGATGCCTGGTTTGACGTGGTTTTGGCAACGTACAGTGAAGTGCAGGGGCCTCCTCCGACCACCTCACATTGCTGTGTGTACGTATTTTATGTATTGTATTGTATTGTATTGTATTGTTGGAACTCGACGCCATGTTGGATTTGATCCATAACTCTCAGCGAGAAGAGAAAACAATCTCATTCCCAGGGACTCTGGTTTTGGTCATCAAGATGTTGGCAGCTTCGACCAGAAAATATGGGCACGGCACCCCTGAAACCGTACCTAAACCGTACCTAAAATGTTAGGCGTGGGTGCCAAACTGTAGGGGTGCCGTGCCCAAAATGTTTGTCGTGTAAACCGGGCTTAAGTTTCCCCGAGACACTCAATGTTCAAAACTCACTGTTTCCCGTGAGGCCAGTCATTAAGTGTTTTGTTATACCTCCCAACTCAAAAAACAACAATAGACGGATTTAAGGACGTTCGCGCCAAAATCTTCCTACGGTGAGATTTTCTTCATTTCTCGCCTAGAGTTAGGTCATAAAGTACTTACTCCAAAAATGGAAAAAAAAAATGGGGGTCACCGACTTTGTTTCGGAGAAAATGGCAGTGGAAAAATGCCTTAATCTCGAGAAATCAGTCATAATAGCGAGATGTAGCCTCATCTGCTCATCCATCGAAAATCATAAAAATAAACTGTTGAAGTGAAAGTTTCCGTGCATAGGTTTTTAGGACTGAGATTTTTAGATAATTGTATGCCGCTAGGGATGTGGTAAACAGTAGAGTTCGTCCTCGACGAACGTTTTCGTAAAATTAAAGCTCTATCCGTTGCAACAACTACCGGAATTCGATTGCACGAGGAAAGAAAATGTTAAAAAAAGATAACTTCTTACGGTGAGAATTTTTTTATTTCATCATATTTTGTAGATAGTAAGTAAAGTAAGTGATTCATGATTAAAAAAATGGGGGTCACCGATGATCTGAACGAGTAAAATCGATGTGATTTTGCAAAGCTCTTGGAAAATTTCGTTTGTCACGCTTTTGCGTGACCTGTCGGGCAAGGGCTGGAACCAAAGAGAGGATCGATCGTTGAAGAGATGAAAGGTTTTTACCGAAAAAAAAACCTTTCTTGAGCATAGCAACGAAGTTTTAAGCAGGGATCATCTTCATTTGGTTGGTCTTTTGTATAATATCTCTCCATTGCCGTCATGCTCATCCTCTGGAGTGTGTTTTTTGTGAAATTTAATCGCTGGTTGTTTCCACGAAGGTCCGCGCTATTCAAGCTGACGAGGACTAAAATACTGCTCTATTTTCTGCTCTATTTTCACGAAAGTAAAGGAAAAGAACTTTAAAAACATGCATTCACTTTGAACTTAAGTTCGTAGGGTAATAAAAACATTAAAAAGAAACAGCCCCATTAAATTTACGCAACGGTTCGTCCTCGAGGTTTCCAAACCTTCAGCCACTAGTCTACTCGATCAGCAACCTTTTCCAGAGCTTTTCCATCCTCCCGCTCACTTCTCTTTGAAGTTTCATGATGATTCGAAAATAAATGTGCCATTCTTTTGCCGGCCTGGAATTTTTTCCTCGGCGTTTTTGTCGCCATGTTATTTTAACTAATGCTTGAAAAATATGTAAAGTCAAGTAGACTAGTGCACGACTGATAAAACCTCGCGAATATCAGTAGTGCAGTAGTCTACTTGACTTTCATAAATATTTTGAATCAATTTTGACTGATCGCGATCTTCTTTGATCCAACGCTGTGCAAGACTTATCGTCCACGGTTTTTGCAAAGGTTTTAAAACCTCAACTTCACTATTAAATGCTCGAAGTAATGCGTGACATATTACAGTCGCGTTACCTGCGCAGTAACGTTGCGCACAAACAATTAGCGCGAACGTCCTTAATGCAAAATGTTACAAATTTGCCACTGTTTCAAAAATCCACGACCTGATCACGTGCGAATCGAAAGTTCAAGTCGTTGTTTCCCTAGGGAGTTAGTGAGTTGGAGTTATTGAGTTTTGACCCATGCCACTTGACACGTTCAATCTCCTGCAATCGAAAAACGTATTTGAGTTGAGGGGTATCAAAATCCTTTGTCTTCGTTTATTCGTCCCGATAAATAACAGAGCGCAATCATGATTTCTGCCACGGAGATCGTGTTTGTCTTGCAGTATTCATGTAAACCAATTTGTAAGTAGACCTTTTGGATGATATTCTCAGTTAAAATCGAAATAATCCGGAGCTATTGCTGGTTATTTCCTGTTAAAAAAGGAAACGAGATTTGCCCACGACGGGTTTTTTTTAAATGGTAAAAGAATACGGCGAGTTTGAAACCCGCCTTTTGTGACTGTAGTAGTAGTATATAAATTCGCCGTATTTCGTGAAGTCAAAATCGTCCCGATAGACGAAATGAAGTCGCTAGCAGTTCCTCACTTTTCGCAAACTGAAGTGAACGCAAAAAACAATAATTCACCTAAATCGGCGCACAATTCATAACTCGTTGCCAAAAGAGAGGAAACCTAAAACCTACCTTATGCGCAAAATTAACCACGGAGGCTTTCTTCAAACTGAAATTGAATCTAAAACGTTTTCTGATAAAATTCCGCCTTTTATAAATATTAAATGTTGCTCCCTTTTCTGAGACATCAGGTAAATTAAGTACTTTCTCAATCAATAACCCATTTGTTTGCTTTTAACCCACTGTCTCTCAGTGTATTTACGTGAGTAGATCAATCACTTCTTGAACAAACGGAAATATCGCCAATGCATGTTAGGATCGTATACCACCAAAGTCTTTCTTGTGAGAGAATAATTGATTTGACAGCAAAAAAGGTACCTCAAAAACCAGCATTTGATTTTTGTTAATCGTTGATTTTAGTTGACAACGTACCCAATTAATGCTCCAGCGATAAAAGACTAGGCACTGAAATAAAGTTCTTTTCCATTTCTTTAAGTTAAATGGTTAAAAACCAGCTGTCAGCTGACATGCAAAGAAAAGCAACACTCAGCAGATCCCTGTACTCTTGCGAAATCTCACGTTAGACTATTGAGATCCGAATACAATTAAGTATAAACTTGATTGTTAGGAAACAAAAGTGTCACTGGGAGATGTCGTGTGAAAGAGAAATCAATGATTTATTCGTGAATTAAACAAAAATCAACGGCTTATTTTTTTTACTGATTTCTTTACCACCAAAACACTTAAAAATCATAATTGGTCTCTTTACCATCTGCTCCAATTATTGTTCAGCCTCATATATTTCCGAAGACGAAAAATTGGTTTAATTTTGCACAAGGAACTTCCAAAAAAGTGACTGGCTTGATATAATGTCGGTTAATTACTCCTGAGAAATTAGAAATAAAAATTCAGCTTCCTCCTTCTATTAAATGCGTAATTCAAAAAGAATAATGTAATTGGACTGACGTATGTTTGAGTGGGAGCTTGTAAAAAAAAACTGTCAACTTTGCGTTTAAAAGGTAAACAGTCCTGGTCCCGAAGACACGTTTGTTGCGACCAACTCTTCAAGGGTTGTAGCTGTTTTGAGGGCACGATTTCCTAACACACTTCTCGTCATGACTTTTGCCAGTTAAACATTCACCATATGTTTCATTACGAAAGAGAGAATGCTCCAATACTACAACTGAGGTCTTAGCAGTATAGTGGGTCATTTCTGTCTGCTGCATCCTGTAGCTCAGTAGAAAAGAGCACCCGAACTAATAATCGGAAGGAGAAGAAGTGTTGTCTATTAAAAGGACAAAACGATCGGAATTTTCCTCCAAATAGAACACTACAATTTTTCCCAAATAAAAAAGCG
>NC_090889.1:23350904-23358404 GCF_036669925.1 Montipora capricornis
AGAATGAAAGTGATAAGCCAAACCTTGCGATCTTGCAATATCCCCAAGAGGTGTAGTATATAGTGAATAGAGCATATGGGTCCTAGAATCGAACCCTGAAGAAGACCATAAAATAAGCTTTAAAGATCAGAAACTCAGACAGGTATGAAACAAACCAGTCTGTTTCCGAGACGTCCACAAAGTCAGAAGAATTGAAAATTGCTTTCCGAGTGGAATGGCCGTATTAATACTAGAGGACGTCAAGAGGTGTCAGACGTCTAAGACGACTAGTACAAAAATAGGGGAAGTAAGGTGGACGCATTAAACGTACGCGTCAGACGAGTTAAACGTCTCAAGTTAAGCGCGTCTAAACGACGCATTTAACAGGCGTCTAAGCCGTCTAGTACAAAGACGAGACGCACTAAACTGGGGCGCACGTAGCAATGAAGGGCACTCAGTCTCTTTGGTGATTTAATCGCGGTATCTTTTGAAGAAAATCATGAATTTGATTTCTAGCCGTCGAAGTTAAGTGCGTCCCGTATTAATATTAGTCGCGCTTATGGCCAGACGTTTAATGCGTCTAGACGTCTTAGAGGAAGGAATTGGTACATCTTGCCCAAAAACTCGGTGTGGGAGATGGATTCTACAATTCATTGTGACTCTAATGGCTTGTTGGACGAAGCATACGGCGGACCTCTCGGGAAACAGACTTCAGATCTAAAAATAGCTTTTGTGAAATTCAGATCATCCCAGCCAACCCTCTCTCTTTCTCATTTTCTCTTGGCACAGCCAAAGTAAAACACAGTTGCTCGCATGCGCATAACCGTGAGACAAACCGTGGTTTTCGTGCGTGCGAGGAGCCTCTGAAGCCAGGGTGAGAAATGCAAAAATTGTAGAAACTTTATTTTCATTTCAATAGCATTACAGAAAAATCAAATTATTAGATATTTCCAGAAATGCACCTAATCAGATCACAGAGCATTAATAGCACACACACAGACCCCAGCTCAAACATTTATTGTGTGGAGCTTCCCGCCTGGTAAGTTGGCTATTCCATACTGATGATGCCTAACAAGTCGGAAGCAATCGTCCATGGCTGCCCGTGAACAAGAATATGTACTTTTTGACTGAGTGGGAGGGCCGGATGGGAAAATATTTGGCCCGAAGTCATGCCGTACCCCAAACAATAGAGAGCTTTAGCAACGACGACGGGAACGGCAACGAGAAAGTCATGTTAAAACATAAATTCACGTTACTGCGATCACTTCGCGACTTTTCCAAGCTTTTTAATATGACAAAGGTGTGGCAGTCCATCAGGAATGAAACCGTTACGAGCGGAGCTTAATTTAAGGGAGCAAAATGAAAATTTATCTCCAAGTACTGACGTTCTCCATAATATCTCAAACTTGGTTATTTCACGTTGTTGCTTTGCTGAAAACGGTAAAGAAATACACAAAAATGAAAAACGCACGCGCAGGGCGCAGCGCAAAGTTATTGTTTTTGCCCACTGAATATGCAAATTTGTAACGTTCTCGTTGCCGTCCCCGTTGTCGTTGCTAAAGATCCCTGAATGTTTGAAGGTGTTGAACCTTCCATACACTTGTCTTGCTTTCTCAAACTATTAAATGCAACATCGTAAAGAGGGAGGGGGGAATAGTTTGGAAATATGTTAGCGACGCAAGCAGAAGCGCATGCTTAAACGCAAGCAGAAGACCGCTTACTTCAAGGTGAAAACGAGCCTCACGCAAGCACAAAGCGCAAGCATCATAATTAATTGTTCCTTTTCCTTGTGCTTGCACTTATACTTGAGTTCGCTTGCGTTGTATGAACACGGGACTTAAGGGCCCACAGACGGATTTTTCCCGCGTTGCTAAGAAAGTGAAATGTTACTTCCGGTAACTGACGTCATCATATCATGAGCTGACAAGAAAACCCACTCACAAGCAAAAGTCACTGCACGAACTGTTGTTTGCATCGAAGGTGTTTCCTCGGCCTTCCTCGCGCTCGTTCTCAGATCAACTGCGCATGCGTAACCGAACTCACTTCCGGTTTGAGAAAAAGAAAGAATATAGCCAAGCATTGATTTTTTTCAAATCATCTTTTTTGAAAAAGTTATGGGTATTTCAGTATCGTTTATATCTTTAAAAAGAACATTTTTCAAAATAAAAAGAAAACCATGCTTGGCTGGATGCAAAAACGAATACAAATTATCAAACCATCGACCATCAAACCAAAATTGCGTAGCACGGAGACAAATTTAGAGTTTTCTTTTATTGGTCTCGTGAGCATGGGCGTGGCATGATGACGTCATATTAGGGTAATTTGATTACAAAAGTTGGAAACTGACCAAAATAATGCCAAATTCTCTCAAATTACTTAAACATTATATCCTTAGCAACGCACCCCAAAAAATACGTCAGTGGGCCCTTAACGCAAGCGCAATTCGTCCAATGAAAAAGACCCGTTTCAGATTCCACTCGCAGCGCCGCGTTGTAAGAAAGAACATGGAACTAGTGAATCTTTGTCCCTGCGTCTTGTGTTTGTGGATTGCGTTTTGATTTGCTTTCACTTGACACGCATCTCTTATGATTGCGCCGCTTGTGAAAACCAGGTTTTAGCAACTGAGCCTGTGAATTCGGTTCAGTTGTGTAAATGGCAAATGTTTTTCCGGTAATTGATAAAAAATTTGTGTCTTTTTCAAGATGAACCACCAGGGTATCTCTTCTATCTTTGTAATTTTTTGGTAATTTTGGGGGTTTAGTCATTTCTGCCTTGTACATTTTCGAAGCTACACGACTGCTGTTAACTGCCTGGGGTCTTATGTTTGTTTTGTTAATCGAATGCGCAATTTTCGTGCAAGAATAAATATCATTAATACTTTACAACTATTTTAAAATGTCATAATAAACAACTTTTTTATTTGCTATCGACAGCAGTTCAATTATCTTCAGCTATCTTAATTCAGGCCATGAAATCATTAATCGACATATTGGACCTGTTGCAAGGTAATTATGAATTATTAATTTGTTTTCAGCAATTTTCGGTTTAATGCAAGGAAATGCTTTTTTTCCAATGCAAAGAAAAGCAAATAAATTCTTTTGTTCTCTAGAAAGTAAGCTTTATAACTATCTATGATAGTTTGATGTCAAACATTGTCGTAGATAAAGGGCATCACGTGAGGGCTTCGGCGAAAAACTCAAACCCGTCCTTAGTTCATTCCACGAAATGTTAAAACGTTGTAGAAATTATTTTGTTCTCCTTAACGTTTCAATCCATCATGCGAAGCTCAACTAGAAAGCTGTGCTCGGTCTACTATCGCAACCTTTTCCTTCCGTGCATGGCCATAAAATAATGTTCTTTTCACTGTTAAGACCTGTTAAGCTTGAATATTTTGATAAATTGCATTTATGTCCAGAAGCGAAAAATAAAACAAATATTATTAAAGATACAGTAAATACATTTTATGAAAAAAATGTTGGAATTGAGAATTCAGAGTCAGTTACAGATGGGATAGAAATTCTTCCATTCTGGTTTTCAGATTTTTCCGAGTTCCATTTGGTCGTCAAATATTTATCTGTAACATCAAAACAGAGCTAAGGTTCTTACACTTAAGCTTTATATCTCTTACCGATTTCGATATGGACTGATAACCGCGCAGGTGTCCAGAATACTTAAAAATTGCAGTTTCCTTCGTTAAACTTTCGTTTTTTGGCAAATTAGCAGGATTTTACTAATGGCCACACCACCCATAAAATTGCGAGAAACATTATGTGTTAGCTTGAGAGTATAAGATGTTCAGATTTTGGAAATGGGAAAGGGAACAAATTGTTAAAATGTGCATATCGTGAGTTCTTAATCACTTCGCTTTGTTGCTGTACAAATCCGAATTGAAAATCGACCAAAGAGGTATATTGATTTAGTAAAATAAATAATTTCCGTGTTAATTAATAAGACTTTCCATAGCTTACTTACTGAGAAAGGATGTCAATGACTGTAAACGAAAACGAATCATTATACTTGACATCAGTTTGACAGCGTACAGAAATGTACTTATAGAAGATCGTCTGCAGGAGGTCTTTTGGAAAAAATGAACCTCCTACAAATTGCAGCTTCAACGTGAATTGTCGATCGGAAAAAACTTTAATCCCTCTGGTTGCAAATCTTGTATCTGTCGTCAAAACACAATTGAAAAGGGATTTTCCTGATTACATATTGTAATTATTTTCATTACCCCAAATTTTCATAACATTGTACAATTTCTCATTTTCTGTTTCAAAATTTAAATATCTTGAATAATTAATTTATTTTCTTCTGTACTATCTAAAAAGGCTGTTTGTTTATGTCAAGTAGTTTTTGTTATTTCACTTCCATCAGTTTACTAGAGGAGATAACTACATGCAATATTGCCAAATAGCACATGCTACCAAGAGACGACGATGAATCAGTCTTCGAAAGGTAAGTCTGGAATTGAAAACTTTGATAAGAGTTTCGAGGCGTAGCCTTGTTTTAAACAAGAGGTCTGTTATTTAATCGCTCCAAAAGTTTTCTAAGAAATTTCGTGTTGAAAATGAGGTTTGCTTTTCTTCGACGATCTATAAAATGGCGCGGCTGAAGATCATGGTAAATTTCCAAGTTATTTTACGATCTATATATAGAACCTCCTAAAGTACCCATTCTTCAACGACGAAGATGGTATATGTCTGCATGCGTAACAATATTCTTGAATAAAATTGGAGTAATATTTTTAAAACTGTGTACATTTTTTCGTTTTTGGAAGAAACATGGAATTTTTTAAACGGTTATTGTGCATTGCAGTAGAAATTCAGTTAGACGGCGCTTTTTTTTAATTTGGAAATGGGCCAAAAAGTAAGAGGCTTTGCAAGTGTAAAATCTGCAAAACTGTCTTTGAAAATATCGCTGTGGCGATTTGCTGAAGGCTATCATCACGAAAGAAACGTAAGCAATTAATTTTAAGTTCAACTGAATGCTTATACATCAAAAACCTCGGTTAAAATTAATTAATTGACGAGACTCACTGACCCTCTCTGTGTCGGATCTTTTGATGCATCTAAGCGCAATAATTATTGGTGAATCAGATCCAGTTTGAAACAACATGACATTTTTGAACCTATGATGACGAATAGTTCACCGTGGCTGTCAAAGGACGACTTTGGTGAAAAACATGCAAAAACACTGCCCTGTCATTTCGATTTGAAGTTTATTTAACCCTCGATCATTTTCAAAGAGAGTCTACGTTAGAGAGTCTTTTTTTTTTTCTTGGACTTTCTTTTACTTTACATTAGAATGAACCTTTCTTTTTTTGCGTCGAACAATCTTTAGCTATGAGAGACTAAACTCTTTCGCTAACAACGCTATTTGAACAGGTTTCACATTTGTTCTATTTTCTTTAAGTGAAACAGTTTTCTAGCTTTATTATAATTCGACTTCATCTGGCTGTTGTGTGCAAACTATAAGAATTGTTTTTGGCGGGGTAAGGTCACCCCATTCTTGCCTCTCTGTGTAAGCACCGGATCCTGGAAAAGCATCTAATCATCGATAGAAATAATGTCAAAAAAAGAATAATGCGAGCAAGGCTGACAGGACGTGAAGGAATATATTCTCTAAAGGGACCATTTTGAAACTGATGCACTGGCTTTGTCAGTTCATCGGGGTTTAAAAAGCAATGACTACGGTTTAAAGGAAGGACGTTTAATCAACCTTGCTCTTTTTGGCATTCTTGTAAAGCAAATTTGTAAAGCACTAGCAGACTTTCAAAACGAAAGAGATCTGGCTGTATTGCTGGGGTCGAATCTGTTTTTTAAGATTTCGCCAAGCTTTTCAAAGTAAAACCATTCCGATGTAAAGTTCAGTACGGGGTACTGTTAAGATAACAAGATAACAATAGAGGAAGTGATTTGGGTTTCAAACATACCTGGATCCCAATCCTTCCTGTTTGTTCATACGGATATCCTCTATCTCGTTTTTGCGTTTGTCTATAAATGGTCTGTACGTTACGTCATCTTTGTCAGCCTTTGTACATTGCGTCATTGTTCTTTGTACGGAGCCTCCGATAGGACATTCATCAACTATAGTTCTTACACAGTCAACGCTTTTTGTGTTGAGGTGGAAAACGGTTTGGAAGATGTTTCTTTCTGCATTTTTCGCTGGTTTCAATCCAGTTTGACATATCATATTTGTGGTCCACACTGGTGGCTACGCAGTTATTCAAGTCAAGCATCGGAGGGATATAAACTTAAATCTGAATGTTTATTTTTAATTTGCTGAGAGCTGCTTTTTTCTCTGTACTGCAATTTTTGGCATATCTTTAGAAGCTCTGATAAGGTTACATGATGCCTGGTGGACCTATCTCTGGAACAGTAACAATAGGCGGAGCGAAAGAGAACGACAACGACAAAACAGAAGACCAGTCATAGCTCATACTTAGTGGAAGAAGTTACTCCACAAATTCGTTCCTTGGGCACTAAACCTTTTGTTATTTTTACGGATGCGTTATTTAAAGTGGATGCCTACTAAGTTTTAAGAGGTGGTTTAATTGGGTCTTCCTTTGTTCAGGAATGAAAATCGAATTTTTATTGTCAACTGGAATTAAATAGCAATTATCTGTACTCTTTTGGACATAAAGAAAAATTGATTTGTTTGTTTGTTTGTTTTGCTCTAATATGCGAGCGAACAAGTGCTTTTTTAATCCGTTAAGTGGCCCAACTGGTTTTCTCGGTTGTGCCTCGATAGTGACAAGAAAATTTGGCCCTTATATTATAAATACGTAATCGCAATGAGTTCTCGTGAAATTAGGAGGAAATCTCACTAGCTTGTGTTTTCAGAAGTTCTAAAGCCGCCTAAACGTTATTTAAGTCTTGGAGCAGATCTTTTTTGAACTTCGTCCCCTCTTGGTTGCATTGCCGTATTTTGCCTATTCTTGTTCCAAGCCAACCTGGCGTGTTTCAATGAAATACATCAAAATGTGAATGAACTCTTTTTCAGAGATAAAATTGGAATAACTAAAAATTTTAGCGTGATTACTATTCGCTGGCTATTGACAGTTGACTCTGAAATGCCTTTTTTTTTTGCATTCGCTCGCTGAGGGTGTGCTTGTTTTCTTTTAAACTAATGCGGTTCAAGAAAACTTCATTGCCAAACTGGTGAATTCCAAAGTAAATTTCACTCGAAAAACCGATATCGTACTCATCGCTTCGTGATTCATGCGATATCGGTTTTTAGCGTAAAATTTACCGTGGAATTCACTAGATACGCTATGAATTTTTCTATAGAGGAAAGCAAAAAAATGATTTAATTATTAAAGCAGCAACCGGAAACATCAAAACGCGGACAATTCGAAACCTTTTATTTTCACTAACCCTAAAGGCAGTAAGAATAAATAACCAGGGAGCTCCGCTTTTATGCTTGGCTAAATCTATATATTAATTAACAATTATCCTGTGAAATAGCGCGGAATATCGCCTGTTGTATAATAACACGCATGGTGACAATGTCCAAATATGG
>NC_090889.1:23370904-23373404 GCF_036669925.1 Montipora capricornis
TTACTCAAGGGTAGAATAATTGGTCATCGTCATAGATATTTTATTTCCTATAAAAATATGTCTTGCCAAGAATCGTAGTGACAAATTCTCAGAATATTAATTTCACTGTCTTCTCGTGTTGTTAAAAAATTGTACCCTTCAAATACATTGCAAAATTCGATAAAAAATTAATAAAAAGATATGCCCCGGTGATCCCTGCTTCTTCGCTCTTAATTGAAGTTTTTTTCATCGCTCTTTATGCGAGATCGCCGGTTGCTCACTAATTTTCATTGAATTCAAGTACTCCGACATTCAATACATCGACACATAATTTTGCCAAGCGTCGCCGCAGGTTGTCACGTCGCTCGGTCAAATCACTTTCACAGTTTTCGATGAAAATTAATTGCTCTTGCACCCCGCCTAAGTAATTTTGATATTACAGCTCTAAATATGAAAAAAGGAACTTAAAGGAATAATAATAAATATGTCTTATTTCTCTTCTTAATTAATTAAGAGTCTCTCGTGTCCAGAATCGATTGATTATTTATCAGTCGCAGTTAAAGTCAGACCTCTGCCAGCAGGAGAAAAAAATTAACGTGCTTGTGTTCACTTTGAACTCTAGGAAATGTTGTTTTACAATAATACAATAAAACTTTATCATTATATACGAAAGCGCCACCTTTGTTTACAAAAAATCTGAAATACTGAATCTAAGAGTGTTCATAATTCTGCTTTAAAACGATTCTAGAACTTTTTCAGTGAGACAGATTTTTCGGGCGGCGTTTTGCATAAAGGTGCAGGTCTTGACACTAGAAACTTCTATAGCATTCTAGAACTGTTCTAGTTAGAAGAGCTAGGGATCGTTTGATATTTTAGAACTTTAGAGATTTTAGAACCCCCAAAAGACCTTACATATTCTAGAGCTTTAGAAATCTTAGACTCACAACATGGACCATGGATATTCTAGAACTTTAGAACTCTTAGAGATTTTTGAAGCCCCAAAGGGTTACAAAGAAAAGAAACCTTTCTAGTAACACGAATAATTGGATCCCTAGATAGCCTTTTTTTCTTGGATTCTGTCATAATAAATGCATACAAAGTAACAATTTGCGCTTTCATCAATTCGTAGAAGTATACATCTTTCCAGAAGTACGGCTAGAATGGTAAGAATTTCCAACGCTTCTTAATTTAATTTTCATAAGTAATCAAATCCTGGCTAGATCTCTTGGAAAAAATTGATCCAACGTGTTGCAACATATCGCAACAAGGTGGCCAAACGCATGCAACATGTTGTGTCCAACAATGTTGCAAGATGTTGCGTTGAAATGTTGCTAGCGTTTGGCCAGGCATTTAGATTCTAGGACGAGAAAGACTAGGACTACGAGATTTTCTCATAGAACAACAGTGAGCGCGCGCAAACCAGCGTCGTTTTGAAGGGGGAAAACGTGATACCGTCGTCATTTTGGTACGAGGTTTTGCAGAAATGTCGTCGTGTCAAAACAAGTCAGCAACGCGGTAGTAGTTTTGGCATTTGTCGATCTGGAAAGGCTCAGTAACCAGCAATAAGAATAACTGAGCAACCTATACTGCTAACAAAGAGAAAGATTAATCGTACGGGTTATAGATTTTCTGAGTATTTTCGCTAAAAACGCACGGTCAAAACTCGTACTCGTTCTCGTCCTCGTCCTAGAATCTAAAGGTCCCTATTAACGAAAACTGCTACGGTAACGAGGCCCTTATGTCCAGAATTACACTTAAACAGATGCGCGCTCAATTTTGACATCCAACACAAAGTGAACACACTTTTTGATATCTATGTTTCACTTACCTTTTTCTCTAAAACGCTTGATCCTTTGGTCGCCAAAAATGGTAGCCAGCAATTTAACAACATGGACTTCGGTTTTTTGATAGTTAAGCTGACGTATATGTCGTTGCCATGATAACATGAATAAATATAAACAGGCCTTTAAAATCGGTTTTGTTTATTTGTAGAAAATCTGGTCGTTAGATTTTCTTTACAATTTGCATGCATGCAACAAGCTTGTAACGATGCTCACAAGTTAACACTACTTTAATAATAATTTGACAGAGAGATCTTTAATCATTCGTTGTCGAACGTTCACTGGAATATCTACAATTTCCTCTGTTAAAGTTACTTATTTCTTAAAGTATTTTAGAGCCAAATGTCGTTAAATTGTAAAGAGTGGTTCTCGAGAAATGGGCGTATTTCCAAGAAAGCTATTCCGCATTCAATCGCAATTTTTTAAACTTACTACGCATGCGCGGTTCTTTCGATAACGAAGAAAAATGTGCGAATTGCGGAGTTCTTTGCATCGTTACCTTCCCTAACATACATTTCTCATAAAAGACTAAAACCATCAACACACTGTTCAATTGTGAGGGAAAATAGTACAGATAGCGGAAGCATTGAGCAAATAAAGTGATTGCAGTATTGAAGCCATGTTTATTTTTTTGCAATCCTTGTGCGCGCGCTGCATTGCGTTAGCAAGAGTGCGCACGA
>NC_090889.1:23378404-23398404 GCF_036669925.1 Montipora capricornis
TCATATAAAAGCTAACACGCCAGCTTTTTAGCAAATACATTTGTTCTAGAGAAAATAAAGGAGGTACTTTGTTTTCTATTGATTTGTTACGTTAAAAGTGGCCAAATTTCGTCGTCTACGCGAGCAAATAGAAATTGTCACATAAAAATTGCTCGCGTAAACGGGGCTTTACTACAGTGCAAAGCTATCTTTTCAGGTGACGTTTTTGTAGACGTCAACGTTGTAGATACTTGTGAAACAGAACATTGATACGCATGGCCACTAAGGTCATGAGATAAAAGTAGTTATACCTCACTTCTGAAGTAAAGATGAAGTGATGTCAGCCCAGAACTGACGGTGCTAATGAAGTAACATAAAGTAAATTGTAATTAAGGTATAACGATGCACAGCAAGTTTATGAATATACCGTAGATTCTTGCAAAATCCGCTTCTGGGCGTTTGAAACAAGACGGTTGTAGACCACAGAGACGAGCTACGCGATGGGTTCTTCAAGTGCCGGGAAAAAGAAGAACTTGCGTCCAAAGAGAGACTTCTTCAATTAGATCTATTACCTTTAAGCTTTGACCTTTTAACTTCTAGGTCAAGGACTTAGTGTTGATTTCATTGACACCGATGTCCATTTTGTAAGTTATGTAAGCCATGGGCTTAAACGAAAATCACACTCCTGTCAATTACGGTATTTAGCAACACCCTTTTTTCTCTACCTCTACTTGTCAAAGTTCTTTTTATGGAAGTGTACAAGGACAAATTAAGGTTCGTGCGGTGCACTTTTGAACAGTAGCAAACTGGGGAGAGGACAAAGCGCGGAGCCCTACTCCCTGGAGTACCCTATGGAGTACCTACATGGAGTACCCCTAAAAATAATTTATTGATCAAATTAAGGACAGTGCCTACTATTGTTATTGCGCATACGTTCTGCGCATCTCGAGATACTCGGATTTCCTATCGGCGGTGCTTATTTATTCAGGGATCTTTTTGCGCGGTTCAAAACTATGCGGAAAAAGCAGAACTTAGCAAGTGCTCTTGGTATCCAAAAAGAAAATTGGGGGTAACCACGAATTTTTCAGAGGTAATTAAGCTTCAATTTGGAAATAACCGCATACATTGCTTTGTATTTTAAAGCTCTTTACAAATATTATTGACTAATTATCTTCGAAAAGTACGTGGTTACCCCCAATTTTCTTTTTGGATTTCAAGATCTGCTTTTCCCGCACATTCAGTAAACCCCGCAAAAATACCTCTGAATTAGCAGGCACCGTCCTTAAATACTTGGCGAGTTATTTAGATGTACACGCCTTTCCCAGCTCTCCGATTGTTACAGTCTGATGCAGTTCACGAATTGGCCGCCATCTTGAAGTTTCGTGGACTTGTATTTCGTGTATCCCTTATTATAGTGTATTTTTAGACAAATATTCATACAAACCGTGTACCCCTGTATACCCATTCAGGCCCGTGTATGCCTGTATATACCCCTATGGAATGGGATGGAAAACTTTATTTGTACAAAGTAATTTCATCATATGACAAGGGTATCTATGGGTATACAGGGGATGATACGTAGGCATGTGTGGGTATACACTGTATATTACACGGGTATACATGGGTATATTATGTATATACACGGGTCTATGCGGGTATACAGGGGTATAGGGGTTTAATTTGTATGAATATTTGTCTAAATACACAAAAAAATAAATACACTACAATATAAAGGGATACATGAAATACCTGCGAAATTTCAAGATGGCGGCCAGTTCGTGAACTGCATCGAACAGTAACAGTCGGAGAGCTGGAAAGCTCGAAATAAATCGAGGTATGTGCATCTAAATGCCTCACCATGTTGATAAAGCATTTAATTTGACCAGTAAATGACTTCTAGGGGTTCTCCATTTGGGTACTCCATAGGGTACTGCATGGAGCAAACTGACACATTTTTAGAACACTTGTCACAAAATTGAAGAGAAAGAAGGACAAGTTTAAATAGAAAAGAGTGTAAATTGTAATCTTTTAAACTGCCCTTAGTCACCATAAATTCTACATTTTACATTCACTGATTGTGAACTTTTTACTCTATCCTAAAGGTCTCGCCATTTTTCTTTGGCTGATCGAACAGCACTTTCCTTTGCAAGGCCTTGACCTTTACGGTTTCGCTGAAAAAAAACATGCGCCATAAACTTTTTATACTTAGATATCGGGTCTTTGTAAATCAGGTATCCAGCACGTTTAGTTTCTTTCGCAGTCTCGTTGTTCCGAACAAGGTTATTAGTTGTTTTGACATCTCGCCGAACTGAAAGAAAGCCCGCGGCATCGGAGTAACGAAAAAATAACGCATACATGACGGGGAAAGTGGATTGCCAATGGACCGCAGCCTGTTTGTAACAACCTAGGGGCTAGCGATTCTGGCTTTTCCTTCGAATAGTGTATGAGATACAAATAGGATCAACTGGAAAATGCAGTTGTACAGGTAGGAGAAACCAGAGTTTTATGGATGAAGTTCTCGGCAAGTTCTTAAAGCAGTCAATTTTATTGATACCGGTCGTTGACCTCTCCCTGTAGTGAATTATCGAAGTGCCTGTGAATATTCCTAATCAGCTGTAGCGAATGGAGCGGGACAGGGACTTCTAGGTCGGGGGGAGGGGGGGAGAGAGGGTCTGACCTAAACGTTAAAGTGGTACTATGATCAAATATTTACCCCTTGATTTTTTGACTGTATCGCATAGAATTCCATGAAAGAACAAAAACGCCATTTATCGTTTGCAAATATCTTCATTAGTTCCGGAGATATTTAAGTTTGAAAAATGGGTAAAATATGCAAATGAGATGAGTGATGACGTCATACAATCAACCCAATATTATATTGAGTATATAAATAGAGCTACCTTGGCCAATTTGCAGCGCAAACCATTGAAACTTGATAGTCTAATAGTTTTACAGGAAACACACCTATGGCTATAAAAAATTATGTTCCCATGGCAACTCACTCTTTTCCAGTCCCCACCCACTTGATTTCAATATGTTAGTGATTTTCAGTTTGAAAAATGTTAAGCAAGGCCACAAAGTCGTGCTAACATATTTATATGCTTGCTGGATCATGCATATGAAGTGCTGGTAGCAAATATCAAAATGGAACGCCAAAGGTGGCCAAAAAAGCTCATAATATGGGGGAGGTCTGGAACCCAGTATGATGCCATGATAACAGAACTGTTAAGCTCATATTGTGGAGAACATTTAGTAGAATCTTACTGCAAAAAATCAAAATTTTCTGATACAAATTGGCTGAGATATCTCTTTTTATCATATTTGAGCAAAATTTGGCTGAGTGTATGACGTCATCACTTGGCTAATTTGCATATTTTAAAAATTCGAATATCTCTGGAACAAAAAGAGATATTTGAAAAAAGTAAACAGCATTTTTGTTCTCACGCAGACTACTTGTTTATGTTTCAAAATGGCTTGGATAGGAAAGATGCGATTTTCATTATAGTACCACTTTAAGCGGGGACAAAGTGGATATGTCGACGGCCCCTGAGATAGTGCTCCAACCTGAAAAAATTCCAGGTTGTCCCTGTTTCAAAAGCCACAGATATTCAAAACACGGGAAAATGCTCAACTGTGGCAAATTAATTATTGTTGAAATCTGGCTAAAATGATTAAAAACTACGAGCTTTCGACTGCCCGAACTGCAGTCTTCGACGGGTAAAATTTTACCCGTCGAAGACTGCAGTTCGGGCAGTCGAAAGCTCGTGGTTTTTAATCATTTTTAGCCAGAAATCGTTTTTGAAATTTCAACTATGTCTCACCCTGGCTGCCGCCCTTCAATATTTTTATATAAATTAATTATTGTTAACTTCACACTACTATCAGACATTGACAACAGAAAACCGTCTAGTGAGTGGAGTGCTACTTTTGTAATACATCATGATTTATATACATTTTCTATTTTTGGCTTGGTTGTTAGTTGTTTTTCCTTCGAGCAACCAACCTTTTCATTTTACCAAAACCTAGTCGCCCGGTAAACTTTCTGATCGTCTGGGACGTCCGGACGCTCGCTAATCACTCATAAGGCAAAATTTGTAAACAATGGTTCCCCTATCACGTGCGAGGAAATCAAGCAATCCCTTTCATGAAACAAGTCACGCAATCCATTTCATTGAACCAGTCACCGCCTTGTGCATTGACCTGGGCACTCGCATATAAAGCGAAGATTATTGTTACATTCTTTCGTTTCCCACTTGCCGTTGTTCGAATCACCATGGTTCATTCTCATGACAACACAGTCCTTGTTCTGTTCAGCAGATATGTCTTGGTTATATCCCTGCATCCAGTTGGTATACAATGCCTCGGTATTGTCGACCCATCTGTATTTTCCTTCCAAGGCCTTGTCATTTAGCCCAATAAAGTATTCACCTGAAAAAGAAAGGAAGTCTGTGTGTAAGGCGTTCGATAAGCTAGTGACCAGTTCCCTTAGGTACTGTCACTTACTGTTATGTATCGTGCAAGGCCTACGACCTCAGTGGACCAAATATGGTCATTGTTCCAAGTTCTAAGACTTATTTTCTTAAAAACCAAGTCATAAAAATTCACATCCATCACTTGCTTTTTGTTATCTCAGATAAGACTCGCTTTCCAAAACAAGCAGATGGAAGTTTCAAGAAGGGGCTTTCGAGAAACGAGCCCAACAGCCCATCACTAGGAACGTACAGCTTCAATTGTATTCATTGTGGAATGGCGCTTTTTTAGACCAAGCCCTTCCCGCGAAACCAGTCCTTTCCAGTATTCAATAGTCTTGCATGAAAAATTGTTACCCATGGGAGTTAGAATGGTCTCTCGTGCAAGCCAGTTGCTTAATTACGAAGCTTGATCTGTAAAAATGCCGTTACAGAGACTTAGTATTACAGTTGAAGATTCCTGGTTAAGGGCTCGCGTAGAAACTCAATTGGTTGTAGGAGAAAGCTGTATCAATGTATTTCAAGGGCTGCTCCGATATTAATAACTCATTTTTGCCTGTGAGCCAAGCTACTCAAAGGAACAAGACAAGTTACAATAACATAAATTTTCAAACCGTTTCCCGTTTGTCGTTTCACGTAAACACGAATCTAAATCTCTCGATCGTTAATGTAGAAGTGTACGCAGAATGTAGGTTTAAGGTGGCTCCCTAGAGTATTTGCGAATACCCTCATTACAGGGCCCAAGATTCAACAGGAAAGTTGTATTTCGTCATGCTCGCGTCAATTTGTCACGCAATGTAATAGCCAATCAGGAACTCCCATTTTGGGAAATAAACCAAACACATTGCGAGAAAGTTATAGACAACGTTTGATCTTTCTTTGTGTCATGATTTTGGTCACGCTCTGAAATAAAAACTTTCTTTGGCGTTAAATATTTGTTAAAAAAACAAATCGAAAGTGGTTCAGCGTTAATTGTCTGTTCTCTTATCGACAACGATATTCGTCATCACAGTGGTCAACGCTGAACCACTTCCGATTTGTTAAATTCCTCTAAAAATTTTCCTTGTAGAGATTTACCAGTATGAGTACCGATATAATAACGCTTATTTGTTGGGTGTCAATTTTTGGATTATGGCCGTTACCATGGCAACATCACATCTAATGACAGGCAGATATATTCTAATTTTAGGCCTAAATTCCTTAATATTTATACTTTCCTTCGGTGAAATTCTTTTTATTCTTTGCCAAATTATGGAAATGATATTGCCTGAGATTTTGATGTGGCAAAAAGTCAAGGTCGTTCAGGCGTTTTTGTCAATATTCTGTAATTTGTGATTTTTCTAAATATATTCGATTAGTTGTGACAGATTTTAACAAACTTAATAGGGTATTTGATAGGGACTGTATGTGGTTGAAACTGAACCCATTTTCAAAAAATGTTACCGAAGGGAACGCGAGAAAAGTTAGCAGTTAATTTTACAGATATAGTCACGCTGACGTCACAAAAATCAGAAAAACACAAGCGATTCAGGCTTTACACGCCACTAGTGCCCAGCTTACGCGGGGCCTTAAGGTAATTCCTTAGTATTGCATTGCGCATCCCAACTGCGCACGATTTTCGCGTCATTAGCGCGCGCACATGAGCACGTGCGCATACAAAACGTAAGAGATTTCGCTCAAACTAAACCCGATAACGAAATAAATGCTCCTTTTCTCTCAAACGAGCACGGTGACCCCCGATTGTTTTTCAGGTATTTGCTAAGAACAGTCTAATAAAGAACATATTTGAAGAAGAAAAAAAGTTTGATGGTAGAACATTAATTTTTTTTTGGAAAACAGTTCCGTACTGGGTGTATTTTACCCAAGGCGAGGACTTCAAGCTAACCACGGAACTGTCCCAAAAAGTGCACTATCAAAGTCGGCGTAAATGAAGCATTACTGCTTATGTAAATAAAAGAAGCTTTATTTTCAAAATAAAATTTTGTGTCTTTGAAGTAACCAAGACTTAATTCTGTATGAAGGTGATTCGAATTTTTAACGCGAAAACAGTAAAAATACCTCATTTTAAGAGCTTGCTGACGCGTAAACACGCACGGTGACCCCATTTTTTTATTGCATTTTTTTAGTGTTCATATCATGAATGTTAATTATGCCAAGTTTCCAAAAAAGTTTGATAGTAGAACAATTTCAAGGGAATTACCTTAAAACTGTAGGGAGCCTCGTTAAAAGAGCTCTATACAATAAGAACCTTCAGCAACGAGACGTCGACGCATAGCATTAGTGCTACTGATTTTCCGTTATTTCGTTAACAGTTATAACCCAGTTTGGCTGCCAAGATTAATTAATTTATAAATTCACCTCTGAATTCCAATACACTGTCAGGTAGACAAGTATTGAGAACGAAGATTATTATCATAAGGATATGATCCTGATGTAACACCCAGAGTTCTCATGACCACATGACCAGCCAACGAAGAAATCTCTGGAAGAAGTTAGAAGTATAAACTTTTACATCATGGGATTAACTTTGGCTCGAAAACGCCCTATTAAGCCACTGCAGAATACTTGCACCCCAAATAGTTTATTCTGTTGGAAATTCTATTCTTCAAATGAATAATAAAATGAAAAGATTCACACGACTAAGCTAACTCAGGGGATTAAAGTCCATCAAGCGTTCATACCATATATTCTTAATTTTAAAGTACCTTGTGGCATTGACGCTAATGATCTTATAGCGACAACCCTGTTGTTGTCATCCTCGGACAGGATTTTGATTAAGCTTCCCTGGTCTCCACTTGGGGTAAGAAATCCTTGACAGTAAACGTTTGCATGAGATCTCTGTTTGTGTTGGTCGAAAATTCGAACGCAGCGACCACTGCAATTAAACCAACCCGACTCACATACGACCCCTGTGTGGAAGAAAAGGCAAATCGTTTAGAGGATAGTCTTGCATACATATATGACTGACAATTCTCCATTAAGGTTTTGCAACGCTAATGAAGCGCGATCAACGAAACGACAGAACAGAATAACAACAACAGCTGTTAAGAATTCCAACTGACTGGAGGCAAACCAGTTGGCTTTTTACAAGAGCATCCGAAAAGTTGAACCAGGGACTACCAGGAACGAATTCAACGAGTGGACCCGGGATCTCTGGATCTCAAGACTGAATGCTCTAAACACTGCGCCACACTGCTTCTTCAAACAAATTAAGAAATTATCTTTGGGAGACATATCGCAGAACGTCTTACCTTGTTGGGGTACTGAAGTGGGTACAATATTTGGTGCCGGCGTGGGGGCAAATTCCTGTTGTGTCATCTGTATTGTGACGGGTTCGTAGTACGCGAATCCTTCACGCCTTTGCAATGCGTCACCAGAAGACGTCTTCGAGACGGCATTAAGCTCGCAAGTGCACGAAGATCTCGAGCAGTGAACCTCAAAATTGTACGAAGCGCATTTTGTACTCAAAAGACACTTCTGCGCACAATCCAGTTCGCTTGAAACCTGGTGCACCAAAATGACCTGACCACTTAACGCTTCTCCTTAAAAAGATAAATGATAGTTTTCGTTCACGGGAAATGAGAGGTTTCTTACAGAGATAAGTGAGTTTTAACAAGTACGACGACAACAGTTTTAAACTAGTTATCTGAAAATATCATTTATCTCGCGTTATTGTAATCATTTCGCGTCTATTCCCATGCAGTCGATGGGCTTGAAAAGGGGGTGTCAACTTTTCAAGAATAAAATTGATATGAACCGGGTGGATGTTTGGAGAGAAAATTAAAATTTTCGTTTGGTGTTAGAGCCCTCCTCATAGCTTCCAATTCGATCATTTCACGTCATTGCCAGGATAAAACGGCAAAGAAATGCGTGAACATGGGAAACGCACGTGCAGGGCGTGCAGATAAATTATTTGTGTTCTCTCAACACATTGTTATTGACAAAGCTTTCTTATACGGAACAACAAAGATAATGGAAGAGAAGAGTTCTCTTCGAAATACAACTTTGATTGATTGTACTGTCTTCTTACAATGTCGAAAACTGAAACGTAAAAAGTGTAGCACGGTTCTTTTTCGTCTTGAAACCACCAATATCATTATTGCATACTGAAAAGTTGATGTGTTCTTGTAAATGTGGAAACTTCTCTGTGTAATCTTTGTGTATTTTGATCAGATTTCAGAGTGGTTTTTATTACTCATGCTCCGTCCACACTAATGCGTTTTCACATCGCTGTCCGCACTAGAGACTGAAAACGGAGATTTGTTACCAGGCTTTGTTCGTCTTGGCACGCGGGAAAGTGAGACAAGGATATGTTTATGACGTCAGGCGCATTCAAAAACTTCCGTTTTCAGTGTCCACACTAGAACGATAGACCTCCACTGTTTTCAAAAGTCTCCACTTTCAAAAACGTTTTCGATCGTTTTAGTGTGGCGGTCATATATAAACTGAGGTTTTCGAAAACGCATTAGTGTGGACAGGGCCGCATTCCATCGAGCCGTTGTTGAACTGGGTATAAACCAATCAGTGTTCGATGATTGTCGCGCGACAGTCCTTGAGCATCACCCCAAAATTGTCATTTCGCAGGTGAAAATTTTTAATGAAAAAAGATCATTGTCTTGGTGGGGCTGCCACAATCGGTGGCATGTGGCGTCCTTTTCGCCCCACCTTTGCTGAACAATGGAAATCCTGTAGGCCACAATTATGTGTCCTGGATCAAATTAAACACGCCACATGTGTGGCCAAATTCATCCAATCAATGTGTTTAGCTTTTTTGCGCATTCTTCAGCAAATTAGTACGACTTCAAGCAGAGTTAGCGTTCCGTAGAGTAATGCCTCGATATGAAAGATCAAAAGAAGGTATGAGAACTGCTAATGATTGAGACTCCTCCATGCACCATGGTGTTTCACCAGAAAATGCCTTTAATTTTTCAAACTAACTTGCGTATGAAACGAAAAATTATAGCGGTAAAAGAAATACCAGACTGATCGGGTTTACTCGATCAGTGTTCATTGTAAGGAGGAGTACTTTCCAGTAACGCTGGTCCTTATTTTGTATAAGATATATGGTTCTCTCCTCACTTTTGAATCTGTGGATGCTAGTTTCTTAAAAAATGACGGGATTCTTTGACTGAATTTTGCCTTTTTCCTAAAGGTTCATCTCCTTAGCTTGGAATTGATGTATAGCTCTCTAGTAGTTCGCTTTTTGTAACGAATGAGATCGTAATCGTCAACCCAGTTAAATGGTTTTTTTGAATGGCCGTGACTCGGGGATACTCGGAAAAAATCCGAAAAAAGCCGAGTGCTCCTACGTGGGAGGTGAACCTATGACTCCTGAACTTACCTAACTGATTATTACTATTACGTTTTTGGGTTTTTAATTGCTGTGCTCTCTATTAGAACTTTTAATTCTGTGGTTAAAATCCTAACCTGAGTCACTCCGATCCAGTGAGCACTTCTTCCTCATGATGCAGTGTTTACATCAAGTTAAGTTACAGTACGAACTAAAGCTGGGAGGGGTCAGACTTTAACTCAGTAGAAAATAATAATAAAACGCCGTAACATACCTTCCGTGACTTTATAAAATGATTCAGATTGCTTGTCTTCCTGTCCTTGGATATATGAATCAAAACCCAGAGAAGGTTTCACGCTCACTAACTCCAACAAGACCAGGAACAAGGAAACGCTCAAATTCTTCATTGTCGCAAAGCGTAACATTTTCAGTATTGTACGGTCTTTCAGTTGAACCTCATAATTTGAATTCTCAAATTCTGTGTAAAAAGATCGTATTATGCAATCTTGATTAGAGATGTAAGATGCAATGTCTTGCGAATCAACCTGTTATTTTCACGAAATATTGACGAAGTAACGTGGAGTCTTCTTGCCTAATCTGCCTAATCATGGCGCTATTTTTGTCATGATGATTTGCTTGCCCATATAAATGCATTGCAGCGCTATAAAAAGCCACCCAAGCAAGCAACTGAAAAAGACTGCATCTAATATATATCGCGAACTTCTTTTTTTTTCTGTTTGCAGGCGGCGTTTGCAAATTAAGTCACCATCAATCAAAATTGACAGAATTTTGACTGTTGATTCATTTTATCTGGAGAACTGATTGGTCGCGTTTGAATACATCCTTAAAGTTTTAACTTGGTACCAGCATTAGCACTTAATTAACGATGTTAAAATCATTTGAACATACACTTAGATCTGCTGAGGATCTTCAGCCATCTTCGTCAGCAAAATCTTTCAAAAGTTGGTCTTAACAAAATTTCTGAAAAATTTTAATATTTACTTAAGCAGATCCCAGAAGTTCCTAACGGCATGAGTTGAACCAATCACATTTTCTTTGGTTCCTTAAATATATACAATATTGACCAATTAAGCTGGCCGAAATCTTCATAATAAGGACTCGATTCAAAGAGTGAGGAACTAGGTCATTGTATAGATTCTCACACCTTTGGTCGGTCTACTCATATACCCTTGCGCAAAGAAAATGACCGGCAGATGACTCAGTTTTCTTTGGGCAGAAACAGAAATGAAATTAAAGGGATTTTGGAGAAGCGCGCCTTTCTCCAGACAACCTCAGACAGCAAAACTCCCGCGAGGCCTTCTGAATACATCTATTTATTAAAAAATTTCCAGATCTAACGGGCCAAATTTGAATCAAAAGCTCTAACAGTTTTACAGTTGCCGTGGTTGGCAGGTGAAAGATATTTATTGATTTTCCACTGCCTTCATTGTAATTTTAGTTTAACTTTAAATTTTTCAATTAAATTCGACACTATTAAAACTCGCTCCCAGTGAAAATACTTCTGCCGTTTTTTGTAACTGAACAAATTGCTTGGTGAATGCATAAAGTCTTTGGTCTGTGAGTGAAACTGTAAAGTGTAATCATTCAAATGAATAATACCGTGACTGAGGGATTCTTTCCAGTGGCCCTGGTCCTTAATTACAGTGTATTTAAATGGTTCTCGCTTTTGAGTCTGCCTATGAAGTCCTTATAAGTGTTATATACACAAATCTGCTTCAATTTTGTTTAAAGAATCATGATTAGTTTCTTTGGATAAATTTTGCCTTTTTCCTGAAGGTTCATCTCCTTAGCTTGGAATTGAATGCAAAACCCTCAGTGTACTTCGCTTTTTGTAATGAATGAAATGATAATTGTCAAAATTAGTAAATGAAATAAAGAGATAATTTTTTAGCAGCGAGGTGGGCAGTTGACTTTTCTTTGCGCAGTAAACCGAAATGAAGTGAAATTCGAAAAAAGGAACTTAAAAGTAGAATACCTTTTTCTCGCAAACTGTGGAAAACGATGGTTGACGGACCAAGACTTGAAATATACAAAATAATCATTTATCGTGTTAATGTTGTCGGTCAAATCCGGGTTCAGGTTAAATCCGTTTTTCAGACATAGGTTAAATTGGGGATCCTCATTTTACCTAGTAGGTTGAATATAGTTTAAAGCGGCAATATTAATCAGCCCTCCAAAACGATCGAAGAAAGCTATACTGCCTTCCCTCAAGCTCTGTCTTAAGGCTCGTTTACACAGAGCGATTTTATCGCGCGACAAGAGCTGCAATAAAATCGCCGCAAAGTTGCACTAAATGTCGAGCATGTTCGAATTTTCGGCGACAAGGCTGCGATCTGTCGCGCTACAAATCGCAGTGAAATCGCCAGCTGTTCACACGCGCGATTTGCTGTCGCCGTAAAATCGCCGTTCGATCGCAGCTCTTGTCGCGCGATAAAATCGCTCTGTATAAACGAGCCCCGTTTACGCATCCCAACACATCTTCTTAATGTTTCGTATCATCTTATCGGTTTTTGTATTCATACACTTATTACTCCATTCAGTAAGGGTAGTAAGTGAAAAAGAACTATGCACTTACCTGTACTCGACCTCGGATCCCCAAATTTATAGGCGTGTGTCTTCACAACTTCACTACAACGATGAACACGGTCAACTCGCCAAAGTTCTTTTCATTATTTACTTTTGTATAATAAGTCAATTGATATCCATGTATAATAACCAAAACTAATACTAACCTACAGGAATAAAATCTACAGGATCCATATTAACAGCAGTGCTCGTACCTGACGTGGTCATCCTGTCAAAATATATAATTACTCTCATTATTAATATTGTTATTATTATTATTATTATTATTATTATTATTATTATTATTATTTTTATTATTATTATTAAATTTATTTAACCTGACGCTACTTTTTCTCTTAGCATAATTTTGCTTCCAAAAATGTTCCTTCAATTCCGAGTGGGTATTCAACCTAGGTAAAATGAGGATCACCAATTTAACTTATTATAGGTAAAAAGGGATTTAACCTGAGAACGGATTAATCTCTAAGATCCAACGATTGTAAAAAATAATCAGAAAAGAACTTCGAAATTAATGCCCTCGTTTAAACCGACGATGTCCCGACTTTTATTCGCAGCCGAGAAAAGAAATCGTTAAAAAGATTGGTTTAAATTATCCCACCTTGACAAATTGCACTCTTGTCTTCTTTAATCCATCTACCGTACCCCTGCTGAATACATCAATTAAAGAAATTCCGGGTCCAACTGGCCAAATTTGAAACCAACGTTTGAGAAGTTTTGCAGTTGTAAAAGTGGACAGGTGATCAGAAATATATTTATTGATTTTTCAGTCATAGAAACATGACAAGAGTTGCTCGAAGTTTGATTACGCCAGCCAAAGTTAAATATCATGACAACCTAGAGAAAATGTTAAATAAGGGCAGTTGCCCTTGCTGAGGATAGGGTCTCCAATTGTTTTCCCCTAAAACAAATATGAGATATGAATATGCCAGGACAGAAAGTTACGCCCGGGGGTGTATACTTGTTTGCTGAAGGTCTATGGGATTATAGTGATGGGTATAAAAGATGCTAGCAGTGAATAGTTCATCACGTGGAAGTTGGAGGCTTAGTCCTTCTAAGAAAGAAGTCATGAAATAATAGACAAGTGGACAGTAACTTTAGATCAAGCTTTGAAGTTAACTAAATCAGTTGTGCTGATAGCTAGCTATATGTTGTTATGATGTGTTTATTTTACCTATTTCTTTTTTTACAGAATCGGAAGTTTATTTTATTAAGTAAACACCAATGAAATACCAGGTCAGCTTTCAAGCGAAAATATAGCATCTTTACGCGCGAAAACAACATGTTATCTTCCGCAATTTTCTTCATGTTCCCGAAAACTGCGTGTACTCGACTTAAAATTAAACAAGCTCTTGGCAATATGGGACCTATTTATTACTTCTATGGCGCGGGCCATTAACAAACGGGAAAAAATGAGGACCGAGAAACCGAGATTAGTATATAAGACATGACTTATATCTGATGTATTCAAGTACACAAGAAAGAAACTAGTTGAAGTCAACTCAGAATCGTGACGTTCATCTTCCACAAATGATAGGCACGCGCAAAAATCAGAAAAATAAGCTTTTGAAATAGTCAAAATAAATCCAGGCTTGAATAAGATTCGAACCCATGGCCAAATTATCAAGCCAGCTGGAATCGGGCCTGTTACGCGTTCGAGTTAATGATATCTTTTAACCCTTTGGCTACTAGGGATTTGGCCGAAAAACACGTTTTGAAGCTAGTTGAGGGGTTTTTTGGTCACTGTCGTGCTGTTTAAGAGCTAAATCTCCCTACAAGCCCGTTCCCAGCGGCCTTTTCAACCAGGTGCAAAATAAGCGCTTGCAAAGTTCGGGCATGCGCAGAAAACAAAATTTCGCTTTCTCTCCTTCCCTCTCTTTTCGCTTTCTTTGCCTCATTTTTTTTTTGAACTTGCTGGGCATTTGGTAGGCTTTATTTTGGTGGGAAGAGTTTCTGAGAAACCTTTCATCATCTTAGAATTAGGTGCTCAGAAAGGTAGGTGGGTAATGGAGCAAGCTTTTCATGGAGATTTTCAGGTCAGTGTTACATGTTTTTTTTGGCCGTTTCTCCAGTTTCCTTGACTCAATTGTGCTCATTCTGGTATAGTTTGAAAGATCTCTTCTTCCTGCACAAGTTAGTGAACAAAGCTGTTCCTGACCGTTAAAAGTGATGACGTCACAAGGGGTAGATGGGACCGTGGATAAAGGTGGACGTATTTGGCCAGATAGTAATCAAAGGGTTAAAGTGCCTATCACCAAAAAAAAAACCTTTCTGCTCAACAATTCTACAACTTTCTGCGGCACTTGTCTAACACTAATTCATTGGTTCGCTGAACTCTTTCCTTCAAAGTCACTGTTTTAGACTGGTTCCTAAAAAGTGGAAAACTGGTTGCAATTTGAACTACAACCGCGCAAGGAAGAGGAATGGGTTTAATACCGGGTTGACGGCAAAGGCCGCTTTGCATTGTGGTAGTTCTTTGGAAACAGCGGTGGAAAGTACTTTGTGACGTCAACCCCATATCGAACCCATTCCCTTTCATTGCTCGGTCATGGATCAAACTATGACCACTTCTCCCGTTTTTCAAAGTGAATTAAAAAGTGCATTTTCAATAAAAAGGTTCCAGAAACAACACGATAATATTTGGGACGATTTCAGAGTTTAAAGGTTGTCCAGGTGATAAGCACTTTAAGGGATGAAAGAAGAATAGAAGGTACGCGCACAGTGACTGCTCAAGTTGAATGTCCTCTAATCTGCAAAGAAGTCTTTCGCTTGCAAAATCATTGCATATCCAAAATCGCAAGATATACACGAATCTCATTATATCCTCCGTCAGCAAATGGTTATCGCATGTAGTTTGGATTAAATGGTCTTTCTGCAGATGCCGGAAAGCATCATGTTTTTAGTCACTTGGGATTAGTCTTTATCTGGAGTTATTTTGTTTTCTGTCTTTCGTTTCTATTGTTTTACGTAATCAGGAGCGTAATTAGGTTTTGGAACCTTCTCATAGCGATTGAAGGCCATCCACATACACTCTCTTTCAATGAGAACCTTTCCGAAAATTAAGGCAGAGATAAATATAATAATAGCCGGCATAGTCCCAAGTGTCCGGGCTCACGAAGAGCCTGGGACGTCCGTATAGCGAAAAACTGTGACCGGAGGTCTTGAATATGCTGCAAAACCAAAGGCGCAGGCCGAGCGCAGCTTTGATCACGAATGCAGTAAGCGACTTACAAACTGAACGTTTCAAAGAGAAGTATTTTTATTTGAATTTGTTTCCATGCCTAATAAAAATCTGGGGCAAGACCACAAAGTGATAGATGAACGCTCTTATCTAATTCATTCTTGATTTTGTCTATTTTAAAAAGCTGTTGACGTTTTCTGATTGCCACTTAAAAATTGATCTCTTAATTTGCCCACGATATTTTCACTATGTGTCCTCAAATGTCATTGGTTATTATATTTCGAATGTTATGAAAACGCAAAGAGGCGCTTTGCACGGGAAACGGTTATACTGATAGGAGCATGCGTGTGAGCTAATCTGGGCGGGTTTATCCAGTGCAACCACTTGAAAGGGCAAGCTTTAGTCAAGCCAAGATACTCGGAATATTTAACAATTATTCCATGAGCGCGCGTTGGATATGAGATGGTAAATAGCCAACGAGGCGCGTAGCGCCGAGTTGGCTATAACCACTGTCATATCCAACAAGCGCGAATGGAATAATTGTTTTATTAAATTCCTTAAACTCCAAAAGTTTAGAAGTACGAAATACGAGCGAAAAAAGCGAGGAAATCCTAGCGAAATCGAAAAAAGTTGATGAAGATGCGATGTTGTGTAATACCTCGTGGTCAGACAGAGGCAGGCTCATCACAAAAAACATTTCTTACCTTTTCGCGTTTCTCTAAGCTTCGAAAGTGATCCAAACTTTCCACAAAAACGTTTTTCTTTTGCTTTATACCGAAAGAAATTTCGCTTTCTGGCGTAAACGTTTTTAGTTTAGCAACGCTAAGCGCAATCATTTACCATATAAGGTCAAAGTAAGGTATATGAGCTGATAACCGAGATTGAGTGAACCAATCAGAGCACGAGAATTGCATTATCCGAGGTTGAGAATTTAATAAATATATATATAAAACCAGTCATTCCGGTTTCGTGAAAAAACGGAACATCTTATTTCTCCTTTTTTTCCGATTTTTTTGCTGTAATGACCGGAATTTGATACACCATTTGTTTTATGGTGACAAGACCAAGCTCCCCTCGTGCAACACACAGTTTTAAGGCATTAACTATAAAATACAGAACAGTGTTCTGTCAAATGTCGATTTCTGTCCTTTTTTTTGTTTGTGAAAAATTGTAGTGTTCTATTTGGAGGAAAATTCCGATCGTTTTGTCTTTTTAATATTAGACAGCACTTCTTGATAAAATGTATTTTTTTTCGATGTGCATGGTAACTCGGGGTTACTCGGACAAAATCTGATCGATCTTCCGATTATTAGTTTGGATTAGTTTCTACTGAACTACTGGATGCAGCAGACAGAAATGACCCACTATACTGCTAAGACCTGAATTGTAGTAATGGAGCATTCTCCCTTTCGTGATGAAACATATGGTGAATGTTTAACTGCCAAAAGTCATGACGAGAAGTGTGTTAGGAAATCGTGCCCTCAAAACTTACAGCTAGAACCCTTGAAGAGTTGGTCGCAACAAACGTGTCTTCGGGACCAGGAATGTTTACCTTTTAAACGCAAAGTTGACAGTTTTTTTTTACAAGCTACCACTCAAACATACGTCAATCCCATTACATTATTCTTTTTCAATTACGCATTAGAAGGCAGAAGAATTTTTATTTCTAATTTCTCAGGAGTAATTATAACCGACATTATAGCACGCCAGTCACTTTTTTGGAAGTTCCTTGTGCAAAATTAAACCAATTTTCAGTCTTCGGAAATATATGAGGATGAACACTAATTGGAGGAGATGGTGAAGAAAACAATTATAATTTTTAAGTGTTTTGGTGATAGAGAAATCAGTAAAAAGATAAACCGTTGATGAATGTTTAATTCACGAATAAATCATTGATTTCTCTTTCACACGACATCTCCCACTGACACTTTTGTTTCCTAACAATCAAGTTTATACTTAATTGTATTCGGATCTCAATAGTCAAACGTGAGATTTCTCAAGAGTACAGACTGTTCGTCAACAGAGATCTGCTGAGTTTTGCTTTTCTTAGCACCCGCGTGCGAGACGGATCCTGCATATGCATATCAGAGGACAGATGGTTTTTAACCATTTAACTTAAAGAAAAGGAAATGAACTTTGTTTCACTGAGTGTCTAGTCTTCTAGCGCTGGAGCATTAATTGGGTACACTGTAAACTAAAATCAACGATTAACAAAAGTCAAATCAAATGCTGGTTTTTGAAGTACGTGTTTTGCTGTCAAATCCATTATTCTCTAACAAGAAAGACTTTGGTATACAATCCTAAGATTGGCGACATTTCTGTTTGTTCAAGAGGTGATTGATCTACTCGCGTAAAATCAATGAAAGACAGTGCTTTAAAAGCAAACAAAATTAGTTATCGATTGAGAAATTCTCAGAAAAAGGGAGGAACATTTAATATTTACAAAAGGCGGAATTTTATCAGAAAACGTTTTAGATTCAACTTCAGTTTGAAGAAAGCCTTCGTGGTTAATTTTAGGCGCAAGGTAGGTCTAGGTTTCCTCTCTTTCGGCAACGAGTTATAAATTGTGCGCCGATTTAGGCGAAATTATTGTTTTTGCATTCGCTTCAGTTTTCGAAAAGTGAGGAACTGCTAGCGCCTTCATTTCGTCTATCGGGACGATTTTGACTTCACGAAACTCGTTTGATCAGTACGGCGAATTTATATACTACTACCTACAGTCACAAAAGGCAAGTTTCAAACCTGTCGTATTCTTTTAGCATAAAAAAAAAACCTGTTGTAGGCAAATCTCGTTTCCTTTTTAGTGATAAAACACTTTAGTTTCATTTTTTTTCCTTTGCAGCAAAATGCACAATAGAAAAACGTGGCGGTGTTTGATTGGGCAATGCACAATAGAAAGCACGTGGCGGTGTTTTGATTGGGTAATGCACGATAGAAGCCACGTAGCGCTGTTTACATTGGTTATTTAAAGCAAACCACGTAATCCAAGATCATGAAGAGCACTGTGATGCGTTGTTTGGATTACTGAAGATCGACGTCGCGGTGGTTTAATTGATTTCTTCTTGGCGCGCTCAAAACACATGAAAAGAAAGGCATACCCTTTTCGCGGTAGACCCACACTAAAGATGCGAGCCTACTTAAAACTCACTCCGAGTGACAATACTTCTGCGATGCCGTCTTTTTTTAACTGAACAAATTATTAGGTGAATGCATAAAGTCTTTAGTCTGTGAGTGAAACAGTAACGTGTAATCATTCAAATGAATGATACCGTGACTGACGAATCAAGTTCTTTCCAGTGGCGCTGGCCCTTAATTCAAGTGTATTTAAATGGTTCTCGTCCTTATAAGTGTGAAAAACACAAATCCATTTTATTAAATAGAATGATTAGTTTCTACGAATAAATTTTGACTTTTTCCTGAAAGTTCATCTTGTTAGCTTGGAATTGAATGTATAGCCCTCAGTGTAGTTCGCTTTTTGGTAATGAATAATGAGATGGTAATTGTCAAAAGTGGTAAATGAAATAAAGAGATAATTTTTAACCAATGAGGTGAGCAGGTGACTTTTCTTTGCGCAGAAACCGAAATGAAGTGAAATTCGAAAAAGGGACTTTAAAGTAGAATGCCTTTTTCCAGAAACTGTGGAAAACGATCGTTGACGGACCAAGACTGGAAGATAGGATAGTCATTTATCGTGTTAATGTTGTCGGTCAAATCCGGGTTCAGACTGAATCCGGTTTTCATAGGTTAAATTGGTGATCCTCATTTTATCTGGGTTTTGTATATATTTTAAAGCGGCAATAAACCCTCCAAAACGATTGAAGACACCTATACCGCCTTCCTTCAAGCTCTGTCTTGTGCATCCCAACACATCTTCTTAATTTTTCGTATCACCTCATCGGTTTCTGTATTCATACACTTATTACTCCATTCAGTATCAACAGTATAACAACATAGTAAGGAGAAAATTAAAATATATATATACTATGCACTTACCGGTACTCAAATTCGGACCCTCCAAATTTTATAGTCCTATGTCTTCACCACTATGTTGAAGCATATTTTATAATATTTTAAGCAATATTTTCATGATCGCTTTATTGTATGCAGAGTGTTGTAATACATGGTGCTTAAGAACTTAGATAGGAAATTGAAACGTGCAAACCAAATTAAGTATCGCAAACAACCTCGCCTCTCAGTTAATTTAAGTAACTTTCCCACGAGAAAATGCATTAGGCGACAGCTGAATTTCCGCCGACGTTGTTGGAAACATACATGAGGACCGTCTTAGCGGCTCTTTTTTTATAAAGTTGTAAGATCGACCACATTAGTTATTTTAACGTAATTACTGGGTTGCCAACCCAGTCGGCATCTGCGTTCATTTTTCCGTTTTTTTATTTTTTTTTTCCATGTCATGAAAAGTCTTTCCTGTCCCTCCCCTGCTAAGTAGTGCCATGGTGTGTAGAGTATTCTGTGCGTA
>NC_090889.1:23408404-23418404 GCF_036669925.1 Montipora capricornis
GTTGTTATGATGTGTTTATTTTGCCGATTTCTATTTCTACGGAATTGAAAGTTTATTTTATTAAATAAACACCAATGAAATACCAGGTCAGCTTCAGGTCAGAGTTTTTCCCTCCTGCCGCAATTACAATTGTCTCCGCACAATAAATTCTGGTCTTTGCACGGACATCCTCTGTTGCTGTTTCCTTTGCGCTTCGTGCTGCAACGAGCTCTTACAACTACATCCATGTGATCTTTCCTAAGCGATAAGAGTTTGATTTTGCGGGTGCTAGATGTCAAAATAAAGAAATCGAGGACATTCCATGCAAAACATTCCCACTTACCGAAGAATCTATCATGGCGGCCTTGATAAACAAAAGCGCTGTAAGAGCGATTTCCCGAGCATGCGCAACTCATGAGACTGCCCCTTTAAGTCTCTGATAAGCCACTGAGGTGAGCTCGGAAATGTTTTTGTTGTTACCCAAAGAGAACATAGAGACAGTGTGACAAATACATTGCAAAAGAACAGCACACACGTTCAAACTGTGAAACCTATTTAATCATTTTCAACTGAAGAATCCCTGGATGCGAAAAATCAATCAAAATCTCATTATACAACCAAAAGCCTATGCTGTGTCTTTTTTATTATTTACAATACCAAATCTATCCCGAATCTCAGATTTATTGTGTAAGACAGCAAAATGTCATGGCGGATTCATTTGGTGATCTTGTCGACGTCGATCCTAAGTCCTTATATGTTCCTTGGTTTTTTTCCGTCCATTCGACCAGTTCTCTCTAAGATTTTACCAGTCATGTACATCCTAAATAAAGAACTTAAAGCCAGCAAATCTATCTCTAACCTAGAGATCATCAAATTTAAATTGCACCTAAACTGAAATGTTTTCCGTTCCGAATATAAATCTCCATATCCAAAGCAAACATATGTCACCATTGTTATCCGGAACTTTTCGCTTTTTCTGTGCCTTGCAAGCCACGTTATTTTAGCAGAACTAGAAGTAATTTGGACTCACGAACGTGATGTGAGAGGAATGGGTCTAGTCTCGATTTCACGTCCCAAACTGCTTTGAACTCCTGTTTTCAAAGAAATTTGCATTGCAAGGCAATTTGTGACGTAAAATGGAGAATAGACCCAGGCCTCTAACCTTACGGTCGTGCGTCCAAATTATTGGAAGTTCTGATAACTTCGTACGTCTTGCCCGGCAGATAAAAGAAGACATTTTGAGGTAAGAATGGTAAAACCTGTTTGCATTTGGTCGGGAAATTAATATTGTAGATGAAAAATATTTGAATTTAGGTGCACTTTAGTAAAACTACTTTATTAAAAGAAGCATTAATAAAATCTAGGCTTTAATAAGATTCGAACCCATGGACAAGTTATCAAGCCAGCTGGAATCGGGCCTGTTACGCGTTCGTGTTAATTATATCCTTTAAAGTGTCTATCACCTATTATAGTAAAAAAAACCCTTTCTGCCTAACAATTCTACAATTTTCTGCGTCACTTGTCTAACACCAATTATTTGGTTCGCTAAACTCTCTCCTTCAAAGTCACTGTTTTAGACTGGCTCCTTAAAAGTAGAAAACTGGTTGTAATTTCATCTACAACCGCGCAAGCGAGAGGAATGGGTTTAATAGCGGGTTGATGTCAAAGGCCGCTTTGCATTGTGGTAGTTCTTTGGAAACAGCGGTGGAAAGTCAACCCCATATCGAACCCATTCCCTTTCATTGCTCAGTCGTGGATAAAACTATGACCACTTCTCCCGTTTTTCAAAGTGAATAAAAAAAGTGAATTTTCAATAAAAAGGTTCCAGAAACAACACAATAGTATGAAGGCCTTAGCGCTTGCTGTACTGTGACATGACGCTCGACTAGAGGGACTCAGCAAGGGCACAATTCTGTTTCTCACTGGTAGATGTTCTCCGTCAGAATTTCCTTCGGCACTGGCCGACGCAATCTTGTTTGAGGAAGCGCGTGAACGGCCTCTGAATGTTAACCGCTGACCAGCTAGGTCCAGACCTCTTTCGACTCAGTTCAGATGCACTCAGTTCATACTTCAGTTACAGAATTCCGTCTCTCAAACACAAAAGCAAATCATCACAATGCTTTTGAATTCTAAAATTTAGCATTTGAAATCTTTGGAGTGCTGAAATCTAGATCAAAGTTACGCAATATGCTAAATAATGCTAGCAATCATTCTTTTTACAGAAAAAGTGTGCTTGTTTAACCAAAAAGTGCCAAAAAAAAACTTAGCATAATAGGGAAGGGCCTAAGTACAAGGGCCTTCTGGGCACTCGCATATAAACCTGCTGGAATGATCACAGGGAAGCATTTCCCACTTCCCATGATTTTGTCCATTTTCCATTCTTATTCCCACACAATTCCTATACTTATTATTTTTGGGACCCTTTTCATACTTCCAGTTTGTATACGATGCGACGGTTCCATCGACCCACTGAAAACTTCCTTCAGTTGCCTTATCATTCAATCCAATGAAGTAGTCACCTAAGAAACAAGCCAAACAAATTGTCAGCGATTTTGAGGACAGAGCATGCGTATTGATTCTGTACACTGATTAAGCGGTCATCAATCTCGTCCCCAGGGCTTTTCTCATCCAAGAATAGGGCTCTCGCCGGAGAAAAGCCTTAAATTGTATGAGGAAGAAAACAGTAACCGTCTTATTGTTCAAATGTGGCAAATTTTCAAAGAGTTTTGCTGCTGAGCTTTGATCTCGGCCCGTGACAGGGCTTCCGATTCTGCAGGCCTTTAGCGCGGCATCTTTTAGCTATTTGTGGGTTGACTGTGTTGTAATCCACATGTGCCACTTTCACCTTAGTGCGGTACTTCCTATGCAAAGGTTTCTCTTCCCACCCTTTGATAATTTTAGCTTGTGCTGGCTGTTTGGAATTCATTTGGTCTTGAATCTTGTCACATAAACGGTGCTAATTTTTTTTTTTTAATGTTAGTAGCTATTTATATATTAAACCACGCGCTACGCCAAGGGTATAGTCATCAATTGGTTATGATATATTTCTCTGAAATGGCAACCATCTCATCTATTAGGAAGCTTAGAAAGAAACACAAGCCAAGACGTACATACATGCATACCGGCATGATTGACAACTCCCCATACTGAGGGGCTTTTCAGAGCCAAGGAAACACAATCAACGAAGCCACAGAACCGAAAAACAACTCAACTGGCATGGCCGCAGGCAAACCAGTTGGCTATTTACAAGTGCAGTTGAGTGAAGTTGAACCAGGTGTTACCAGGATCAAATTCAACCAGTGGTTAGAACGGGTATCTTTTCTCTACTGGATACCATTAGTTTAAAAATCCGGGAGAGACTACTGTCCTAGTATGCAAAATGTTCACTTTCGGTTTCTGTCAGTGTGTCGTGCTTAAGCTTGCTGTTAAATTTGGTCATTTCACGTCGTTGTTTGCAGAGGACGAAAAAAAAGGCATCGAAATGCACGCTGGTCCTGAAGTATCCCTTTTTCCCTCAGGCAGTCCACTTTCTCCGACACCGACCCATATTTTTGAGTTTCCAAAAAAAAATAGAAATAGATATAAGGAAGATAATAACTAAGTAAAACATGTTTTTAACTTTAAGTCTGAAATGTAAAAATTGGTTTTTCCTGTACAGGTTTTTATTTTCTACTTTAACCCCAGAGCAAACGCGACACGCTTCTGCAGTTGAGGCTGTCTGTCCGCGTGGAAGGAAAGTATGTTAACACCGTGACTCTGTACTCGTTTCTTTTCCCCCTCACTCGACATTTTCTGCCGCTTATTTTTCGTTTGCAATTGTAGTTCTTTACTCCGACCGACCGACCGCACGACCCAAAGTTTCCCAAAGTTACCAAACGCATTGGACGGCAAACGGAGAAGGAAAGGGGACGACGTTATCAAGCCTAGATTTTCAGGTTGGTGTTGCTGTAACTGTTAGCAAATGCTGTGCAATGAAAAAGCCGTAACGAACCTGTTGAAAGTGACAATGATGACCACCACTGGGTAACATTTTCGTTTTCATTTTCGGAGAGAATCGAAATCAATCTTCCTCTCCCGGATCCACATGAGCTAGCGTTACAATAGTCGTTTGCCTGAGACCATTCCTTCTGATTTTCGAAAGATCGAAGACAGCCGGCTTTGTATGGATACCAGTCTGGCCCGCAATAAGCCGCTGAAAGAAAAGACATACCCAGTTTTAGTGGATTTTATGAACATGAATAATGCTTTTCGCGTGTTTTTATAGCCTGTGTCGCAGACGTAATCTAACACTGGTTTAATAGTAACGTCTGCAAAGCAGCGCCGAGATTCTTGTTCTGGAATTCCAATGGATCAACGAACAAGCGGAAGTCTTATCGAACAATTATTTTTCTCAACAGACCAATAATGGCGCGTTCTCAAATCCTGGTACGCTGCTGGGAGCCCAGAACAAGGATTTCGGCTTTGGTTCGCAGACGAGAGGTTTGGTTTCGTCTATGGCGCAGGGTAGTGTAACAGTAATTCAACTGACAAACCTGAGGTCGACGGTGCGATCATTTTACTCCCCCCTCTCCATCAGTGCTCCGTTTTACGGATATTTAAAGCTACTTAAGCTACACAGAACGGAAAGAAGTCGAAACAAGGATGTGAGATCCGGGAATCGAACTCGAGACCTCTTGCACCAAGGCCGCGCACTAACCGACTGTGCCACTCTTGCTCCTCATATTTTGATTGGTTTTGATTGGTTAACTTGAAGACGAGGTAAAAAAAGGTAAAGTCTCCGCTTACGAGCCAGAAGGCTCATCAGGCCGGCGCTTATCTCCGGTTTCTGTACCATGAAGCGACTAGGAGTATTTGTACTCCCCCCTGGATGGGATGCTAGTCCATCGCAGGGTTACCCCCAGCATTACGCCGGTACCCATTTATACACCTGGGTGGAGAGAGGCACCGTGAGAGTAAAGTGTCTTGCCCAAGAACACAACACAATGTCACCTGCCAGGCCCCGAACCCGGATCACTCGATCCGGAGTCGAGCGCACTAACCATGAGGCCACCGTGCCTCCCTAACTTGAAGACGAGCAAGAAGTATTTTCCTCCGAGCAAGGAAAAAGAAACAAAATGACTTCTTGTTGTCTTATAATTGTTGATGGTCCTTTAGTTGTTCGTCAAGTGTGGTATAGACAAAGGCATTTATTTATTGGTTTTTAAGGGGGTGGCACTTAACTACAGAAAGAAAATGGTTGCTAAGGAAGATTTTTAGACAAAGAATCCTACGAAAGGGTTGCATGGATGGTTCTATGAAGTAACTTTTTCAATGGAAATCTGACATCACTTCAATCAGGAGACGCATGCGCAACTAGTCCAAGTCTTCTGCCGTGCGTTTCAGTGAAACACAGGTAAAAGCTCCCAGGAAACGAAAGGAAGAGGCGGTTTTTTCACTGGATGGGAACCGTCCCATCATTTTTCGTAAACTGTAGCGTGGATACGCCATTTGTATAAAAAAGGAAGGCCTTATGACGTCATAATTTTTTGGAGAAATAATTTCTTTTAAAATCCATGCTACAGATTTTGTGTTAAAATGTTCTCAAACTTTTGCGTTAAAATTTTTTGAAAAACATAGTTAAGTCGCTGAGTTTTTGGCATTTTCTATTTTGGTCATGTGATTAACCAAATATGGTTGTGAGTCGAACCATACAAAGGAATGTTAAATAGAACGCACTTGCCGAAATAGGATTACTGTACAGTTAAAGGAATTCGAGAATGATTATTTGGAGGGGTCCATAGCAACGGTTTGGTAGTTAAGAGCCACACCCCTTAAGTCGTGAGTAATTCACAAAGGAAAAACAAACGAGAAAGTTGGCAACAGTTACATACATACATAATACTTAATTGACCACTCCCCATAGGGGCTTTCAAGGCCAATGAAATAATCACAACAGAACAGAACATACAACATCAACTGTAAAGAATCCCAACTGGCCTGAGGCAAGCTAGTTGACTATTTACAAGTGCAGCTGAGAAGTTGAACCAGGGATTATCAGGAACAAATTCAGCGAGTGGTCAGAACGTGTCTTGAACCGGGGATCCCCGGATCTCAAGGCAAGCGCCATAACCATTGGGCCGGACTGCCTCATACAATTTGCATTCACTCCCGATCTTAAAGTCGAAGCTGCGATCCATCTAGTCTTCAAATCATGCTTTTCCGGCTCCCTTGCACAGTCTTGCACAGTCTTACACAGTCGATTCACACCAACTAAACACGTTTGATTAAACCAGGTTTAACAAAATAAAAAATGAGCAACGGAAGGCTGAAAGATTGAATTTTACATAGGGTTCATGTAAGTTCTAATGTGTGTCTTCATTGTGTTGAATTTGGAGTCTACATTATGTCAGGTAGTAACTTGTATCAAGAAAACAATTTTAAACCATGTTTAACTAAACAGCTTTTAAACGTGTCTAAGCTTTGGTGTGAATGCGAACAAAGTATTCGTTAATGGCACTATGAGCCCTCACGAAGAGTGCGCGTTCTTGAAAGAAGGTTGAGACGTCTATTGCCAGAACAGAAAGTATGGTAGGGAACTACGTTGGTTTATCGATTTATTCTTTTGTCTTTAAATGGGCTGAAACTTGAGTATACGTAATAGCAAGATATCTAAGCCCTCTTGGCCAGTAATGCTGAAGGAAAACGTTGAGCTGTTTTCTTTTTTTTAATTTCACAACGGCGTCAATTACTTTAATCACTTCTTGACTATTCCTACACCTGCTAACTTGTTGAAAGTGTGTCTTCAACCTAAAAATGACATTGGTCTTGCTCAGCAGCCGGTAAGAGAATGCAAATATCATGATCCTCAGGTTAAGAAGCTCTCTACAAAGCGACACGTTTTTAAGGAGTTTAAGAAACGACGACGGAGACTTCTACGATTATGCCACAAAACAATTCATAATAGCGAGCTCAGGCGGGCGAAGCGCGCCAGCGGAGCACCATGGGTAAGATTTTTGGGAAATCTATGCAAGCGAGAAATTTTGGTTATGACGTCACGTACGGCCGCCCGCCCGTACAGACTGTCGGGGTGGAGGTGAGGAGGCAGGACAGCCCCTGGGGACGGGAGTGTTCGGGCAACTTTCCTTGGATGGAAATCGGTGGGCAGCGTTGCATTTGGCAACCCGCGTTTTTCTGGCGGGAAATCATATCAGTGATGAGCAACGGGATAAAGAGCAGGCGACGAAATTTGAGAAATTGAAGGTGGCTCAAACCAGTTTCAACACTTTCAAGAGACCTTGTTATTAGAAGAATTGACACTGTAACACTTCATCACGTAACAGCAATGTTGTGGTACCATGTGAAACACAAATTATTGCTGAACAAGATGCAGTCATGTTTATGACGTTACAAGTTACCATGGCAACAGGAAAGCATTGAAAAACACCCTATATTTTGGCTTAAGTTCAGGCTGATATCTGAGAAACGAACTGGGTGAAACTGGCACGAAAGTGATCAGCAGGCCAAGGTGAAACGCGGAGCGGATTCAGAGCTACCTTAAATTTTCAATTAGTTAAGGTGGCTCTGAATCCGCCCCACATAATTTTTTTAAACTTTACAGAAAGTTTCATTCTGACGTACTGATTACATTTCAGAAATATAAGATAAGGGTCACAGAGTTCGTTTTTGAGATATGAGCAGCTAATGACAAAATATGGGCTGTTTTTGCAGGGCTTTCCTGTTGCCACGGTAACCTTTTAAGTCACAAAAACGACCGAATCTTTTTCAGTGATAGTTGGTGTTTCATATGGTACCATAACATTGCTGTTAAGTGAAAGGTGTTGTAGTGTCAATCCTTCTAATAAGAACAGCAAGTTTTGAAACCGGTTTGAGACACCTTAAGAGAGGAAAGCCTCGCGAGAAGCCGAGAAAGGAGAAGAATAGAAAATTTCAATGAAAATAAACGTTAAGGTGAAAGAAATAGAGAGAGAGACAAAACAATTATTTACAACGGTTAGCTTTCAGGTAAGCTTAATGGTTTCGTTCTTTAATAATAAGCTTATATGCCTCGCTGCCTCACATATTTTTTAAAAAGGGAATAATGCCCGAAAACGCGTACAATTCCTTGTGGACAGAGATTCTGACATATTTCAACAATCACATTTATAAACTTTTTTGTGTGAAATGGGTGTCCAGTTGTGAGCTTCTTTGTTTGGCTTTGAAATTGCAGTCGAGTAAGCGAATTTACTACACTTTAGGTTGACTTTTTAATTAGTAAAGATTTTTGCTGTTGTTCTGAACTGAAGATTGTCAGTCAAACGGAAAATGTTGTGAAAGAGATTACTGTCCATGTAATTTCAGTTTTAGTTGTTGATTAAAATGGTTAGTTATTGTTTGCAAGGCTTTTTTTTTTACTGATTTCAGCTCAGAGGTTTTTGACCTGTTTGGTTACTGTAAACTGTACACACTAATAACGATTAATTTTGTACTTTATGCAGAAGCATATAATTTCCATAAACACGATATTGCTTTCTGGGGTTAGAAACGGGAGCTCCGCTTTTAGGCTTGGCTAAATCTATATATTATCATTGGTAAAAAAGGAAAAATAATCATACTTCCCTTATGTGGAGCGGTGAACTAAGTATTTATGTAGCGTTATTATAACCAGGAGAAATAGAACGCGACCTTCCCAAGTTAACTACTTACCTTTTGTGCCTGGTGCCGTCGTGGGTACCACACTTGGAGAGACTGTTGTTTCAGTTGGAGTTGAGGCTGCTGTCTTGATCAGCAGCACATCACTTGTTGTCGGAGTCAAGGTGGTGATTTCTTGTTGGGGCTTCTTCACTATTGTCAAAGGCTCGTAATAGGCGAATCCATCACGGCTTTGCAAGGTCTTATCAGAAGACGTTCTAGAGACGGCGTTAAGCTCACAAGTGCGTAAGGATCGCGCGCTTTGAGCTTCAAAATTGAGGAAGGAGAAGAATAGAAAATTTCAATGAAAATCAACGTTAAGGTGAAAGAAATAGAGAGAAAGACAAAACAATTATTTACAACGGTTAGCTTTCAGGTAAGCTTAATTGTTTCCTTCTTTAATAATAAGCTTATATACCTCGCTACCTCACATATTTTTTAAAGCTATCTGAAAAAGGAATAACGCCTGAAAACGTGTACAATTCCGTGTGGACAGAGATTCTGACATACTTCAACAATCACATTTATAAGCGTTTTTGTGTGAAATGGGTGTCCAGTTGTGAGCTTCTTTGTTTGACTGTGAAATTGCAGTCGAGTAAGCGAATTTACTACACTTTAGGTTGACTTTTTAATTAGTAAAGATTTTTGCTGTTGTTCTGAACTGAAGAGAGAGGGAGTAAAGATTGTCAGTCAAACGGAAAATATTGTGAAAGAGATTACTGTGTAATGTAAGTTCAGTTTTAGTTGTTGATTAAAATGGTTAGTTATTGTTTGCAAGGCTTGCTTGTTTACTGATGTCAGCTCAGAGGTTTTTGACCTGTTTGATTACTGTAAACTGTATACACTAATAACGATTAATTTTGTACTTTATGCAGAAGCATATAATTTCCATAAACACGATATTGCTTTCTGGGGTTAGAAACGGGAGCTCCGCTTTTAGGCTTGGCTAAATCTATATATTATCATTGGTTAAAAGGGAAAAATAATCGTACTTTCCTTATATGGAGCTGTGAACTAAGTATTTATGTAGCGTGGTACGTTTTAACCAGGAAAAATAGAACGCGACCTTCGCAAGTTAATTACTTACCTTTTGTGCCTGGTGCCGTCGTGGATACCACACTTGGAGAAACTGTTGTTTCAGTTGGAGTTGAAGCTGCTGTCTTGATCAGCACGTCACTTGTTGTCGGAGTCAACGTGGCGACTTCTTGTTGGGGCTTCTTCACTATTGTCAAAGGCTCGTAATAGGCGAATCCATCACGGCTTTGCAAGGTCTTATCAGAAGACGTTCTAGAGACGGCGTTAAGCTCACAAGTGCGTAAGGATCGCGCGCTTTGAGCTTCAAAATTGACGGAAG
>NC_090889.1:23425904-23430904 GCF_036669925.1 Montipora capricornis
CAAGTGCTGTGACACTATCCTCGTCAGCCTCAAGAAATGCTTTCCAACACCCCAGCTTTCCTTTACATGCGAAGCTTCCTGTAATATCAGCTCCACTCCAGGCATGAAACCCGGGAAGAGCTGCAGTTCTAGCAGGTCCGAGACCTTGAACAATGGGACTAAGGAGTCTCTTGCGATGGCGCTGCCCTCTCCCGGTCACAAAGGATGTATTCTGATACAACTCTGGAAACCTTCTGAGAGCCAACACGAAAACGTCGGTGTCTGGGGAGATGAGATCGATACTCGTAGCTCCCGAAGTTGTATCATCAATAGCATGCAACAACAGCTGTGTGTCTGCTTCCTCTTGGCTGCTCTCAAGGTATGCCACATCTTTGTGGGTTGCGTCACATTGGCTACCCCATGCAACTACAACATCCTTTCCACTGTGACTTCCCTTCTCTAATGTCTTTCTAGCGAGAAATTGGGTAAGTTACACCTTGGTATTGACATGAGAAAGAAGCCTCTTCATCGGGACATTCATCACCTTGTCTCGACACCTGGATTGCTGTCTTTAAAGAAAATGGCAAATAGTACCTAAAAGAAAACATTAATTGTTTTTCAACACTGACAATCTTTTGTATACTATAGGGTTGCTGATTATCGAGAAATATAAAAAAAATATTAAATTTGTAAATTACTAGCCTGTCAAAGAAAAGTCGCAATTCATCGCAGTCGTTGTACTTCTCAAAGACGTACATGGTGAAATGCTCAGCAAGTTGAGAACATCTCTTAATCCAGTCTGGTTTGTCAAGCGCCTGAACCTCTGCCATTGCGTCTACAATAGAGACCTTCTGTGTAGCTGCCATCCTAGTAACAACGGGCAAAACCTCTTCAGTGATACTTTCAGTTTTTCTTCTTGGATCCATCTTCTCAAGAATGTTCATTAAGGTGCTGTTTGATGAACAATGAAGCATGGTGCCATCCGCGGCAAACATCGACCTTGGCACTATTGAGAACTCATACTCCCCGACAGCTTCCTCGATGTCAATCTCAGGGCGTGCCTTGCAGACCATCATCATCCGCCCAAAAAGTGAGCGATCTTCCTTGAGCTCAATCATGGTGTCTTTGGCGACCACTCGCAGAGTCTTCCCTGTACTTTTCCACATAAGAAGCTTGCCCTTTTTTATAAGTTTCAAAAAGATTTTTCTCCAATTGATTATGACATTTGAGTAAGCAGAATCGTAGCAAAAAATTGGAGAGAATGTAAGAAATATTTGAGGTAAGTGCGAGCAGAAACAAGCTTAATAGGCGAGAATGTTCAGCTTTAATCCCTAACTCACCTTTCCTTCGCTCTCTTCAGAATCCCAGTATGAACAACATCTTTATAGCAGGATCGATGCCATGATGCTTGTGCTATTTCAAGCTCCTGAGGTGACATTCTTCGCAGCTTTTCCCAAGTTTGAGAATACGCCAAATTTCTATACTTAGCCCATTCTTCGATGAATTTGAAAACTTTCTCGTACGAAGAAGGTTCTTCGACAAGACTTTCATTTTTTTCTTTCTGACAGATGATACATAAATTGAAGTCTAGGTTTAGCTTCTCGGCTTCTACCATTCCAGAATCAATGGCGTTAGCCATTAGCGACATTAACGCTAGTTTCTCTACATGGTCTGTAAATCAAAATGGAGGATCTCTAAATTGATGATAAAAGCCGCTGACCACGGATAACAATAACCTTTTTCCACGGATTGATAATTCTTTTACTCAAGCAATATAACATGTAACTTACATTTCCGTGAAAGGAAAATAAGAAATATGGTTTAGGGTTTCGAGATCCCACTAAAGTGTACCAAGTGTAGTAAAGTGTACCAAGAGCCCAATAGGCTCCCGAGTGTAACCTTTTCACTTCGTATTCGAGGCCTCACGTGTAACATGATTCCTCTTAATCAATTTCGCATCACCAATAGCGGTAAATAATGTACTGCTTATAATTAAGACCTGGTAATGTACAAATCGCAATTTTCGTTGAACTGGGTGAATCTGATTAGTGTCCACCAACGTTAAATATGGTTATGTGGCTTTTAAAGTCAAGCCTCGTTTCCGTGCTGTCATGGTCACATGACCAGCTGTGTAAACTTAGGTGTGTCGTGTACACTTACATGCTTCGTATGAGCAATTCTGATAACAATGTCGGTTGTCTAAAAGAGGGTTTTGAAGTTTATTAAGGTCCAGCCTCGTTTCCATTCTGGGACATACACGTCACATTTTTAAGCCCACCGTAGCGGCCGTCCGTGCAAGTTACAAAATTGCCGACAACATTTTCCATGTTCCTTAGAGTCCCGTTAACACATCTAGACAGGTGGTTTCCTTATTTACAGATGCTCCCAGACTACACCTGACTACTGTGCCGGCTGTGACTGACGTCACGGCATGCGCAGCATGCGCAAAATTATAATGTCCACGAACCATACGTTCAGCGGTCATCATAGCCATGACATCAACCTCGTGATGTAAACGTCTCCACTGACAACAACAACAATCTTCATTATGTGACTTGCTCCGTGAGTGGGCAAGATGAACCAAATCCCGCACTGTGATTGACTACCCGAGCGTGCAAGGTGGAGCTGTCTTGCCCTCTCGGGATTTCTCCCTTGGTCCCGCAAGATCAAAGACCATTTTTTGGTGTTTTATTCCATATAATAAGTCCTCTATTGACCACTAGAAGCTTGTTCGATCAAGATGACTGGATATTGGCCTCATCTTTTGTTGCGTGTTCTGTTTGCGTGACTTCGTCTCGGTCCATAAACAAGCAAAAACGGAACTTGGCCAATATCAAGCAATCTTGATGGAACCGGCTTGGTCAATAACCCATATTGATTATTACAACCGTTTTCTACTATTAGCGTTGCATTTTTAAAGGAATTTTAGAGCTATAAAAGGGGAGACGATGCGCGAAATGCTAAACTTTTACAATTTAGAGGTGTCTAGGGGCTAAATAAACTAAAGTTTCCAACTGAAGTAAGCCCCTACAAGCTAAGGAAAGATAGTTATACAAACAACAGATACACACATTTAAAAACTGAGACAAAAATAACCACAAATAAACTTAAGGCAGCCGTTGGCATAATTTTACTTGTCTTTTCCACCGGGATTAAACTTTCAGGTAAACTTTATTTTAAATAATAAGAACCGGTCTAATTTCATACTTTTTGGGATATCTAATACCTGAAATTTAAAAAAGTGATATACCGAATACCCATGTTTCAGCTGAAATATACAGCTATCAAGTAAGGACCATTGGATTCGATTTTCAATTTCCAGATTATTTCCAATCCAAGGAGACTGAACGTTACCAATGGTGATGATTTTAAATTTTACTTTAAATGGCGGCTGTATTGCGTAACAAGCATTCTCGTGTAACAACCAGCTCAGAGCGATGCGAGGAACGAGGCCATTGTTTAGATTCTCACACGTCTGGTCAGTCTACTCTTATAACCTTACGCATGACCGGCAGGTGACTCAGTTTTCTTTGCGCAAAAACAGAAATGAAATGAAAGGGATTTTGAAGAAGCACGCCTTTTTCTAGACAACTCAGACAGGAAAACTCCTGCGAGGCCTTCTGAATACATCAATAAAAAAAATCCAGATCCAACGGGCCAAATATGAAACAAAAGCTGGAGCAGTTTTACAGTTGCCGAGGGTTGGCAGGTGAAAGCTATTTGTTGATTTTTCACTGCCTTCATTGTAATTTTGGTTTGACTTTAATTTTCTGAGTTAAATTCTACACTATTAAAACTCACTCTGAGTGGCAATACTTCGGCGATGCGTCTTTTTTATAACTGAACAAATTACTAGGTGAATGGCTTGCATGAAAGTCTTGAGTCTGTGAGTGAAACAGTAACGTGTAATCATTCAAATGAATGATACCGTGACTGAGGAATTCTTTCCAGTGACGCTGGTTCTTAAATCCAGGGTATTTAACCCTTTCAGGCCCGAGGGGTTCCCCATTGACGAGTAAAATCGTCTGGCGTTAGACAGAGTAAAATCTATAAGTGCCATTTGGCACTATCGGGCCTGAAAGGGTTAATGGTTCTCGATTTTTTGTCTTTGTATGAAGTCCTTATAAGTGTTATATACAGAAATCAATTTTGTTAAAAAGAATGATTAGTTTCTTTGGAAATTTTTTTTTCCTGAAAGTTCATCTCCTTAGCTTGGAATTGAATGTATAACCCTCAGTGTAGTTCGCTTTTGGTAATGAATGAGATGGTAATTGTCAAAACTGGTAAATGAAATAAAGAGATGATTTTTTACCAATGAGGTGGGCAGGTGACTTTTCTTTGCGCAGAAACCGAAATGAAGTGAAATTCGAAAAAGGGACTTTAAAGTAGAATGCCTTTTTCCAGAAACTGTGGAAAACAATCGTTGACGGACCAAGACTGGAAGATAGAATAGTCATTTATAGTGTTAATGTTGTCGGTCAAATCCGGGTTCAGGTTGAATACGTTTTTACACAGGTTAAATTAATGACTCCCTTTTTACCTAGGTTTTAGATATATATTTTAAAGCGGCAATCAAACTTCCAAAACGATCGAAGACTCCTATAACGCCTTCCCTCAAGCTCTGTCTTGCGCATCCCAACACATCTTCTTAATGTTTCGAATCATCTCATCGGTTTCTGTATTCATACACTTATTACTCCATTCAGTATCAACATTACAACATAGTAAGGGTAAAGGAACTATGCACTTACCGGTGCTCAAACTCGGACCCTCCAAAGTTATAGTCCTGTGTCTTCACAACTACAATACAACGTACGATTAACACGGTCAACTCACCAAAGTTCTTTTCATTATTTACTTTTCTATAACAAGTCAATTGATATCCATGTATAATAACCTAAACCAATACTAACTACAAAAATAATATTTGCAGGACTCACATTAATAAATAGCAGTTCTCGTAAATGACGAGGTCATCCTGTCAAAATGTATAATTATTCTCAGTATTATTATTTAACCTG
>NC_090889.1:23435904-23460904 GCF_036669925.1 Montipora capricornis
CTATGTCGAAATTTGGCTTTCTGCGTATGCCCGAACTTTGCAAGCGCTTATTTTGCACCTGGCTGAAAAGGCCGCCGAGTGTACAACCTGGAAACGGGTTTGTAGGGAGATTTAGCTCCCTACAAACCCAAAAAACCCCTCAACTAGCTTCAAAACGTGTTTTTCGGCCAAATCTCTAGTAGCCAAAGGGTTAAAGAGTGCTTCTATGCTATAAAGCCAAGGTATCTTAAAACTATCGGAGACGCTCTTCAATATGCAATGCACGTTTGAAATCTACCTCATTGACCATCATTTTGAGAATATATGAGCCACGCAAATTTTGGTCAGCGTAGATCACTTAATGATGGGTAGGCAAAATTATTCCCGAACACGATTACTAACGGTAAATCACAGTCGCTCCTTTCCGATTTTTTTTCGGAGAGCGGGCGGCTGTACACAGGCTAAGGAACAGCACACACGTTCAAACTATGAAACCTATTTAATCATATTCAGCTGAAGAATCCCTGTATGCCAAAAAACAGTCAGAATATCGTTATACAACCAAAAGCCTATGCTATGTCTTTTTTATTATTTACAATACCAAATCTATCCCGAATCTCAGATTTATTGTGTAAGACAGCAAAATGTCATCGCGGATTCATTTGGTGATCTTGTCGTCGATCCTAAGTCCTTATATGTTCCTTGGTTTTTTTCCGTCCATTCGACCAGTTCTCTCTAAGATTTTACCAGTCATGTACATCCTAAATAAAGAACTAAAAGCCAGCAAATCTATCTCTAACCTAGAGATCATCAAATTTAAATTGCACCTAAACTGAAATGTTTTCCATTCCTAATATAAATCTCCATATCCAAAGCAAACATATGTCACCATTGTTACCCACAAATTTTCGCTTTTTCTGTGCCTTGCAAGCCACGTTATTTTAGCAGAACTAGAAGTAATTTGGACTCACGAACGTGATGTGAGAGGAATGGGTCTAGTCTCGATTTCACGTCACAAACTGCTTTGAACTCCTGTTTTCAAAGAAATTTGCATTGCAAAGCAGTTTGTGACGTAAAGTGGAGAATAGACCCAGGCCTCTAACCTTACGGTCGTGCGTCCAAATTATTGGAAGTTCTGATAACTTCGTGCGTCTTGCCCGGCAGATAAAAAAAGGCATTTTGAGGTAAGAATGGTAAAACCTGTTTGCATTTGGTCGGGAAATTAATATTGTAGATGAAAAATATTTGAATTTAGGTGCACTTTAGTAAAACTACTTTATTAAAAGAAGCATTAATAAAATCCAGTCTTTAATAAGATTCGAACCCATGGACAAGTTATCAAGCCAGCTGGAATCGGGCCTGTTACGCGTTCGTGTTAATTATATCCTTTAAAGGGTCTATCACCTAAAAAAAACCCTTTCTGACTAACTATTCTACAATTCTCTGCGGCACTTGTCTAACACTGATTCTTTGGTTCGCTGAACTCTTTCCTTCAAAGTCATTGTTTTAGACTGGCTCCTAAAAAGTGGAAACTGGTTGCAATTTGATCTACAACCGCGCAAGCGCGAGGAATGGATTTAATACCGGGTTGACGGCAAAGGCCGCTTTGCATTGTGATAGTTCTTTGGAAACAGCGGTGGAAAGTACTTTGTGACGTCAACCCCATATCGAACCCATTCCCTTTCATTGCTCGGTCATGGATCAAACTATGACCACTTCTCCCGTTTTTCAAAGTGAATAAAAAAAGTGAATTTTCAATAAAAAGGTTCCAGAAACAACACAATAGTATGAACGCCTTAGCGCTTGCTGTACTGTGACATGACGCTCGATTAGAGGGACTCAACAAGGGCACAATTCTGTTTCTCACTGGTCTATGTTCTCCGTCAGAATTTCCTTCTATGAGCTGCAAGTGTCGTGAAGATGGTGTGGCACTGGTCGACGCCATCTTGTTTGAGGAAGGGCGTTAACGGCCTCTGAATGTTAACCGCTGACCAGCTAGGTCCAGACCTCTTTCGACTCAGTTCAGATGCACTCAGTTCATACTTCAGTTGCAGAAATCCGTCTCTCAAACACAAAAGCAAATCATTACGATGCTTTTGAATTCTAAAATTTAGCATTTAAAATATTTGGCGTGCTGAAATCTAGATCAAAGTCATGCAAAATGCTAAATAATGCTAGCAATCATTCTTTTTACAGAAAAAGTGTGCTTGTTTAACCAAAAAATGCCAAAAAAAATCTTAGCATAATAGGGAAGGGCCTAAGTACAAGGGCCTTCTGGGCACTCGCATATAAATCTGCTGGAACGATCACAGCGATGCATTTCCCACTTCCCATGATTTTTTTCATTTTCCATTCTTATTCGCACACAGTTCTTTTTCTTATCATTTTTGGGACCATCTTCATCCTTCCAGTTTGTATACGAAGCGACGGTTCCATCGACCCACTGAAAAGTTCCTTCAGTTGCCTTATCATTCAATCCAATGAAGTAGTCACCTAAGAAACAAGCCAAACAAATTGTCAGCGATTTTGAGGACAGAGCATGCGCATTGATTCTGTACACTGATTAAGCGGTCATCAATCTCGTCTCCAGGGCTTTTCTCATCCGAGAATAGGGCTCTCGCGGGAGAAAAGCCTTAAATTGTATTAGGAAGAGAACAGTAACCGTCTTATTGTTCAAATGTGCCAAATTTTTGCTGCTGAACTTTGATCTCGGCCTGTGACAGGCCCTCCGATTCTGCAGGCCTTTAGCGCGGCATTTTTAGCTATTTGTGGGTTGTTGTAATCCACATGTGCCACTTTTACCTTAGTGCGGTACTTCCTATGCAAAGGTTTCTCTACCCACCCTTGGATAATTTTAACTTGTGCTGGCTGTTTGGAATTCATTTGGTCTTGACTCTTGTCACATAAACGGTGCTTTTTTTTTTTTAATGTTAGTAGCTATTTATATATTAAACCACGCGCTACGCTACGGGTAAATTCATCAATTGGTTATGATATATTGCAACCATCTCATCTATTAGGAAGCTTAGAAAGAAACACAAGCCAAGACGTACATACATGCATACCGGCATGATTGACTACTCCCCATACTGAGGGGATTTTCGAAGCCAAGGAAACACAATCAACGAAGCCACAGAACAGAAAAACAACTCAACTGGCATGGCCGCAGCTCAGGCAAACCAGTTGGCTATTTACAAGTGCAGTTGAGTGAAGTTGAACCAGGTACTACCAGGATCAAATTCAACCAGTGGTTAGAACGGGTATCTTTTCTCTACTGGATACCATTAGTTTAAAAATCCGGGAGAGACTACTGTCCTAGTATGCAAAATGTTCACTTCCGGTTTCTGTGAGTGTGTCGTGCTTAAGCTTGCTGTTAAATTTGGTCATTTCACGTCGTTGTTTGCAGAGGACGAAAAACAAAAAGGCATCGAAATGCACGCCGCTCCTGAAATAAGCCTTTTTCCCTCAGGCCGTCCACTTTCTCCGACACCGACCCATATTTTTGAGATTCCAAAAAAAAAAAAAAAAGACATGTGGAAGATAATAACTAAGTAAAACATGTTTTTAACTTTAAGTCTGAAATTTAAAAATTGGTTTTTCCTGTACAGATTTTTATTTTCAACTTCAACCTCAGAGTAAACACGACACCCTTCCACAGTTGAGGCTTTCTGTCCGAGTGTGGAAGAAAAGTATGTTAACACCGTGACTCTTTACTCGTTTCTTTCCCCCTCACTCGACATTTTCTGCCGCTTATTTTTCGTTTGCAATTGTAGTTCTTTACTCCGACCGACCGACCGACCCAAAGTTACAAAACGCATTCGACGGCAAACGGAGAAGGAAAGGGGACGACATTATCAAGCCTAGATTTTCAGGTTGGTGTTGCCTTAACTGTTAGCAAATGCTCTGCGATGAAAAAGCCGTAACAAACCTTTTGAAAGTGACAATGATGACCACCACTGGGTAACATTTTTGCTTTCATTTTCGGAGAGAATCGAAATCAATCTTCCTCTCCCGGATCCACCTGAGCTAGCGTTACAATAGTCGTTTGCCTGAGACCATTTCTTGTGTTTTTTGAAAAATCGAAGACAGCCAGCTTTGTATGGATACCAGTCTGGCCCGCAATAGGCCGCTGAAAGAAAGGACATACTCAGTTTTGGTGGATTTTATGAACATGAATAATGCTTTTCACGTGTTTTGATAGTCTTTGTCGCAGATGTAATCTAACACTGGTTTAATAGTAACGTCTGCGAAGCAGCGCCAAGATTCTTGTTCTGGACCCCCAATGGACTCAACGAACAAGCGGAAGTCTTATCGAACAATTTTCTTTCTTAACAGACCAATAATGGCGCGTTCTCAAATCCTGGTACGCTGCTGGGAGCCCAGAACAAAGATTTCGGCTTTGTTCTCAGACGGACCTAACCAGAGGTTTGGTTTCCTCTATAGCGCAGGGTAGTGTAACAGTAATTCAACTGACAAACCTGAGGTCGACGGTGCGCTCATTTTTCCCCCTCTCCATCAGTGCTCCGTTTTACGGGTATTTAAAGCTACTTAAGCTACACAGAAAGAAGTCGAAACAAGGATGTGAGATCAGTGAATCCAACTCGGGACCTCTTGCACCAAGGCCGCGCACTAACAGACTGTGCCACCCTTGCTTCTCAAATTTTGATTGGTTTTGATCGGTTAACTTAAACACGAGCAAGAAGTAAGGGAAAAGAAACAAAATGTCTTCCTGTTGTCTTATAATTGTTGTTGGTCCTTTAGTTGTTCGTGAGGTGTGGTATAGACAAAGGCATTTATTTATTGGTTTTTAAGGGGGTGGCACTTAACTACAGAAAGACAATGGTTACTAAGCAACCTTTTTTAGACAAAGAACCCTACGAAAGGGTTGCATAGATGGTTCTATGAAGCAATTTTTTCAATGGCAATATGACATCACTTCAATCAGGAGACGCATGCGCAACTAATTCCAGTCTTCTACCGTGCGTTTCAGTGAAACACAGGTAAAAGCTCTCAGGAAACGAAAGGAAGAGGCGATTGTTTCACTTGATGGGAGCCGTCCCATCATTTTTCGTAAACTGTATCGTGGAATCTCCATTTGGACAAAAACAAATTGAACTAATATTTTGAAAAGTGTATAAAAAAAGGAAGGCCTTATGACGTCATAATTTTTTGGAGAAATAATTTCTTTTAAAATCCATGCTACAGATTTTGTGTTAAAATGTTCTCAAACTTTTGCGTTCAAATTTTTTGAAAAACATAGTTAATTCGCTGAGTTCTTTGGCATTTTCTGTTTTGGTCATGTGATTAACCAAATATGGTTGCGTGTCGAACCATACAAAGGAATGTTAAATAGAAGGCACTTGCCAAAAGAGGATAACTGCAGAGTTAAAGGAATTCGAGAATGACTATTTGGAGGGGTCCATAGCAACGGTTTGGTAGTTAAGAGCCACCCCCTTAAGTCGTGAGTAATTCACAAAGGAAAAACAAACGAGAAAGTTGGCAAAAGTTACATACATACATAATAGGGAGCTTACAAAACGACGACGCCGACGGCAACGAGGACTCATGTCACTAAGAAACTATTTCATGTCGTTTTGCGTTAAAAATGTTTAGTAACTGTCGAGGAATTAAACTGGTATGAGTGGGTTGGAAGCGTAGAGAGAGAACTGAAAATTCATCGTCATGTGATAACGTCCTCCACAGAACCTTGAATTTGGTCATTTCACGTCGTCATTTAGGAGATGACGGCAAAGAAATGTACCAAAATGTAAAACGCACGTGCAGAGCGTGCAGAGCCATTGTTTTTGGAGCTAAACCTATTGTTTTGTAGCGTCGTCGTTGCCGTCGGCGTCGTCGTTTCGTAAGCTCCCTATTACTTAATTGACCACTCCCCATAGGGGCTTTCAAGGCCAAAGAAATAATCACAACAGAACAGAACATACAGCATCAACTGTAAAGAATCGAAACTGGCCTGAGGCAAGCTAGTTGGCTATTTACAAGTGCAGCTGAGAAGTTAAACCGGGGACTATCAGGAACAAATTTAAGCAGTGGTCAAAATGGGTCTTGAACCCGGGATCCCCGGATCTCAAGGCAAGCGCCATAACCATTGGGCCGGACTGCCTCATACAATTTGCATTCACTCCCGATCTTAAAGTCGGAGCTGCGATCCTTCTAGTATTCAAATCATACTTTTCCGGCTCTCTTGCACAGTCTTATACCCGATTCACACCAACTAAAGACGTTTAATTAAACCAGGTTTAACAAAATAAAAAATGAGCAACGGAAGGCTGAAAGACTACAGTTTTACGTAGGGTTCATGTAAGTTCTAATGTGTGTCTTCATTGTGTTGAATTTGGAGTCTACATTATGTCAGGTAGTAACTTGTATCAAGAAAACAATTTTAAACCATGTTTAACTAAACAGCTTTTAAACGTGTTTAAGCTATGGTGTGAATGCGGTGTTAGATAAAAAAACGAACAAAGTATTCGTTAATGGCACTATGAGCCCTCACGAAGAGTGCGCGTTCTTGAAAGAAGGTTGATACGTCTATTACCAGAACAGAAAGTATGGTAGGGAACTACGTTGGTTCATCAATTTATTCTTTTGCCTTTAAATGGGCTGAAACTTGAGTATACGTAATAGCAAGATATCTAAGCCCTCTTGGCCAGTAATGCTGAAGGAAAACGTTGAGCTGTTTTTTTTTTTAAATTTCACAACGACGACAATTACTTTAATCACTTCTTGACTATCGCTACACCTGCTAACTTGTTGAAAGTGTGTCTTCAACCTAAAAATAACATTGGTCTTGCTCAGCAGCCGGTAAGAGAATGCAAATATCATGATCCTCAGGTGAAGACGCTCTCTACAAAGCGACACGTTTTTAAGGAGTTTAAGAAACGACGACGGCGACTTCTACGATTATGCCACAAAACAATTCATAATAGGGAGCTCAGGCGGGCGAAGCGCGCCAGCGGAGCACCATGAATAGGATTTTTGGGAAATCTATGCATGCGAGAAATTTTGGTTATGACGTCACGTACGTCCGCCCGCCCGTACAGACTGTCGGGGTGGAGGTGGGGAGGCAGGACAGCCCCTGGGGACGGGAGTGTTCGGGCAACTTTCCTTGGATGGAAATCGGGTGGCAGCGTTGCATTTGGCAACCCGAGTTTTACTGGCGGGAAATCATATCAGTGATGAGCAACGGGATAAAGAGCAGGCGACGAAATTTGAGAAATTGAAGGTGGCTCAAACCAGTTTCAACACTTTCAAGAGACCTTGTTATAAGAAGAATTGACACTGTAACACTTTATCACGTAACAGCTACCTTAAATTTTCAATTATTTAAGGTGGCTCTGAATCCGCTCCACATCATTTTTTTAAACTTTACAGAAAGTTTCATTATGACGTACTGACCACATTTCAGAAATATAAAATAGGGGTCACAGACTTCGTTTTTGAGATATGAGCAGCTAATGACAAAATATGGGCTGTTTTTGCAGGGCTTTCCTGTTGCCACGGTAACCTTTTAAGTCACAAAAACGACCAAATCTTTTTCAGCGATAATCGGTGTTTCATATGGTACCATAACATTGCTGTTAAGTGAAATTGTGTTGTAGTGTCAATCCTTCTAATAAGAACAGCAAGTTTTGAAACTGGTTTGAGACACCTTAAGAGAGGAAAGCCTCGCGAGAAGCCGAGGAAGGAGAAGAATAGAAAATTTCAATGAAAATCAACGTTAAGGTGAAAGAAATAGAGAGAGAGACAAAACAATTATTTACAACGGTTAGCTTTCAGGTAAGCTTAATGGTTTCCTTCTTTAATAATAAGCTTATATGCCTCGCTGCCTCACATATTTTTTAAAGCTATCTAAAAAAGGAATAACGTCTGAAATTGTGTACAATTCCGTGTGGACAGAGATTCTGACATATATCAAGAATCACATTTATAAGGTTTTTTGTGTGAAATGGGTGTCCAGTTGTGAGCTGCTTTGTTTGACTGTGAAATTTCAGTCGATTAAGCGAATTTACTACACTTTAGGTTGACTTTTTAATTAGTAAAGATTTTTACTGTTGTTCTGAACTGAAGAGAGAGGTAGTAAAGATTGTCAGTCAAACGGAAAATGTTGTGAAAGAGATTACTGTGCATGTAATTTCAGTTTTACTTGTTGATTAAAATGGTTAGTTGTTGTTTGCAAGGCTTGTTTGTTTACTGATGTCAGCTCAGAGGTTTTTGATCTGTTTGATTACTGTAAACTGTACACACTAATAACGATTAATCTTGTACTTTATACAGAATCATTATTATTTCCATAAAGTTAACACTATATTGCTTTCTGGGGTTATAAACGGGAGCTCCGCTTTTAGGTTTGGCTAAATCTATATATTATCATTGGTTAAAAGGGAAAAATAATCGTACTTCCCTTATGTGGAGCGGTGAACTAAGTATTTATGTAGCGTGATTTTAACCAGGAGAAATAGAACGCGACCTTCCCAAGTTAACTACTTACCTTTTGTGCCTGCTGCCGTCGTGGATACCACACTTGGAGAGACTGTTGTTTCAGTTGGAGTTGAGGCTGCTGTCTTGATCAGCACATCACTTGTTGTCGGAGTCAAGGTGGTGATTTCTTGTTGGGGCTTCTTCACTATTGTCAAAGGCTCGTAATAGGTGAATCCATCACGGCTTTGCAAGGTCTTATCAGAAGACGTTCTAGAGACGGCGTTAAGCTCACAAGTGCGTAAGGATCGCGCGCTTTGAGCTTCAAAATTGAGGGAAGCACATCTGTGATTCGAATGACATTTATGGGCGCAGGCCAGTTCGCTGCGAACTTGGTGTACCGAAATCACGTGACCATTTAACGCTTCTCCTAAAAAGATAAATGCAAGTTCAGTGTTCATTGGTCGTTTTCACACTAGAAGACGAACAAAGCGTTTAAACGGGCAAATCGTCCTATAGTTTGGTCAGTATTAGATTTAGGATCGACAGTGTTGTTATTCTTCGCTATTACCTGCGGAAAACCCATTCGATTCTCCTTAACCTCTGATCGAGTGGCTGAGAATATACGGGAGTCATTCGTGCTATCTGAGACTTATTGCTAAAAGAATAGTTTAAAATTAACTTGGACCCTGAAAATGCCCTGGCATAGACCGCGGTTTTACGCCCACATTTGTTAACGGAGTTCATGGTTTAGAGCATCTCCTTTGCGACCAATCAGAGAGAGATGAGACTCGTGTTACTTGGTGTAGGAGTCACAAAATGACCCTCTTATCGTGGTAAACCAGAATAGGCTTAAAGTGATACTATGACCAAAAAAAATCAAGTTCCATTTTTCTTTGGATTTGAAAGCTATATTAACTAAACACTAAGTGACCCAAGTTTTAAGCTCTGATTTCAAAAGAACACCGTTTATTTTAACAGGAATTTTCGTATTTAATGGTCCGCCATTACCAATATTAAAATCTTGAATGATATGGATCGAGGAGAAAATGACGTTAAAGACTCAATGGTTAAAGAATGCGATGTGTGTGTACGCGGATGAATTAATATGCAGCTCGGGAGTTTCGGGGTATGGGACTTTAAAACTCTTGTTTTGCACATATAGTAAGCTGCGTTTACCAGCTGAAATTTCAAGCTGGTGAGTAAATGACGTCTTTTTTCCCACGATCCAACCCTCTGAGGTCCAATCGCTCAGTTTGGAACGTGAGTAATGGTGGACAGTGAAAAATCCAAAACTTACCCTCAAAGTTAACAGTAAAATCCAAAACTCTTTGGATAAAAACCAAAGCTCAAATTTTTTTTGCAGTCCAACGTTAAGCAATCACACTTTCAAAATATCAAGAAAAAAAGGAAGTGATTTTTTTTATCATTGTAGCACTTTAAGGAGACACCTTGTGGCACACTGTCACGTGTACGTATGCAAATTAACCAGGAGTCTACATATAAAGCCCGTTTTCATTGAGAGCATAATTAACAATATAAACTGTAATAATATTACAGGAGTTATCAGTAGCACGCATCCCTCAACGACATTTTTCATATTGAAAATAAAATTTAGGCGGACGTCCATCAAATGTTTCCACGACGAATTCAACTGCGGTCAAGAGAAAAGGAGTATCGTCATGGACACATTTGATTGACGTCCACCTAAATTTTACTTTAATTCGAAATATGAAAAAACGTCGTTGAGGGGCTCGTGTAACTGATAACCGCTGTAACTATGTCAATATCCTTAGTCAAAAGATATGTATGTTTCGGAAATATTTTATTACAATCATGAATTGATTACATAAGAAAAATACAGAAAAAAAATTAAATAGAATTAACATATATCTGTGATGAAAAACTGAGGAGAATGATCTAAATTTACAAACATGATTTGTCTTTGTAAAGTATAAAGTCAAAGCTTGTCCTTCGTTTTTGCTTAAATGTGTGGTGTTTGAAGAGAAATAATTCTGTAGAGTCAATGTTGAGAAAGAAAAGATGCAAAATTGTGAATTGAATTTCGAGTTGTTCGCGAGCTTTTCTCCGAGCTTGGCGTCAGCTGCATGTGTGTCACGTTTTGATAGGTTCGCTACCTGCAGCCTTTGCGATTTGTCAAAGCAACTGTGACTTAATTTGTATCGAGATTTTTTCTCGCCAACATTGTAGATACAATCAGCGCCAACTACACGCTGTACCCATAAATGCTTTCGACTCTCGCCTACTGCAATTTGAAACTTTTATATTTTGATAAAAATCATGAAACCTCAAACTGTGACTTTCGAATCAGATAGGGGTTGACTTTCCGACACGGTCAGTTTATGACGCTCTTAGATCGATCGCCGGGCTGTAACTATTTTGTCTGTGGATGAAATCCTAAAGTGAAGAAGGGTTTTTCAGATCTATAAAATATTTGCAGTATTTCGCTGTGGTTCTGTGTCAAGCGATATTACGTACAAAGCTAAAGGGACTCCAACTTTAGCTTGATGGGAGATGAACAAATTGGAAACAAATAAAATTATATACGATCTAATATACATGTGACATACCCTCTTTAATTTTATGAAACAGGGTCGAACGCTTGAAGTCGTGTCCAAAAGATTGGTTCTTGCCGACAAAATCCAACAGGACGGTCAAGTGTAGTAAAACGCTAATCTTCGTCATCGCTAAAATCGAAGCGACCAGCATGCAGTCCTGTCAGATCTAATAACTCCAGTTATCTGTACTGGTAAATTGGGAGATCAGTCAGTATCGTTATCTGGGCTAAGTCCAGTATGAAAAATTAATAAAAAGCAATATCCAAAAATCAAGGCCACAAAATTATATGTCTTTTATAAAAACGTAATGAAGAAATTATATTTAGAGACTTACGCTTCTTGAAAAGTCCCACTTTCAAGACGACTTAAAATTTCCACTTTTAAGTACCTTAAACTGAATTGCAACTTTTGGGACGTCTTGGGACGTCTTGTAAATCTGCCAATTTAACGATACCTTCAAATGCCCCTTTTAAGGCCGCCTTAAAAATTGCCACTTTATAAGAGTCTTTAGAATTGTCACTTGTTTCATCATTAATATTTCTATAAAAATTTACATAAGGTGCTTTTTGGATGTTTCTTTTTATTGATTTTTTACAGGGGACTTAGCCCAGATACTAATAATGATCTTTGAGCTTCAGCCAGGAGAGATATATTTGGACTACGTTAGTTTGTTTTCTTAAGATAGCTTAGTGTTAGTTTAATATAATATCCAAGGGCGTTCAGTCTTATCATTTTTATGTTTAGTTCGAACTAATTGAAACTAGACCAGTCATCTCATTAGATGAAATGAGATAATGTCAGCCGGACGGATTCTTGATGCAAACGTAATTAACACAATTCTGAAAGATGATATTCGAAATGGTGATATTTTCAGTAACTTGTGTACCCGCCCATGACATAGAAGTACCAATGGTAGCATTTGGTTTTACGCTTATCCCATTCATTAATTGTAAAACCCCAGCCATAAAATGGAGGCAAAAATGAATGTTGGAACACTTACAATAATGCACCTATGTAATCCTAAAATCAAGATTGCAAAAAAATTTTGAAATCACTTGATTTGCGTTAATCTTCAAAATACAAAGAAGCTGTCAGAACTGCAGTCAATAAAATTTCGGTTTCCGTCTGAGTTCACCTTAAGAGTTTATTTTGTCAAAGAGTCAAGTATAGTTTTAAAAAGTTGGTGGCTAAAATTTTTTACGGGTAAAATTAACGGATTTAAAACTTTAACAAGTTTTTAACAAGTTCGAGTAACAATTATTCGCCGAAGGCAATGATTATCGGTGAATATTCACCGAGACGAAGTCGAGATAATCACTGAGCCTGAGGCGAATAATTGTTTTAGTATAAATACACAGCTGATTATTTCAAAAAAGAGAAAATAAAAAACATTTCAACGCGAAATCATCTTCCTTTACAGTGGCAAAACGACTACTGGCAGCCATTTTGTCCGTCGAGGTGATTATCGGCTGGTAATCCGAGATAGCGAGCCAATGAGAGCACGCGATTTTGTGTAATCACCTGTGTATTTATGCTAATTCCCGTTATTGCCCAACATAAAATCTTGGTAGCTTTTCCATTCGTCTTCCGAGCTTACCGTGAAAAATCTGCCGCTAGGAAAGTCTGGTGGATTGGGCTTTTTATGCTTCACACCAATCTAAAAAACAAGCTTATCGATGCCACACTCACGCGCTTTGTCTTGAAACCCTCCGTAGCCGTCAAGAACGTAACAATCTGAAAAGCTTTCTTTACTTATTGTCATATAAGTAGACCACTTTTCGGCTGAAGAAACTGGAAGGAAAATCGCTCGGGCGGTCGTTGTCTGCGTTGTCATGATCAGTCAGATCGGTCTGCAAGCCAGGTGCTTATAGTTTGGTGGCTTAACGCAAAATTTAATTATAATTAGGCTCGTTCGTGACACGAGTGATGAAATCATGAAATTTGGCACACAATTTGCTTACACCCTTCCAAATGATATTAGAAGGGAAGCCCATGTCAATCTGCCCACGCTTCCTTTTTAAAGAGATTTTACTATTCAAGATTTGGGATTCCTGTGGTATCGTCTATTAGTCAGCGTGGCGGGCATGAGAATTGAATAGTGAAGTAACACCTGTCCTGGAGCACATTGCGACTCATCCCTTCCAGCAGCTGGGTGTCTCGTCAGAGAATTTCCAGAAGCTAGAGAGATTTAGGATCATAATACATGACAAATCAAGTCCCCTGGTCTCTGTGGACGCCACATGCTTCATGCTATTCTCGAATTGAAGCGAAACAGAGACTTGGACATTATTCCTCCAACGCAGTTAGATATTTGGGAAAAATAATGTGATGATGACGTTTCAGTTGGGGAGAGATATACTTGCAAAATTAATAAAAAGTAAGTAAACACTTTGTTATCGAAAGCCGTTTTTCTCAAAGTAAAATAAAAACGAACTATAGTTTTCTCTCTAAACAATTTCAACTTAATTTCAGGATGCAATTCTGCAGCATGCTCAAAGGGCAGTATACCAGGCAGGGATTTGGACATCATTAAAACACGCGGTGCAGGATGTTCCTTCTGCCACAGATTTTTCATGGGTTGAAGGAGAGAACAATCATGATCAGTGGAAACCAGTTTGGATGACCATTACGTGCACGCCATTGTGTAAATGTGACTGCTCAGAGCGAAATCTTAGAGCGACGCGACGGGCGTTTGTGACGGTTTTTGCAACGAGCATAAGCATTCCTAGTATGATCAGATTGGTTATACGAGAAGACGCGGTCATTTCTCAGGCTTTTCTGCTTTTATTTATTTTGCCTTTGTTATTGGTCAAGCGAAGACTGGATATCACTACCCGCGTGGCTTTGTCAACGCTTTTTTAAAATCCAATCTTAAATACAATAGGAAAGTACATAAACAAGTGATCAAATCAAGATAAAAATCCAACATTTGCCTTAAATAGTGGTAAAATAACTCCGTTGAAAATCGTACCACAGGTATCCCAAAATATTGAATTTGGTCAAAAACTAAAATCTCCTTAAAACGCAAGCGTGAGCAGATTTACATGGGCCTAACCCCTTTTAATATCATTTGTTAGGGTATAAGCAAGTTGTGTGTCAAATTTCACGCTTTTATCACTCTTGTTACAATCAGGCCATTGAGACACCTGACTATTGTGCCGGATGTCACTGATGTCACGGCATGTGCAGAATTATAATGTCCACGAACCATACGTTCAGCGGTCATCATAGACAAGCCCCCATTGTGGAGTATCAGTGATGTCACCACTTGGGCCAAACTCATATGCTTATTTCGTGCTTTCATAAGAATTCCAGCAGCCATAGCAATTCCCAGGATCTTCGTTTCTGGTGTTTTCACTGTATTTCGGGATGCACCGGGAGGACAAGCCACGGCAAACAAAAACTGGTGGAAAAGACTAGCGCGTTCTTTCAACTCTTTGTTTACAAAGTCGGAAAATTTGAAATTTACAATTTGGCTTTCAGCTTTACATCTCAACATTGATGGATCATTCACACTACATAGCTGAGAGCATTCTGTATTCAGTTCAATCAAAACATTTGCAACGCACGATTTTTTGAGTGTTTCATTTTCCATGACTGCTTTGGCAACATCGTCATCTGTCGCCGTAGGTAATTTTAAACCAACACTTTGCCGAGACGCAGGTATTTGTTTCTTTTCGATAAGTCCGGTATTGTACTCTATCAATAGCGACAAAGATTTAACAACCGGCCGGGAGAAATTCACAATAGGTACGACTGTCAGCGGGGACTGAAAGATACTGTAGAATGGAAATAATTGTCGAGGTAGTAGCGGCCCACTCCATTGACTGAATTGTTTATTTATGGAGGGGATTGAGTTTTCTTGCAGATTAATGTTTCTTAGCTCGGTTGTCGGATTGTGTGCCACTTTCTCCTCCACGGCATTGATGTTCCTGGTGATACCAGGTCAGCTTTCGAGGGAAAATATAACATCTTTACGCGCGAAAATAACATGTTATCTTCCGCAATGTTCTTCACGTTCCCGAAAACTGCGTGTACTCGACTTAATTGCATTAAACAAGCTCTCGGCAATATGGGATCTGCTATTTATTACTTCTATGGCGCGGGCCATTAATCAACGGGAAAAATGAGGATCCATACTGAACTTACCCTATTACGGACCGAGAAAACGAGATTAGTATATGAGACGTGACTTATTATTAATATATCTGAAATATTCACGTACACGAGAAAGAAACTTAGTCTAGTTGAAGTCAACTCAGCCATGACGTTCATCTTCCACAAATGATAGGCACGCATTAAAATCAGAAAAATAAATGAAGCTTATTGGCTTTTTGAAATAGTGGCTTGCAGGATTAAAATAGTTTTACAAGTTTACTTCATGTAAACAACATGGCAATCTTACTTGAAAATGTTATTACATCAAAATTTCAATTTAAGGATGCGGTATTGTGGGGTACGGCCTGCTGAATTAACCAATTATAGCACGCGTACTATCTGAGAGACATAACTAAACAAGTGATGTAAACCATAAACCATCATCTCCCGGAACATATCAGATTACAGGAATTGTTGAATACAGCTCGCTCATACATAAGCCCCAATAAGATATCGTTAAGTCTCTGATAAGCCACTGAGGTGAGCTCGGAAATGTTTTTGCTGTTACCCAAAGAGAACATAAAGACAGTGTGACAAATACCTTGCAAAAGAACAGTATCCTGTGTGCAGCCGCCCGCTCTCCGAACAAAAAACCGGAAAGGAGCGTCTGTGATTTATCGTTAATAATCGTGTTCAATACCACGTGATTTTTCCTGGAATGCGTGGAAAATGATTTGATTGGTTATTACCCATCGATCATTACATCATTGAAACAACGAGTTTTGATTGGGTTTTATTTTTATTTCTCCACATCAACACCGTGAGAACCACCGTGAGAGATTTTACGATGAGTTCGTGTGTACTTTGCGCACGGTAAAAAATACGAATAAAAATCTTTTTGATGCTCAAAAAGGTTTTTTTCTTTTAAAGTACGAGTGGAATTGTTATCTATGGCGGGAGTGTATAGTGGAAATTAATTCTACATACATTTGTAGGAATTGTTCTCAGCGCTAAAGAAACGAAAGCGTTCCTGACGAATCTTCACGAGGTGAATATAGCACTATTCAAAAGATTGTCCACTCCAAAACGTCTCCCGCTATCCCTTACCAGTCAATGTAATCCCAACGCCTTGCTCGGACCAGCCTAGCCATTCTCAACAACAATCTACAAAGCGTGTTGCCCTGGAAGATTTGAGATGTGGACATATCGAGGAAAATAACAGCTCATCGGCAACGATCTGTGCTGCTCTGAAGATCAGAGCCGTACCCTGTTGGAAGAGTTGCAAATACATCCTTTCCTTTAAAGAGTGCTTCTATGCTATAAAGCCAAGGTATCTTAAAACTATCGGAGACGCTCTTCAATATGCAATGCACGTTTGAAATCTACCTCATTGACCATCATTTTGAGAATATATGAGCCACGCAAATTTGGTCAGCGTAGATCACTTAATGATGGGTAGGCAAAATTATTCCGGAACACGATTACTAACGGTAAATCACAGTCGGTCCTTTCCGATTTTTTTTCGGAGAGCGGGCGGCTGTACACAGGCTAAGGAACAGCACACACGTTCAAACTATGAAACCTATTTAATCATTTTCAACTGAAGAATCCCTGTATGCGAAAAAACAGTCAGAATATCATTATACAACCAAAAGCCTATGCTGTGTCTTTTTTATTATTTACAATACCAAATCTATCCCGAATCTCAGATTTATTGTGTAAGACAGCAAAATGTCATCGCGGATTCATTTGGTGATCTTGTCGTCGATCCTAAGTCCTTATATGTTCCTTGGTTTTTTTCCGTCCATTCGACCAGTTCTCTCTAAGATTTTACCAGTCATGTACATCCTAAATAAAGAACTAAAAGCCAGTAAATCTATCTCTAACCTAGAGATCATCAAATTTAAATTGCACCTAAACTGAAATGTTTTCCGTTCCTAATATAAATCTCCATATCCAAAGCAAACATATGTCACCATTCTTACCCAGAAATTTTCGCTTTCTCTGTGCCTTGCAAGCCACTTAAACTTAGCAGAACTAGCAGTAATTTGGACTCCCACGCCCGTGACGTGAGAGGAATGGGTCTACTCTCAATCTCACGTCACAAACTGCTTTGAATTCCTGTTTTCAAAGAAATTTTGCATTGCAAAGCAGTTTGTGACGCAAAATCGAGAATAGAGCCAGGCTTCTAACCTTAGGGTCTTGGGTCCAAATTATTGGAACTTCTAATATCTTCTTGCGTCTTGCCCAGCAGATAAAAAAAGACATTTTGAGGTGAGAATGGTAAAACATGTTTGCATTTGGTCGGGAAATTAATATTGTAGACGATGTTTGGGTGCACTTTAATGAAACTACTTTATTAGAAGAAGCATTAATAAAATCCAGGTTTGAATAAGATTCCAACCCATGGCCAAGTTATCAAGCCAGCTGGAATCGGGCCTGTTACGCGTTCGTGTTAATTATATCCTTTAAAGTGTCTTACTGTGTCTATCACCTAAAAAAACCCTTTCTGCTTAACAATTCTACAATTTTCTGCGGCACTTGTCTAACACTAATTCTTTGGTTCGCTGAACTCGTTCCTTCAAAGTCACTGTTTTAGACTGGTTCCTAAAAGGTGGAAAACTGGTTGTAATTTGATCTACAACCGCGCAAGCGAGAGGAATGGGTTTAATACCGGGTTGACGTCATAGACCGCTTTGCATTGTGATAGTTCTTTGGAAACAGCGGTGGAAAGTACTTTGTGACGTCAACCCTATATCGAACCCATTCCCTTTCATTGCTCGGTCATGGATCAAACTATGACCACTTCTCCCGTTTTTCAAAGTGAATAAAAAAAGTGAATTTTCAATAAAAAGGTTCCAGAAACAACACAATAGTATGAAGGCCTTAGCGCTTGCTGTACTGTGACATGACGCTCGACTAGAGGGACTCAGCAAGGGCACAATTCTGTTTCTCACTGGTAGATGTTTTCCGTCAGAATTTCCTTCGGCACTGGCCGACGCAATCTTGTTTGAGGAAGCATGTGAAAGGCCTCTGAATGTTAACTGCTGACCAGCTAGGTCCAGACCTCTTTCGACTCAGTTCAGATGCACTCAGTTCATACTTCAGTTACAGAAATCCGTCTGTTAAACACAAAAGCAAATCATCACTATGCTTTTGAATTCTAAAATTTAGAATTTGAAATCTTTGGAGTGCTGAAATCTAGATCAAAGTTACGCAATATGCTAAATAATGCTAGCAATCATTCTTTTTACAGAAAAAGTGTGCTTGTTTAACCAAAAAATGCCAAAAAAAACTTAGCATAATAGGGAAGGGCCTAAGTACAAGGGCCTTCTGGGCACTCGCATATAAATCTGCTGGAAGTTTCACATTTATGTATTTCCCACTTCCCATGATTTTCTCCATTTTGCATTCTTATTTGCACACAGTTCTTATTCTTATTATTATTGTTGGGACCATCTCCAGCTTTCCAGTTTGTATACGAAGCAACGGTTCCATCGATCCACTGAAAAGTTCCTTCAGTTGCCTTATCATTCAATCCAATGAAGTAGTCACCTAAGAAACAAGCCAAACAAATTGTCAGCGATTTTGAGGACAGAGCATGCGCATTGATTCTGTACACTGATTAAGCGGTCATCAATCTCGTCTCCAGGGCTTTTCTCATCCGAGAATAGGGCTCTCGCCGGAGAAAAGCCTTAAATTGTATGAGAAAGAAAACAGTAACCGTCTTATTGTTCAATGTGCCAAATTTTCAAAGAGTTTTGCTGCTGAGCTTTGATCTCGGCCCGTGACAGGCCCTCCGATTCTGCAGGCCTTTAGCGCGGCATCTTTTAGCTATTTGTGGGTTGTCGTAATCCACATGTGCCACTTTTGCCTTAGTGCAGTACGTCCTATACAAAGGTTTCTCTTCCCACCCTTGGATAATTTTGGCTTGTGCTGGCTGTTTGGAATTCATTTGGTCTTGACTCTTGTCACATAAACGATGCTTTTTTTTTTTAATGCAGCTATTTATATATTAAAGCACGCGCTACGCTAAGGGTAAATTCATCTATTGGTTATGATATATTTCTCTGAAATGGCTACCATCTCATCTATTAGGAAGCTTAGAATCAAAGAAACACAAGCCAAGACGTACATACATGCATACCGGCATGATTGACTACTCCCCATACTGAGGGGCTTTTCAGAGCCAAGGAAACACAATCAACGAAGCCACAGAACAGAAAAACAACTCAACTGGCATGGCCACGGCAAACCAGTTGACTATTTACAAGTGCAGTTGGGTGAAGTTGAACCAGGTACTACCAGGATCAAATTCAACGGGTATCTTTTCTCTACTGGATACCATTAGTTTAAAAATCCGGGAGAGACTATGTCCTAGTACGCAAAATGTTCACTTCCGGTTTCTGTCAGTGTGTCGTGCTTAAGCTCGCTGTTAAATTTGGTCATTTCACGTCGTTGTTTGCAGAGGACGAAAAAAAAGGCATAGAAATGCACGCTGGTCCTGAAGTATCCCTTTTTCCCTCAGGCAGTCCACTTTCTCCGACACCGACCCATATTTTTGAGTTTCCAAAAAAAAATAGAAATAGATATGAGGAAGATAATAACTAAGTAAAACATGTTTTTAACTTTAAGTCTGAAATGTAAAAATTGGTTTTTCCTGTACAGGTTTTTATTTTCTACTTCAACCTCAGAGTAAAGGCGACACTCTTCCACAGTTGAGGCTGTCTGTCCGCGTGGAAGAAAAGTATGTTAACACCCAGACTCTGTACTCGTTTCTTTCCCCCCTCACTCGACATTTTCTACCGCTTATTTTTCGTTTGCAATTGTAGTTCTTTAGTCCGACTGACCAACCGCACGACCCAAAGTTTCCCAAAGTTACAAAACGCATTCGACGACAAACGGAGAAGGAAAGGGGACGACGTTATCAAGCCTAGATTTTCAGGTTGGTGTTGCCCTAACTGTTAGCAAATGCTCTGCGATGAAAAAGCCGTAACGAACCTTTTGACAACCACTGGGTAACATTTTCGTTTTCATTTTCGGAGAGAATCGAAATCAATCTTCCTCTCCCGGATCCACATGAGCTGGTGTTACAATATTCGTTTGCCTGAGACCATTTCTTGCCATTTTCGAAAATTCGAAGACAGCCGGCTTTGTATGGATACCAGTCTGGCCCGCTATAGTCCGCTGAAAGAAAGGACATACCCAGTTTTAGTGGATTTTATGAACATGAATAGCTCTTTTCGCGTGTTTTTATAACCTGTGTCGCAGACGTAATCTAAGACCGGTTTAATAGTAACGTCTGCGAAGCAGCGCCGAGATACTTGTTCTGGACCCCCAATGGACTCAACGAACAAGCGGAAGTCTTATCGAACAATTATCTTCCTTAACAGACCAATAATGGCGCGTTCTCAAATCCTGGTACGCTGCTGGGAGCCCAGAACAAGGATTTCGGCTTTGGTTCGCAGACGGACCTAACCTGCGTCTATGGCGCAGGGTAGTGTAACAGTAATTCAACTGACAAACCTGAGGTCGACGGTGCGATCATTTTACTCCCCCCTCTCCATCCAATCTTACATCACTTCAATCAGGAGACGCAAGTGCAACTAGTCCCAGTCTTCTGCCGTGCGTTTCAGTGAAACACAGGTAAAAGCTCCCAGGAAACGAAAGGAAGAGTCGGTTTTTTCACTGGATGGGAACCGTCCCATCATTTTTCGTAAACAGTAGCGTGGAATCTCTATTTGGACAAAAAAATTGAACTAATATTTTGAAAAATGTATAAAAAAGGAAGGCCTTATGACGTCATAATTTTTTGGAGAAATAATCTCTTTTAAAATCTATTTTACAGATTTTTTGTTAAAATGTTCTCAAAAAACATAGTCAATTTGCTGAGTTTTTTGCCATTTTCTGTTTTGGTCATGTGATTAACCAAATATGGTTGTGAGTCGAACCATACAAAGGAATGTTAAATAGAACGCACGTGCCAAAAGAGGATTACTGTAGAGCTAAAGGAATTCGAGAATGACTATTTGGAGGGGTCCATAGCAACGGTTTGGTAGTTAAGAGCCACACCCCTTAAGTCGTGAGTACCGGTAATTCACAAAGGAAAAACAAACGAGAAAGTTGGCAAAAGTTACATACATACATAATAGGGAGGTTACGAAACGACGACGCGGACGGCAACGAGGACTTCATTTAAAAATACAAGTTCGCGTTATTCATGTCACTAAGAAACTATTTCATGTCGTTTCGCGTTAAAAATGTTTAGTAACTGTCGAGGAATTAAACTGGTATGAGTGGGTTGGAAGCGTAGAGAGAGAACTGAAAATTCATCGTCATGTGATAACGTCCTCTACAGAATCTTGAATTTGGTCATTTCACGTCGTCATTTAGGAGATGACGGCAAAGCAATGTACCAAAATGTAAAACGCACGTGCAGAGCCATTGTTTTTGCCCACTAAACCTATTGTTTTGTAGCGTCGTCGTTGCCGTCGGCGGCGTCGTTTCGTAAGCTCCCTATTACTTAATTGACCACTCCCCATAGGGGCTTTCAAGGCCAAAGAAATAATCACAACAGAACAGAACATACAACATCAACTGTAAAGAATCCCAACTGGCCTGAGGCAAGCTAGTTGGCTATTTACAAGTGCAGCTGAGAAGTTGAACCAGGGACTATTAGGAACAAATTTAAGCAGTCGTCAAAATGGGTCTTGAACCCGGGATCCCCGGATCTCAAGGCAAGCGCCATAACCATTGGGCCGGACTGCCTCATACAATTTGCATTCACTCCCGATCTTAAAGTCGGAGCTGCGATCCATCTAGTCTTCAAATCATGCTTTTCCGGCTCCCTTGCACAGTCTTGCACAGTCTTGCACAGTCGATTCACACCAACTAAACACGTTTGATTGAACCAGGTTTAACAAAATAAAAAATGAGCAACGGAAGGCTGAAAGATTGAATTTTACGTAGGGTTCATGTAAGTTCTAATGTGTGTCTTCATTGTGTTGAATTTGGAGTCTACATTATGTCAGGTAGTAACTTGTATCAAGAAAACAATTTTAAACCATGTTTAACTAAACAGCTTTTAAACGTGTTTAAGCTTTGGTGTGAATGCGGTATTAGATAAAAAAATACGAACAAAGTATTCGTTAATGGCACTATGAGCCCTCACGAAGAGTGCGCGTTCTTGAAAGAAGGTTGAGACGTCTATTGCTAGAACAGAAAGTATGGTAGGGAACTACGTTGGTTTATCGATTTATTCTTTTGTCTTTAAATGGGCTGAAACTTGAGTATACGTAATAGCAAGATATCTAAGCCCTCTTGGCCAGTAATGCTGAAGGAAAACGTTGAGCTGTTTTTTTTTTAATTTCACAACGGCGTCAATTACTTTAATCACTTCTTGACTATTCCTACACCTGCTAACTTGTTGAAAGTGTGTCTTCAACCTAAAAATGACATTGGTCTTGCTCAGCAGCCGGTAAGAAAATGCAAATATCATGATCCTCAGGTTAAGAAGCTCTCTACAAAGCGACACGTTTTTAAGGAGTTTAAGAAACGACGACGGAGACTTCTACGATTATGCCACAAAACAATTCATAATAGGGAGCTCAGGCGGGCGAAGCGCGCCATCGGAGCACCATGGGTAAGATTTTTGGGAAATCTATGCAAGCGAGAAATTTTGGTTATGACGTCACGTACGGCCGCCCGCCCGTACAGACTGTCAGGGTGGAGGTGAGGAGGCAGGACAGCCCCCGGGGACGGGAGTGTTCGGGCAACTTTCCTTGGATGGAAATCGGGTGGCAGCGTTGCATTTGGCAACCCGCGTTTTTCTGGCGGGAAATCATATCAGTGATGAGCAACGGGATAAAGAGCAGGCGACGAAATTTGAGAAATTGAAGGTGGCTCAAACCAGTTTCAACACTTTCAAGAGACCTTGTTATTAGAAGAATTGACACTGTAACACTTTATCACGTAACAGCAATGTTGTGGTACCATGTGAAACACAAATTATTGCTGAACAAGATGCAGTCATGTTTATGACGTTACAAGTTACCATGGCAACAGGAAAGCATTGAAAAACACCCTATATTTTGGCTTAAGTTCAAGCTGATATCTGAGAAACGAACTGGGTGAGCCCATTTTTTTAATGCACGAAAGTGATCAGCAGGCCAAGGTGAAACGCGGAGCGGATTCAGAGCTACCTTAAATTTTCAATTAGTTAAGGTGGCTCTGAAACCGCTCCACATAATTTTTTTAAACTTTACAGAAAGTTTCATTCTGACGTACTGATTACATTTCAGAAATATAAAATAAGGGTCACAGAGTTCGTTTTTGAGATATGAGAAGCTAATGACAAAATATGGGCTGTTTTTGCAGGGCTTTCCTGTTGCCACGGTAACCTTTTAAGTCACAAAAACGACCGAATCTTTTTCAGTGATAATTGGTGTTTCATATGGTACCATAACATTGCTGTTAAGTGAAAAGGTGTTGTAGTGTCAATCCTTCTAATAAGAACAGCAAGTTTTGAAACCGGTTTGAGACACCTTAAGAGAGGAAAGCCTCGCGAGAAGCCGAGAAAGGAGAAGAATAGAAAATTTCGATGAAAATCAACGTTAAGGTGAAAGAAATAGAGAGAGAGACAAAACAATTATTTACAACGGTTAGCTTTCAGGTAAGCTTAATGGTTTCCTTCTTTAATAATAAGCTTATATGCCTCGCTGCCTCACATATTTTTTAAAAAGGGAATAATGCCTGAAAACGCGTACAAATCCGTGTGGACAGAGATTCTGACATATTTCAACAATCACATTTATAAACTTTTTTGTGTGAAATGGGTGTCCAGTTGTGAGCTTCTTTGTTTGACTGTGAAATTGCAGTCGAGTAAGCGAATTTACTACACTTTAGGTTGACTTTTTAATTAGTAAAGATTTTTGCTGTTGTTCTGAACTGAAGAGAGAGGGAGTAAAGATTGTCAGTCAAACGGAAAATGTTGTGAAAGAGATTACTGTCCATGTAATTTCAGTTTTAGTTGTTGATTAAAATGGTTAGTTATTGTTTGCAAGGCTTGTTTTTTTACTGATTTCAGCTCAGAGGTTTTTGACCTGTTTGGTTACTGTAAACTGTACACACTAATAACGATTAATTTTGTACTTTATGCAGAAGCATATAATTTCCATAAACACGATATTGCTTTCTGGGGTTAGAAACGGGAGCTCCGCTTTTAGGCTTGGCTAAATCTATATATTATCATTGGTTAAAAAGGAAAAATAATCATACTTCCCTTATGTGGAGCGGTGAACTAAGTATTTATGTAGCGTGATTTTAACCAGGAGAAATAGAACGCGACCTTCCCAAGTTAACTACTTACCTTTTGTGCCTGGTGCCGTCGTGGGTACCACACTTGGAGAGACTGTTGTTTCAGTTGGAGTTGAGGCTGCTGTCTTGATCAGCAGTACATCACTTGTTGTCGGAGTCAAGGTGGTGATTTCTTGTTGGGGCGTCTTCACTATTGTCAAAGGCTCGTAATAGGCGAATCCATCACGGCTTTGCAAGGTCTTATCAGAAGACGTTCTAGAGACGGCGTTAAGCTCACAAGTGCGTAAGGATCGCGCGCTTTGAGCTTCAAAATTAAGGAAGGAGAAGAATAGAAAATTTCAATGAAAATCAACGTTAAGGTGAAAGAAATAGAGGGAGAGACAAAACAATTATTTACAACTGTTAGCTTTCAGGTAAGCTTAATTGTTTCCTTCTTTAATAATAAGCTTATATACCTCGCTGCCTCACATATTTTTTAAAGCTATCTAAAAAAGGAATAACGCCTGAAAACGTGTACAATTCCGTGTGGACAGAGATTCTGACATATTTCAACAACCACATTTATAAGCCTTTTTGTGTGAAATGGGTGTCCAGTT
>NC_090889.1:23468404-23503404 GCF_036669925.1 Montipora capricornis
ACATAAGGTGCTTTTTGGATGTTTCTTTTCATTAATTTTTTACAGGGGACTTAGCCCAGATACTAATAATGACCTTTGAGCTTCAGCCAGGAGAGATATAATTGGACTACGCTAGTTTGTGTTCTTAAGATAGCTTAGTGTTAGTTTAATATAATATCCATGGGCGTTCAGTCTTATCATTTTTATGTTTGGTTCGAACTAATTGAAACTAGACCAGTCATCTCATTAGATGAAATGAGATTATGTCAGCCGGACGGATTCTTGATGCAAACGTAACTAACACAATTCTGAAAGATGATATTCGAAATGGTGATATTTTCAATAACTTGTGTACCCGCCCATGACTTAGAAGTACCAATGGTAGCATTTGGTTTTACGCTTATCCTATTCATTGATTGTAAAACCCCAGCCATAAAATGGAGGCAAAAATGAATGTTGGAACACTTACAATAATGCGCCTATGTAATCCTAAAATCAAGATTGCAAAAAAAAATTTTGAAATCACGTGATTTGCGTTAATCTTCAAAATACAAAGAAGCTGTCAGAACTGCAGTCAATAAAATTTCGGTTTCCGTCTGAGTTCACCTTAAGAGTTTATTTTGTCAAAGAGTCAAGTATAGTTTTAAAAAGTTGGTGGCTAAAATTTTTACGGGTAAAATTAACGGATTTAAAACTTTAACAAGTCTTTAACAAGTTCGAGTAACAATTATTCGCCGAAGGCAGTAATTATCGGTGAATATTCACCGAGACGAAGTCGAGATAATCACTGAGCCTGAGGCGAATAATTGTTTTAGTATAAATACACAGGTGATTATTTCAAAAAAGAGAAAATAAAAAACATTTCAACGCGAAATCATCTTCCCTTACAGTGGCAAAACGACTACTGGAAGCCATTTTGTCCGTCGAGGTGATTATCGGCTGGTAATCCGAGATAGCGAGCCAATGAGAGCACGCGATTTTGTGTAATCACCTGTGTATTTATGCTAATTCCCGTTATTGCCCAACATAAAATCTTGGTAGCTTTTCTATTCGTCTTCCGAGCTTACCGTGAAAAATCTGCCGCTAGGAAAGTCTGGTGGATTGGGCTTTTTATGCTTCACACCAATCGAAAAAACAAGTTTATCGATGACACACTCACGCGCTTTGTCTTGAAACCCTTCCTAGCCGTCAAGAACGTAACACAACGCCTCTTAAAATCTGAAAAGCTTCCTTTACTTATTGTCATATAAGTTGACCACTTTTCGGCTGAAGAAACTGGAAGAAAATTCGCTCGCGCGGTCGTTGTCTGCGTTGTCATGATCAGTCAGATCGGTCTGCATGCCAGGTGCTTATAGTTTGGTGGCTTAACGCAAAATTTAATTATAATTAGGCTCGTTCGTGACAAGAGTGATGAAATCATGAAATTTGGCACACAATTTGCTTACACCCTTCCAAATGATATTAGAAGGGAAGCCCATGTCAATCTGCCCACGCTTCCTTTTTAAAGAGATTTTACTATTTAAGATTTGGGATTCCTGTGGTATCGTCTATTAGTCAGCGTGGCGGGCATGAGAATTGAATAGTGAAGTAACACCTGTCCTGGAGCACATTGCGACTCATCCCTTCCAGCAGCTGGGTGTCTCGTCAGAGAATTTCCAGAAGTTAGGGAGATTTAGGATCATAATACTGACAAATCAAGTCCCCTGGTCTCTGTGGACGCCACATGCTTCATGCTATTCTCGAATTGAAGCGAAACAGAGACTTGGACATTATTCCTCCAACGCAGTTAGATATTTGGAAAAATAATGTGATGATGACGTTTCAGTTGGGGAGAGATATACTTGCAAAATTAATAAAAAGTAAGTAAACACTTTGTTATCGAAAGCCGTTTTTCTCAAAGTAAAATAAAAATGAACTATAGTTTTCTCTCTAAACAATTTAAACTTAATTTCAGGGTGCAATTCTGCAGCATGCGCAAAGGGCAGTATACCAGGCAGGGATTTGGACATCATTAAAACACGCGGTGCAGGATGTTCCTTCTGCCACAGATTTTTCATGGGTTGAAGGAGAGAACAATCATGATCAGTGGAAACCAGTTTGGATGACCATTACGTGCACGCCATTGTGTAAATGTGACTGCCCAGAGCGAAATCTTAGAGCGACGCGACGGGCGTTTGTGACGGTCTTTGCAACGAGCATAAGCATTCCTAATATGATCAGATTGGTTATACGAGAAGACGCGGTCATTTCTCAGGCTTTTCTGCTTTTATTTATTTTGCCTTTGTTATTGGTCAAGCGAAGACTGGATATCACTACCCGCGTGGCTTTGTCAACGCTTTTTTAAAATCCAATCTTAAATAAAATAGGAAAGTACATAAACAAGTGATCAAATCAAGATAAAAATCCAACATTTGCCTTAAATAGTGGTAAAATAACTCCGTTGAAAATCGTACCACAGGTATCCCAAAATATTGAATTTGGTCAAAAACTAAAATCTCCTTAAAACGCAAGCGTGAGCAGATTTACATGGGCCTAACCCCTTTTAATATCATTTGTTAGGGTATAAGCAAGTTGTGTGTCAAATTTCACGCTTTTATCACTCTTGTTACAATCAGGCCATTGAGACACCTGACTATTGTGCCGGATGTCACTGATGTCACGGCATGTGCAGAATTATAATGTCCACGAACCATACGTTCAGCGGTCATCATAGACAAGCCCCCATTGTGGAGTATCAGTGATGTCACCACTTGGGCCAAACTCATATGCTTATTTCGTGCTTTCATAAGAATTCCAGCAGCCATAGCAATTCCCAGGATCTTCGTTTCTGGTGTTATCACTGTATTTCGGGATGCACCGGGAGGACAAGCCACGGCAAACAAAAACTGGTGGAAAAGACTAGCGCGTTCTTTCAACTCTTTGTTTACAAAGTCGGAAAATTTGAAATTTACAATTTGGCTTTCAGCTTTACATCTCAACATTGATGGATCATTCACACTACATAGCTGAGAGCATTCTGTATTCAGTTCAATCAAAACATTTGCAACGCACGATTTTTTGAGTGTTACATTTTCCATGACTGCTTTGGCAACATCGTCATCTGTCGCCGTAGGTTATTTTAAACCAACACTTTGCCGAGACGCAGGTATTTGTTTCTTTTCGATAAGTCCGGTATTGTACTCTATCAATAGCGAAAAAGATTTAACAACCGGCGGGAGAAATTCACAATAGGTACGACTGTCAGCGGGGACTGAAAGATACTGTAGAATGGAAATAATTGTCGAGGTAGTAGCGGCCCACTCCATTGACTGAATTGTTTATTTATGGAGGGGATTGAGTTTTCTTGCAGATTAATGTTTCTTAGCTCGGTTGTCGGATTGTGTGCCACTTTCTCCTCCACGGCATTGATGTTCCTGGTGATACCAGGTCAGCTTTCGAGGGAAAATATAACATCTTTACGCGCGAAAATAACATGTTATCTTCCGCAATGTTCTTCATGTTCCCGAAAACTGCGTGTACTCGACTTAATTACATTAAACAAGCTCTCGGCAATATGGGATCTGCTATTTATTACTTCTATGGCGCGGGCCATTAATCAACGGGAAAAATGAGGATCCATACTGAACTTACCCTATTACGGACCGAGAAAACGAGATTAGTATATGAGACGTGACTTATTATTAATATATCTGAAATATTCACGTACACGAGAAAGAAACTTAGTCTAGTTGAAGTCAACTCAGCCATGACGTTCATCTTCCACAAATGATAGGCACGCATTAAAATCAGAAAAATAAATGAAGCTTATTGGCTTTTTGAAATAGTGGCTTGCAGGATTAAAATAGTTTTACAAGTTTACTTCATGTAAACAACATGGCAATCTTACTTGAAAATGTTATTACATCAAAATTTCAATTTTAGGATGCGGTATTGTGGGGTACGGCCTGCTGAATTAACCAATTATAGCACGCGTACTATCTGAGAGACATAACTAAACAAGTGATGTAAACCATAAACCATCATCTCCTGGAACATATCAGATTACAGGAATTGTTGAATACAGCTCGCTCATACATAAGCCCCAATAAGATATCGTTTAGTCTCTGATAAGCCACTGAGGTGAGCTCGGAAATGTTTTTGCTGTTACCCAAAGAGAACATAAAGACAGTGTGACAAATACCTTGCAAAAGAACAGTATCCTGTATGCAGCCGCCCGCTCTCCGAACAAAAAACCGGAAAGGAGCGTCTGTGATTTATCGTTAATAATCGTGTTCAATACCACGTGATTTTTCCTGGAATGCGTGGAAAATGATTTGATTGGTTATTACCCATCGATCATTACATCATTGAAACAACGAGTTTTGATTGGGTTTTATTTTTATTTCTCCACATCAACACCGTGAGAACCACCGTGAGAGATTTTGCGATGAGTTCGTGTGTACTTTGCGCACGGTAAAAAATACGAATAAAAATCTTTTTGATGCTCAAAAAGGTTTTTTTCTTTTAAAGTACGAGTGGAATTGTTATCTATGGCGGGAGTGTATAGTGGAAATTAATTCTACATACATTTGTAGGAATTGTTCTCAGCGCTAAAGAAACGAAAGCGTTCCTGACGAATCTTCACGAGGTGAATATAGCACTATTCAAAAGATTGTCCACTCCAAAACGTCTCCCGCTATCCCTTACCAGTCAATGTAATCCCAACGCCTTGCTCGGACCAGCCTAGCCATTCTCAACAACAATCTACAAAGCGTGTTGCCCTGGAAGATTTGAGATGTGGACATATCGAGGAAAATAACAGCTCATCGGCAACGATCTGTGCTGCTCTGAAGATCAGAGCCGTACCCTGTTGGAAGAGTTGCAAATACATCCTTTCCTTTAAAGAGTGCTTCTATGCTATAAAGCCAAGGTATCTTAAAACTATCGGAGACGCTCTTCAATATGCAATGCACGTTTGAAATCTACCTCATTGACCATCATTTTGAGAATATATGAGCCACGCAAATTTTGGTCAGCGTAGATCACTTAATGATGGGTAGGCAAAATTATTCCGGAACACGATTACTAACGGTAAATCACAGTCGCTCCTTTCCGATTTTTTTTCGGAGAGCGGGCGGCTGTACACAGGCTAAGGAACAGCACACACGTTCAAACTATGAAACCTATTTAATCATTTTCAACTGAAGAATCCCTGTATGCGAAAAAACAGTCAGAATATCATTATACAACCAAAAGCCTATGCTGTGTCTTTTTTATTATTTACAATACCAAATCTATCCCGAATCTCAGATTTATTGTGTAAGACAGCAAAATGTCATCGCGGATTCATTTGGTGATCTTGTCGTCGATCCTAAGTCCTTATATGTTCCTTGGTTTTTTTCCGTCCATTCGACCAGTTCTCTCTAAGATTTTACCAGTCATGTACATCCTAAATAAAGAACTAAAAGCCAGTAAATCTATCTCTAACCTAGAGATCATCAAATTTAAATTGCACCTAAACTGAAATGTTTTCCGTTCCTAATATAAATCTCCATATCCAAAGCAAACATATGTCACCATTGTTACCCAGAAATTTTCGCTTTCTCTGTGCCTTGCAAGCCACTTAAACTTAGCAGAACTAGCAGTAATTTGGACTCCCACGCCCGTGACGTGAGAGGAATGGGTCTACTCTCAATCTCACGTCACAAACTGCTTTGAATTCCTGTTTTCAAAGAAATTTTGCATTGCAAAGCAGTTTGTGACGCAAAATCGAGAATAGAGCCAGGCTTCTAACCTTAGGGTCTTGGGTCCAAATTATTGGAACTTCTAATATCTTCGTGCGTCTTGCCCAGCAGATAAAAAAAGACATTTTGAGGTGAGAATGGTAAAACATGTTTGCATTTGGTCGGGAAATTAATATTGTAGATGATGTTTGGGTGCACTTTAATGAAACTACTTTATTAGAAGAAGCATTAATAAAATCCAGGTTTGAATAAGATTCCAACCCATGGCCAAGTTATCAAGCCAGCTGGAATCGGGCCTGTTACGCGTTCGTGTTAATTATATCCTTTAAAGTGTCTTACTGTGTCTATCACCTAAAAAAACCCTTTCTGCTTAACAATTCTACAATTTTCTGCGGCACTTGTCTAACACTAATTCTTTGGTTCGCTAAACTCTTTCCTTCAAAGTCACTGTTTTAGACTGGCTCCTAAAAAGTGGAAACTGGTTGCAATTTGATCTACAACCGCGCAAGCGAGAGGAATGGGTTTAATACCGGGTTGACGTCATAGACCGCTTTGCATTGTGATAGTTCTTTGGAAACAGCGGTGGAAAGTACTTTGTGACGTCAACCCTATATCGAACCCATTCCCTTTCATTGCTCGGTCATGGATCAAACTATGACCACTTCTCCCGTTTTTCAAAGTGAATAAAAAAAGTGAATTTTCAATAAAAAGGTTCCAGAAACAACACAATAGTATGAAGGCCTTAGCGCTTGCTGTACTGTGACATGACGCTCGACTAGAGGGACTCAACAAGGGCACAATTCTGTTTCTCACTGGTCTATGTTCTCCGTCAAAATTTCCTTCGGCACTGGCCGACGCAATCTTGTTTGAGGAAGCATGTGAAAGGCCTCTGAATGTTAACCGCTGACCAGCTAGGTCCAGACCTCTTTCGACTCAGTTCAGATGCACTCAGTTCATACTTCAGTTACAGAAATCCGTCTCTTAGGCCCGTTTCAAACGTCGAACTTTTCATTTGCCGAATCTAATGCAAATGAGAAAATCTATTGTTTTCGCTCATTTGCATTAGATTCGGCACATGAAAAGTTCGACGTTTGAAACGGGCCTTAAACACAAAAGCAAATCATCACAATGCTTTTGAATTCTAAAATTTAGCATTTAAGGACGTTCGCGCGAAAAATTTTCAACATTGATGTTTTTCTGAAACTTTAACCACTGTAAGATAATGAGTTAGTTATGTCAGAAATGTAAAAAAAATGGGGGGTCACCGACTTCGTTTTGGAGAGAACATGTCTGGAAAAACACCCAAAATGTGACAAAATCTGGCTTCGTTAGCGAATAAGGCCAGTGTCTGTAAACCCAAATATATTGCAATTAAATCTTTGAAGTGAAATCTTCTCTGCCAAATATTGTTTAAGTGGACTTATTGAGTGAATTTAGTCAACTGGTGAGGTTCCTTAAAGATCAAGTTCGCATTTAGCGACCACAGTTTCACGCGCCTTGCAGCCGCAAGATGGCAGGATTTGATGTCCCGTGAGCAGAAATCTTGAAATTTTTTTAACTTCCCACATTGATTTTTTGTTCATTTTTGGACAACGTGGAGATAATTGTAAATAAAATCCGTTTCTGGAAAGAAAAATAGGGGTCACCGAACGTCCAAGAGCGTTAAATCCAGGCAAAGCTATAGCAATGGCCTTTTGCCCTATCATTTCTCATTTTATTACTTAGCGCGCGCGCTCGTGTATGACGTGGCGTGTGCATTTGCGTGCGCAGTGAGGATGTGCAGAAACAATTGGCGCGAACGTCCTTAAAATCTTTGGAGTGCTGAAATCTAGATCAAATTAAAAGTTACGCAATATGCTAAATAATGCTAGCAATCATTCTTTTTACAGAAAAAGTGTGCTTGTTTAACCAAAAAATGCCAAAAAAAACTTAGCATAATAGGGAAGGGCCTAAGTACAAGGGCCTTCTGGGCACTCGCATATAAAGCTGCTGGAATGATCACAGCGATGCATTTCCCACTTCCCATGATTGTTTCCATTTTGCATTGTTATTTGCACACAGTTCTTATCCGCATTATTTTGGGGACCACTGTTAGCCCTCCAGTTTGTATACAAAGCGTCGGTTCCATCGACCCACTGAAAAGTTCCTTCAGTTGCCATGTCATTCAATCCAATAAAGTAGTGATCTATAAAACACGCCAAACAAATAGTCAGCGATTTTGAGGACAGAGCATTGATTTTGTACACTGATTTAGCGGTCATCAACCTCGTCCCCAGGGCTTTTCTCAGCCGAGAGTAGGGCTCTCGCCGGAGAAAAGCCTTAAATTGTATGAGGAAGAAAACAGTAACATTATTGTTCAAATGTGCAACATTAACATTTTCAAAGAGTTTTGCTGCTGAGCTTTGATCTCGGCCCGTGACAGGCCTTCCGATTCTGCAGGCCTTTAGCGCGGCATTTTTTAGCTATTTGTGGGTTGTTGTAATCCACATGGGCCACTTTTACCATAGTGCGGTACTTCCTATGCAAAGGTTTCTCTACCCACCCTTGGATAATTTTAGCTTGTGCTGGCTGTTTGGAATTCATTTGGTCTTGACTCTTGTCACATAAAAGGTGCTCTTTTTTTTTTTTTAATGTAGCTATTTATACATTAAACCACGCGCTACGCTAAGGGTAAATTCATCAATTGGTTATGATATATTTCTCTGAAATGGCAACCATCTCATCTATTAGGAAGTTTAGAAAGAAACACAAGCGGAGACGTACATACATGCATACCGGCATGATTGACTACTCCCGATACTGAGGGACTTTTCAGAGCCAAGGAAACACAATCAACGAAGCCACAGAACAGAAAAACAACTCAACTGGCATGGCCACAGGCAAACCAGTTGACTATTTACAAGTGCAGTTGAGTGAAGTTGAACCAGGTGCTACCAGTATCAAATTCAACCAGTGGTTAGAACGGGTATCTTTTCTCTACTGGATACCATTAGTTTAAAAATCCGGGAGAGACTACTGTCCTAGTATGCAAAATGTTCACTTTCGGTTTCTGTCAGTGTGTCGTGCTTAAGCTCGCTTGTTAAATTTGGTCATTTCACGTCGTTGTTTGCAGAGGACGAAAAAAAAGGTATTGAAATGCACGCTGGTCCTGAAGTATGCCTTTTTCCCTCAGGCCGTCCACTTTCTCCGACACCAACCCATATTTTTGAGTTTCCAAAAAAAAAAAATAGATATGAGGAAGATAATAACTAAGTAAAACATGTTTTTAACTTTAAGTCTGAAATGTAAAAATTGGTTTTTCCTGTACAGGTTTTTATTTTCTACTATAACCCCAGAGCAAACGCGACACTCTTCCGCAGTTGAAGCTTTCTGTCCGCGTGGAAGGAAAGTATGTTAACACGGTGACTCTGTACTCTTTTCTTTTCCCCCTCACTCGACATTTTCTGCCGCTTATTTTTCGTTTGCAATTGTAGTTCTTTACTCCGACCGACCGACCGCTCGACCCAAAGTTTCCCAAAGTTACCAAACGCATTGGACGGCAAACGGAGAAGGAAAGGGGACGACGTTATCAAGCCTAGATTTTCAGGTTGGTGTTGCCGTAACTGTTAGCAAATGCTGTGCGATGAAAAAGCCGTAACGAACCTGTTGAAAGTGACAATGATGACCACCTCTGGGTAACATTTTCGTTTTCATTTTCGGAGAGAATCGAAATCAATCTTCCTCTCCCGGATCCACATGAGCTGGTGTTACAATAGTCGTTTGCCTGAGACCATTCCTTCTCATTTTCGAAAAATCGAAGACAGCCGGCTTTGTATGGATACCAGTCTGGCCCGCTGTAGTCCGCTGAAAGAAAGGACATACCCAGTTTTAGTGGATTTTATGAACATGAATAACTCTTTTCGCGTGTTTTTATAGCCTGTGTCGCAGACGTAATCTAACACCGGTTTAATAGTAACGTCTGCGAAGCAGCGCCGAGATACTTGTTCTGGACCCCCAATGGACTCAACGAACAAGCGGAAGTCTTATCGAACAATTATCTTCCTTAACAGACCAATAATGGCGCGTTTTCAAATCCTGGTACGCTGCTGGGAGCCCAGAACAAGGATTTCGGCTTTGGTTCGCAGACGGACCTAACCTGCGTCTATGGCGCAGGGTAGTGTAACAGTAATTCAACTGACAAACCTGAGGTCGACGGTGCGATCATTTTACTCCCCCCTCTCCATCCAATCTTACATCACTTCAATCAGGAGACGCATGTGCAACTAGTCCCAGTCTTCTGCCGTGCGTTTCAGTGAAACACAGGTAAAAGCTCCCAGGAAACGAAAGGAAGAGTCGGTTTTTTCACTGGATGGGAACCGTCCCATAATTTTTCCTAAACTGTAGCGTGGAATCTCTATTTGGACAAAAAAAATTGAACTAATATTTTGAAAAATGTATAAAAAAGGAAGGCCTTATGACGTCATAATTTTTTGGAGAAATAATCTCTTTTAAAATCTATTTTACAGATTTTTTGTTAAAATGTTCTCAAAAAACAGTTAATTTGCTGAGTTTTTTGCCATTTTCTGTTTTGGTCATGTGATTAACCAAATATGGTTGTGAGTCGAACCATACAAAGGAATGTTAATTAGAACGCACGTGCCAAAAGAAGATTACTGTAGAGCTAAAGGAATTCGAGAATGACTATTTGGAGGGGTCCATAGCAACGGTTTGGTAGTTAAGAGCCACACCCCTTAAGTCGTGAGTACCGGTAATTCACAAAGAACAAACAAACGAGAATGTTGGCAAAAGTTACATACATACATAATAGGGAGGTTACGAAACGACGACGCCGACGGCAACGAGGACTTCATTTAAAAATACAAGTTCAAGTTATTCATATCCATAAGAAACTATTTCATGTCGTTTCGCGTTAAAAATGTGTAGTAACTGTCGAGGAATTAAACTGGTATGAGTGGGTTGGAAGCGTAGAGAGAGAACTGAAAATTCATCGTCATGTGGTAACGTCCTCCACAGAACCTTGAATTTGGTCATTTCACGTCGTCATTTAGGAGATGACGGCAAAGCAATGTACCAAAATGTAAAACGCACGTGCAGAGCCATTGTTTTTGCTCACTAAACCTATTGTTTTGTAGCGTCGTCGTTGCCGTCGGCGGCGTCGTTTCGTAAGCTCCCTATTACTTAATTGACCACTCCCCATAGGGGCTTTCAAGGCCAATGAAATAATCACAACAGAACAGAACATACAACATCAACTGTAAAGAATCCCAACTGGCCTGAGGCAAGCTAGTTGGCTATTTACAAGTGCAGCTGAGAAGTTGAACCAGGGACTATTAGGAACAAATTTAAGCAGTCGTCAAAATGGGTCTTGAACCCGGGATCCCCGGATCTCAAGGCAAGCGCCATAACCATTGGGCCGGACTGCCTCATACAATTTGCATTCACTCCCGATCTTAAAGTCGAAGCTGCGATCCTTCTAGTCTTCAAATCATGCTTTTCCGGCTCCCTTGCACAGTCTTGCACAGTCTTGCACAGTCGATTCACACCAACTAAACACGTTTGATTAAACCAGGTTTAACAAAATAAAAAATGAGCAACGGAAGGCTGAAAGATTGAATTTTACGTAGGGTTCATGTAAGTTCTAATGTGTGTCTTCATTGTGTTGAATTTGGAGTCTACATTATGTCAGGTAGTAACTTGTATCAAGAAAACAATTTTAAACCATGTTTAACTAAACAGCTTTTAAACGTGTTTAAGCTTTGGTGTGAATGCGGTATTAGATAAAAAAATACGAACAAAGTATTCGTTAATGGCACTATGAGCCCTCACGAAGAGTGCGCGTTCTTGAAAGAAGGTTGAGACGTCTATTGCCAGAACAGAAAGTATGGTAGGGAACTACGTTGGTTTATCGATTTATTCTTTTGTCTTTAAATGGGCTGAAACTTGAGTATACGTAATAGCAAGATATCTAAGCCCTCTTGGCCAGTAATGCTGAAGGAAAACTTTGAGCTGTTTTTTTTTTTAAATTCACAACGGCGTCAATTACTTTAATCACTTCTTGACTATTCCTACACCTGCTAACTTGTTGAAAGTGTGTCTTCAACCTAAAAATGACATTGGTCTTGCTCAGCGGCCGGTAAGAGAATGCAAATATCATGATCCTCAGGTTAAGAAGCTCTCTACAAAGCGACACGTTTTTAAAGAGTTTAAGAAACGACGACGGAGACTTCTACGATTATGCCACAAAACAATTCATAATAGGGAGCTCAGGCGGGCGAAGCGCGCCAGCGGAGCACCATGGGTAAGATTTTTGGGAAATCTATGCAAGCGAGAAATTTTGGTTATGACGTCACGTACGGCCACCCGCCCGTACAGACTGTCGGGGTGGAGGTGAGGAGGCAGGACAGCCCCTGGGGACGGGAGTGTTCGGGCAACTTTCCTTGGATGGAAATCGGTGGGCAGCGTTGCATTTGGCAACCCGCGTTTTTCTGGCGGGAAATCATATCAGTGATGAGCAACGGGATAAAGAGCAGGCGACGAAATTTGAGAAATTGAAGGTGGCTCAAACCAGTTTCAACACTTTCAAGAGACCTTGTTATTAGAAGAATTGACACTGTAACACTTTATCACGTAACAGCAATGTTGTGGTACCATGTGAAACACAAATTATTGCTGAACAAGATGCAGTCATGTTTATGACGTTACAAGTTACCATGGCAACAGGAAAGCATTGAAAAACACCCTATATTTTGGCTTAAGTTCAGGCTGATATCTGAGAAACGAACTGGGTGAGCCCATTTTTTTATTGCACGAAAGTGATCAGCAGGCCAAGGTGAAACGCGGAGCGGATTCAGAGCTACCTTAAATTTTCAATTAGTTAAGGTGGCTCTGAATCCGCCCCACATAATTTTTTTAAACTTTACAGAAAGTTTCATTCTGACGTACTGATTACATTTCAGAAATATAAAATAAGGGTCACAGAGTTCGTTTTTGAGATATGAGCAGCTAATGACAAAATATGGGCTGTTTTTGCAGGGCTTTCCTGTTGCCACGGTAACCTTTTAAGTCACAAAAACGACCGAATCTTTTTCAGTGATAATTGGTGTTTCATATGGTACCATAACATTGCTGTTAAGTGAAAAGGTGTTGTAGTGTCAATCCTTCTAATAAGAACAGCAAGGTTTGAAACCGGTTTGAGACACCTTAAGAGAGGAAAGCCTCGCGAGAAGCCGAGAAAGGAGAAGAATAGAAAATTTCAATGAAAATCAACGTTAAGGTGAAAGAAATAGAGAGAGAGACAAAACAATTATTTACAACGGTTAGCTTTCAGGTAAGCTTAATGGTTTCCTTCTTTAATAATAAGCTTATATGCCTCGCTGCCTCACATATTTTTTAAAAAGGGAATAATGCATGAAAACGCGTACAATTCCGTGTGGACAAAGATTCTGACATATTTCAACAATCACATTTATAAACTTTTTTGTGTGAAATGGGTGTCCAGTTGTGAGCTTCTTTGTTTGAATGTGAAATTGCAGTCGAGTAAGCGAATTTACTACACTTTAGGTTGACTTTTTAATTAGTAAAGATTTTTGCTGTTGTTCTGAACTGAAGAGAGAGGGAGTAAAGATTGTCAGTCAAACGGAAAATGTTGTGAAAGAGATTACTGTCCATGTAATTTCAGTTTTAGTTGTTGATTAAAATGGTTAGTTATTGTTTGCAAGGCTTGTTTTTTTACTGATTTCAGCTCAGAGGTTTTTGACCTGTTTGGTTACTGTAAACTGTACACACTAATAACGATTAATTTTGTACTTTATGCAGAAGCATATAATTTCCATAAACACGATATTGCTTTCTGGGGTTAGAAACGGGAGCTCCGCTTTTAGGCTTGGCTAAATCTATATATTATCATTGGTTAAAAAGGAAAAATAATCATACTTCCCTTATGTGGAGCGGTGAACTAAGTATTTATGTAGCGTGATTTTAACCAGGAGAAATAGAACGCGGCCTTCCCAAGTTAACTACTTACCTTTTGTGCCTGGTGCCGTCGTGGGTACCACACTTGGAGAGACTGTTGTTTCAGTTGGAGTTGAGGCTGCTGTCTTGATCAGCAGCACATCACTTGTTGTCGGAGTCAAGGTGGTGATTTCTTGTTGGGGCTTCTTCACTGTTGTCAAAGGCTCGTAATAGGCGAATCCATCACGGCTTTGCAAGGTCTTATCAGAAGACGTTCTAGAGACGGCGTTAAGCTCACAAGTGCGTAAGGATCGCGCGCTTTGAGCTTCAAAATTGAGGAAGGAGAAGAATAGAAATTTTCAGTGAAAATCAACGTTAAGGTGAAAGAAATAGAGAGAGAGACAAAACAATTATTTACAACGGTTAGCTTTCAGGTAAGCTTAATTGTTTCCTTCTTTAATAATAAGCTTATATACCTCGCTGCCTCACATATTTTTTAAAGCTATCTAAAAAAGGAATAACGCCTGAAAACGTGTACAATTCCGTGTGGATAGAGAGTCTGACATATTTCAACAACCACATTTATAAGCGTTTTTGTGTGAAATGGGTGTCCAGTTGTGAGCTTCTTTGTTTGACTGTGAAATTGCAGTCGAGTAAGCGAATTTACTACACTTTAGGTTGACTTTTTAATTAGTAAAGATTTTTGCTGTTGTTCTGAACTGAAGAGAGAGGGAGTAAGGATTGTCAGTCAAACGGAAAATATTGTGAAAGAGATTACTGTGTAATGTAAGTTCAGTTTTAGTTGTTGATTAAAATGGTTAGTTATTGTTTGCAAGACTTGCTTGTTTACTGATGTCAGCTCAGAGGTTTTTGACCTGTTTGATTACTGTAAACTGTACACACTAATAACGATTAATTTTGTACTTTATGCAGAAGCATATAATTTCCATAAACACGATATTGCTTTCTGGGGTTAGAAACGGGAGCGCCGCTTTTAGGCTTGGCTAAATCTATATATTATCATTGGTTAAAAGGGAAAAATAATTGTACTTTCCTTATATGGAGCGGTGAACTAAGTATTTATGTAGCGTGGTACGTTTTAACCAGGAGAAATAGAACGCGACCTTCGCAAGTTAATTACTTACCTTTTGTGCCTGGTGCCGTCGTGGATACCACACTTGGAGAGACTGTTGTTTCAGTTGGAGTTGAGGCTGCTGTCTTGATCAGCACGTCACTTGTTGTCGGAGTCAACGTGGCGATTTCTTGTTGGGGCTTCTTCACTATTGTCAAAGGCTCGTAATAGGCGAATCCATCACGGCTTTGCAAGGTCTTATCAGAAGACGTTCTAGAGACGGCGTTAAGCTCACAAGTGCGTAAGGATCGCGCGCTTTGAGCTTCAAAATTGACGGAAGCACATTTGTGATGCGAAAGACATTTATGGGCGCAGGCCAGTTCGCTGCGAACTTGGTGTACCGAAATCACATGACCATTTAACGCTTCCCCTAAAAAGATAAATGCAAGTTCAGTGTTCATTGGTCGTTTTCACACTAGAAGACGAACAAAGCGTTTAAACGGACAAATCGTCCTACAGTTTGGTCAGTATTAGATTTAGGATCGACAGTGTTGTTATTCTTCGCTATTACCTGCGGAAAACCCATTCGATTCTCCTTAACCTCTGATCGAGTGGCTGAGAATATGGGAGTCATTCCTGCTATCTGAGACTTATTGCTAAAAGAATAGTTTAAAATTAACTTGGACCCTGAAAATGCCTTGGCATAGACCGCAGTTTTACGTCCATTTTTGTTAACGGAGTTCATGGTTTAGAGCACCTCCTTTGCGACCAATCAGAGAGAGATGAGACTCGTGCTACTTGGTGTAGGAGTCACAAAATGACCCTCTTATCGTGGTAAACCAGAAGGAACTGATTTTTTTTTTTTTATCATTGTAGCACTTTAAGGAGACACCTTGTGACACACCGTCACGTGTACGTATGTAAATTAACCAGGAGTCTACATATAAAGCCGGTTTTCATTGAGAGCATAGTTAACAATATAAACTATAATAATGTTACAGCAGTTATCAGTAGCACGCATCCCTCAACGGCATTTTTCAAATTAAAATTTAGGCGGACGTCCATCAAATGTTTCCTCGACGAATTCAACTGCTGTAAAGAGAACAGGAGTATCGTCATGGAGAAATTTGATTGACGTCCACTTAAATTTTATTATCGAAATATGAAAAAACGTCGTTGAGGGGCTCTTGTAACTAATAACCGCTGTAAGTATGTCAATATCCTTAGTCAAAAGATATGTATATTTCGGAAATATTTTATTACAATCATGAATTGATTACATAAGAAAAATACAGAAAAAAAATTAAATAGAAAAACGTATATCTGCGATGAAAAACTGAGGAGAATGATCTAAATTTACAAATATGATTTGTCTTTGTAAAGTATAAAGTCAAAGCTTGTCCTTCGTTTTTGCTTAAATGTGTGGTGTTTGAAAAGAAATAATTCTGTAGAGTCAATGTAGAGAAAGAAAAGATGCAAAATTGTGAATTGAATTTCGAGTTGTTCACGAGCTTTTCTCCGACCTTGGCGTCAGCTGCACGTGTGTCACGTTTTGATAGGTTCGCTACCTGCAGCCTTTGTGATTTGTCAAAGCAACTGTGACTTAATTTGTATCGAGATTTTTTCCCGCCAACATTGTAGATACAATCAGCACCAACTACACGCTGTACCCATAAATGCTTTCGACTCTCGCCTACTGCAATTTGAAACTTTTATATGTTGATAAAAATCATGAAACCTCAAACTGTGACTTTCGAATCAGATAGGGGTTGACTTTCCGATACGGTCAGTTTATGACGCTCTTAGATCGATCGCCGGGCTGTAACTATTTTGTCTGTGGATGAAATCCTAAAGTGTTTAGAAGAAGGTTTTTTCAGATCTATAAGATATTTGCAGTATTTCGCTGTGGTTCTGTGTTAAGCGATTTTACGTACAAAGCTAAGGGGACTCCAACTTTACCTTGATGGGAGATGAACAAATTGGAAACAAATAAAATTATATACGATCTAATATACATGTGACATACCTTCTTTAATTTTATGAAACAGGGTCGAACGCTTGAAGTCGTGTCCAAAAGATTGGTTCTTGCCGACAAAATCCAACAGGACGGTCAAGTGTAGTAAAACGCTAACCTTCGTCATCGCTAAAATCGAAGCGACCAGCATGCAGTCCTGTCAGATCTAATTTGAACTTCAGTTATCTGTACTGGTAAATTGAGAGATCAGTCAGTATCGTTATCTGGGCTTAGTCCAGTATGAAAAATTAATAAAAAGCAATATCCAAAAATCAAGGCCACAAAATTATATGTATCTTTTATAAAAACGTAATGAAGAAATTATATTTAGAGACTTACTTTTCTTGAAAAGTCCCAGTTTCAAGACGACTTAAAATTTCGACTTTTAAGTACCTTAAACTGAATTGCAACTTTTGAGATGTCTTGAAATTGCTTAATTAATTTTCTTTTAGGACGCCTTGTAAATCTGCCACTTTAACGATACCTTCAAATTCCCTTTTTAAGGCCGCCTTAAAAATTGCCACTTTATAAGAGTCTTTAGAATTGCCACTTGTTTCATCATTTATATTTCTATAAAAATTTACATAAGGTGCTTTTTGGATGTTTCTTTTCATTAATTTTTTACAGGGGACTTAGCCCAGATACTAATAATGACCTTTGAGCTTCAGCCAGGAGAGATATAATTGGACTACGCTAGTTTGTGTTCTTAAGATAGCTTAGTGTTAGTTTAATATAATATCCACGGGCGTTCAGTCTTATCATTTTTATGTTTAGTTCGAACTAATTGAAACTAGACCAGTCATCTCATTAGATGAAATGAGATTATGTCAGCCGGACGGATTCTTGATACAAACGTAACTAACACAATTCTGAAAGATGATATTCGAAATGGTGATATTTTCAATAACTTGTGTACCCGCCCATGACTTAGAAGTACCAATGGTAGCATTTGGTTTTACGCTTATTCTATTCATTGATTGTAAAACCCCAGCCATAAAATGGAGGCAAAAATGAATGTTGGAACACTTACAATAATGCACCTATGTAATCCTAAAATCAAGATTGCAAAAAAATTTTGAAATCACGTGATTTGCATTAATCTTCAAAATACAAAGAAGCTGTCAGAACTGCAGTCAATAAAATTTCGGTTTCCGTCTGAGTTCACCTTAAGAGTTTCTAAAATTTTTACGGGTAAAATTAACGGATTTAAAACTTGAACAAGTTTTTAACAAGTTCGAGTAACAATTATTCGCCGAAGGCAGTAATTATCGGTGAATATTCACCGAGGCGAAGTCGAGATAATCACTGAGCCTGAGGCGAATAATTGTTTTAGTATAAATACACAGGTGATTATTTCAAAAAAGAGAAAATAAAAAACATTTCAACGCGAAATCATCTTCCCTTACAGTGGCAAAACGACTACTGGCAGCCATTTTGTCCGTCGAGGTGATTATCGGCTGGTAATCCGAGATAGCGAGCCAATGAGAGCACGCGATTTTGTATAATCACCTGTGTATTTATGCTAATTCCCGTTATTGCCCAACATAAAATCTTGGTAGCTTTTCCATTCGTCTTCCGAGCTTACCGTGAAAAATCTGCCGCTAGGAAAGTCTGGTGGATTGGGCTTTTTATGCTTCACACCAATCTAAAAAACAAGCTTATCGATGCCACACTCACGCGCTTTGTCTTGAAACCCTCCGTAGCCGTCAAGAACGTAACAATCTGAAAAGCTTTCTTTACTTATTGTCATATAAGTAGACCACTTTTCGGCTGAAGAAACTGGAAGGAAAATCGCTCGGGCGGTCGTTGTCTGCGTTGTCATGATCAGTCAGATCGGTCTGCATGCCAGGTGCTTATAGTTTGGTGGCTTAACGCAAAATTTAATTATAATTAGGCTCGTTCGTGACACGAGTGATGAAATCATGAAATTTGGCACACAATTTGCTTACACCCTTCCAAATGATATTAGAAGGGAAGCCCATGTCAATCTGCCCACGCTTCCTTTTTAAAGAGATTTTACTATTCAAGATTTGGGATTCCTGTGGTATCGTCTATTAGTCAGCGTGGCGGGCATGAGGATTGAATAGTGAAGTAACACCTGTCCTGGAGCACATTGCGACTCATCCCTGCCAGCAGCTGGGTGTCTCGTCAGAGAATTTCCAGAAGCTAGAGAGATTTAGGATCATAATACATGACAAATCAAGTCCCCTGGTCTCTGTGGACGCCACATGCTTCATGCTATTCTCGAATTGAAGCGAAACAGAGACTTGCACATTATTCCTCCAACGCAGTTAGATATTTGAGAAAATAATGTGATGATGACGTTTCAGTTGGGGAGAGATATACTTGCAAAATTAATAAAAAGTAAGTAAACACTTTGTTATCGAAAGCCGTTTTTCTCAAAGTAAAATAAAAATGAACTATAGTTTTCTCTCTAAACAATTTAAACTTAATTTCAGGGTGCAATTCTGCAGCATGCGCAAAGGGCAGTATACCAGGCAGGGATTTGGACATCATTAAAACACGCGGTGCAGGATGTTCCTTCTGCCACAGATTTTTCATGGGTTGAAGGAGAGAACAATCATGATCAGTGGAAACCAGTTTGGATGACCATTACGTGCACGCCATTGTGTAAATGTGACTGCCCAGAGCGAAATCTTAGAGCGACGGGCGTTTGTGACGGTTTTTGCAACGAGCATAAGCATTCCTAATATGATCAGATTGGTTATACGAGAAGACGCGGTCATTTCTCAGGCTTTTCTGCTTTTATTTATTTTGCCTTTGTTATTGGTCAAGCGAAGACTGGATATCACTACCCGCGTGGCTTTGTCAACGCTTTTTTAAAATCCAATCTTAAATAAAATAGGAAAGTACATAAACAAGTGATCAAATCAAGATAAAAATGCAACATTTGCCTTAAATAGTGGTAAAATAACTCGTTGAAAATCTTACCACAGGTATCCCAAAATATTGAATTTGGTCAAAAACTAAAATCTCCTTAAAACGCAAGCGTGAGCAGATTTACATGGGCCTAACCCCTTTTAATATCATTTGTTAGGGTATAAGCAAGTTGTGTGCCAAATTTCACGCTTTTGTCACTCTTGTTACAATCAGGCCATTGAGACACCTGACTATTGTGCCGGATGTCACTGATGTCACGGCATATGCAGAATTATAATGTCCACGAACCATACGTTCAGCGGTCATCATATCCATGAAATCAACCACGTCTCCACTGACAACAACAACTATCTTCATTATAGGACTAGCTCCGTGAGTGGGCAAGATGAACCAAATCCCGCGCTGTGATTGGCTACCCGAGAGTGCAAGGCGGAGCTGTCTTGCCCGCTCGGGATTTCTCCCTTGGTCCCGCAAGATCAAAGATCATTCTTTGGTGTTTTATCCCATTTAATAAATGCTCTATTGACCAAGCTTGTTCGGTCAAGATTGTTGGATATTGGCCTCATTCTTTTTTTGCGTGTTCTGTTTGCGTGACTTCGTCTCGGTCCATAAACACGCAAAAAAAGAACTTGTCCAATATCCAGCCATCTTGACCGAACCGACTTGGTCAATAACCCATATTTATTATTACAACCTTTTTCTACCATTAGCTTTAAATTTTTAAAGGAATTTTAGAGCTATAAAAGGGGAGACGATCCGCGAAATGCTAAACTTTGCTAAAGCATTTTCAAGTTAGCCCCTACAAGCTAAGGAAACTGAGGTAGTTATGCAAATTGAAGCGACTACAAAAAAAAAAAACAAAAAAAACAGCAACGACAGATACACACATTTAAAAACTAAGACAAAAATAAGCAGAAATAAAGGCAGACATTGACATAATTTTCCTTTTCTTTTCGACTGAGGTTAAATTTTCAGGTAAACTTTATTTTAAATAATAAGAACCGGTCTAATTTCATACTTTTTGGGATATGTAATACCTGAAATTTAAAAAAAGTGATATACCGAATACCCATATTTAAGCTGAAATATACCTTAAAAACCCCTGTACACCGTATACCCCAAAACCCTGGCCGACCCTGAATACCAGCTGCGTGCCACGAAGTGTTTAGGATTATTAATAGTTTTAAACTTCTCTGGAAGTTGCATGAAGGCTTCGCACACCACGGTAGATTTCTTTAAAAGTTACCATAATTTAAATTTCAAGTTTCACTTATGAGCATTTTCTTCAGGGATTGACTGCAAGACAAGAAACGAAGAATGAATTAAATGTCTGAATTAAATAATTTGCCGGCACTTACCTTTGCAGACTGTGTACCAAGTCCGACTTTCCTTTTTTATTTAAAAAGAAGGAGACCTACAAACCATAGTGCTTTGCAGTCATTTCCCATTCGAATCTACGATAATCTTGGAAACAGACCTTTGTTTTCAAACAGTGAAAGGTTACTCGTCAAAATAATGGCCTCGGAGAAGGATGTTATGAACAAGAGTCAAATTATTAACAATAACAATCAAATGGTATCGAATCTACTGCTAATGGAACCGTTATGAAGTTTCCAGAAGAACCCAGAGGTTTCAATAAAATGTGAAGTTGTCGGCTGGTTTGAGTGGAGTACACGATTTTTCTGGCCGACGCTTTTCGTCGAGTGTCGGCACTTAAAATTAGCGACGGCAACGAGAACGTCATCTCAAAATATAAATTCACGTTAATGGAATCACTTCGTGACTATTTCAACATTTTTAATCTGACAAGGATGTGGTAGCTCCTCAAAAAATACCACGAGTTGGAACGGTGTTTAATTTAGGAGAAAAAATAAAAATTTATCCTCAAGTGCTGACGTTCAGTTCATAAAACCTCAAAGTTGGCTATTTCACGTTGTTGTTTGGCGGACGGCAGCAAAGAAATGGACAAAAGTGAAGAATGCGATGGCCACGAAAACGTCACTTCAAAATATAATTAACAATAAAATTATAGTTTCTCCTTTTTTCAAACAAGTAAACATATTCTGTCCTTTGATACAGTTAGGGTAATCATATGAAGTTTGAAGAAATCATATGAAGAAATTTGGCGAAGTACCCATCATAGATTTCTCACATCACATTTTCCTCAAAATAACGTTACCATGGCGACGATATAAGGCATTTCTTTGAGCCTTAAAATCAAGATATATTGTCTTTTTTTGAAAAAACGGGACGGCAAAATGTTCCCGTTCAGCGTTACCAGATAACGTTAGAAAAAATCTCTAAAATATTTATAATTCAACAAAATCTGTAGGTTAGTCTTTCACAAAAATCAGTTTTTTTGAAATTTGTCTGTAATTTTTTTTTTCACCTACAGAATTTTTTTAAACTTGAAAGACAAACGTTTTAAATTATTCTAAGCTAACATGCAAAAAATGAAGAACATTCACCGTCCGGAGGCAGAGATATAAGCGAGTAAAGTTGTAAAATCAGGGAAAATGGGGGCGTCACCCGCCCATTCGAGTGCACGCGCTAGTGGAGCTACAAGCCAACCCAAACGGATTTAATTAAGGGATCATTAATCTGTTTGTGTACAATTTTCGTAGTTTTCGTTAGTAGGAGTTGTCTATTTATATTCCATATATAAAGGAACTAATAATACTTTTGCTTAGTTTGTGGCATTGTTGTTTGCCGTAGCCGTCGTCTTTGCTTAAACTACTGAGAACCGATTTCTCTTTCGCCTTCTACATCGATTTAAAATTTCATGTTTACCCACCGTTGCAAATTCTGCTGTATGCATATTCCACTAGCCTTCCAATCAAATTTCGTCTTGAGAAGAATTCAGAGGGACTGGAGAATGTCCCACAAACTCTGGTCAGGATCTAATACTAGCTGCTTGCCCGCAAAAAAGTGTTTCAAAATTTATCGCCCTTTAAAGTCTCTGGACGTCGTTTGAATGCACTGACAACTCTTCAGAGATAAAACGTTCATTAAAATGGCTTGTACACATGACACATAAATGTAGTTTCATGCGGTGAAACGTAAACATGCGAATAATGAATGATCACATATTAGGCCGTCCACTTTTTCCACCCATATATTTTTGAAAGTTCAAAAAGAAATTAAAATGAAAAGGATAGGATGATAAGGTCTTAATCTAATAAATGAACATTGGTTTTGCCTGTGCAGATTTTCATTTTCAACGTCAACCCCAGAGTAAACGAGACACCTTTCCACAGGTGAGGCTCTTTGTACGCATGGAAAAAAAATATGTTAACATTAACTCTCCGAGGCTCTACTCGTTTCTTTCCCCTGCCGCTGGGTAGCTGGGTACTTTTTGCAGCTTTTTAGATCGCTTCTCATTTTGTTCTTTGTTTTTTCACTCCAACCTAATTTCTTTGTTTTAAAGCATGGAACAGCTGCAAAGCATCTCGGTTTTTCGTATGAACATAAGATTACGTTGGGTTTATTCAATCTATATATTGATATTTAATAACCCGCTGAGGTAGTAATATAGTAAAATATTTTAAAACTCGACCAATTTTAATCGTTTGTTCGACGAGTAAAATAGAAATTTAGGAATTGACCTGTTGGCAAAAAAGTGAAAAATCAAATAAGGGAGCAAACAAACAAAATCTAGAGCTAACGACTGCCATAATTATATTAAATTCAATTTTCGGATATTATTATTAATTCGTTCTTTTTTCTCTGAGATCCAAAAAAATAAATAAGTTAACAACCTAAGCAAATAACTTGACATAGTAATTCTCATAACCACCACACAGTTCGTTTCACAGAACGAGATAGCTGCCTCTGTGGGAACTATGTAGGAACTTTTCAGCTGCAGTTTCATTCTGGAAACATTGTTGATTTACTAATATTGCTTCCCCGGGGACAAATAATTTTCGTACGGTTTGCACTCATTCATTACGCAGCTTGAACTTTAGAAGCGACGTCTTTATCGGGATCAGGAACGCCACGAAACATAAAATCAATAAAGAGCTTTCCAGGTGATCTGGTGACGTAATTCGGAGGACTGGGGAGAAACATTTTAACACCGTATCCCACAACCGCGCGCGGCCTTATTTTCGAATTCAACAGGGCAGAGGCGAGGTTAGGTCTTGTCGGGTCTACTTGAATGTTCATTCAGTAACAGGAAATGTAGTATACACGTAATGATCTGTTGAGTTTTGGCGATGGCAATACTGCAGGGTTTGGAAACAACACCTAAGGCCGCGCGCGGTTGTGGGAAACGGCGTTAAAATTCTTCTTCCCAGTCCACCAAATGCCAATTGGTCAGCATTACGTCTACGGGAAACGTGACCGGCAAAATTGACCACGTGACAATGATTTTCCCGCCATTTTTTACGTTTGACGGATGCGTGGAGTTTTCATCTCGTTGTTTTCTGCATAACAAGTTGCTTGTGGAAAAAAAGACCCCCAAAACCATAGTCCGATAAGTCAAACAATGAAAAATTAGATTTCATGGTAGTAGCCTGACTGACTCCTTATCTCATGATTTTTTTCATAAAACTCAAGTTGACTCATAAAACAACTTCATCGAAACTCGCAAAATTTAACAGAAAGGATTTTTATTTTACATTTTATCATTTTTTATTTTCATTTTTTACATAAAGTCTTTTTCTACAAACAGTGTTTAAAAAGACTCCGACTTTTTGTTTTTTTTTTTTTGTTTTTTGTTAACGAAATACTCGAGATTAACAGAGTCCAATTCCAGAGTCCAATTCCAAGTTGCTGCGGATCACGCAGCTAAAGTCACTAGCTTCACTCCATTTTACGTGAAACGTGAAACGTGAAACGGAAAGCCGACGTATGCCGTTTCACGTAAACGGGATGTTAAACGTTGTGCCTCGCGTGCGCACGAACACGCAGTTTTAAAAACACATGCGACACACACTCGAGTATACTTCTTAATTCGCCCTAATTTATAATGGTAATGAAGTCCCATTCGGTCTGTAATCATACGAGTCATGAACAAAATTCGCGGGTGTCCGTTTTGTTCAATCATGAGTATGATTACAGACCGAATTAGACAACACCAAGAGATTATGAAGGTAAGAGAAGTAATCCCTCATACTGGCCCTATTCCCATCGTAATCCCTCTAAGGTTATTTTTAGATGCTATCAATTTTCCCGCGGATAATGCAAATTTCTCCGTTTTCAAAATTGAGTTTCATGGCCTGATAAAATTCATTGTCTGCAAGATACAGTTTTCAAACATTTATCCTTGGAATTGCTTAACTGTCTAGTTTACAGTGATACCAATTTGAAGAATTTCCAATCTATCAAACCGTGTTAAATAATTTTGACAGATGCAGATACGTTACCTTGGTTGCATTGCGTTACTTGTCCATTTTAGTGCGCACTTTCTCACCGTCTACAAAATTCTGTCGCTTACAAAACTCGTCCGTGTCAAGATGCAGTTTGCAATCATATATCATGGAAATCGGTTAACTGTATAATTCACTCTGATACCAATTTTACGATTTCCTAATGTAGGAAACCGTGTTAAATAATTTTGAAAGAGGGAGCTATGTTTTACGCTTGCGTTGCAAATTGACTTTAATCCGATCTTACGGTTTTTAAAATTTTTATCGCGGGGTCAATTAAAATTTTCCTGTCATGTGTGGTACTGTTTGAAAGCGTTAGCTGTCTAAATTTATGAATATCATAGAATTAAGTCACCATAGTTTAAGTCCGCTAAGAAAATCGAGAACGCGTTTACCAAGTCAGGAATATGTAACTTGGTGACTGAAGTCCCGCGATATTTCATTGTGTACAAAATTCTGTCGCCTATAAAACTCGTTACTTTCAAGATACAAGATGCAAAGATATATATTTCAAATCGCGTAACTGTGTTGTTTACAGTGACACCAATTTCAACACTGTCCAATGTACGAAACCGAGTTTAATAATTTTGAAAGATGCAGGTATATTTAACATGCGTGCTTTGCAAATTGACTTCCATCCGATACCACGTGTTCATACATTTTTATCGCACTGTCTGTTCAAGTTTTCCTTTCATGTTTGATATCTGTCTAATTTATGAATATCTAAGATTTAAGTCGTCATATTTTAATCCCGCGAAGAAAATCAAGAACGCGTTAACCAATTCGGCGATATATTAGTTGTTGACTGTAGTCTGCGAATTGCCAATGTTTACAAAATTCTGTCGCTTATAAAACTCGATCCTCTCAAGATACAGGTTTCAAACATCTATAACTGAAATCGCTTAATTGTCTAGTTTTCAATGATACCACATTCAAGGTTGTGCCATACACGAAACCGTGTTAAATATTTTTTTTAAGGAGACAGCGATATTTAACATACGTGCTTTGCAAATTCACTTGAATCCGATAACACGGGTTCAAAAATTTTTATCGGACGCTTGATTCAAGTTTTCCTTTCATGTTTGGTACTGTTGTAGAACTCTATCTGTCTACTTTATCACCATACAATACATACTTAATTGACCGCTCCCCATAGGGGCTTTTCAGGGCCAATGAAACACAACGAAACAACAGAACAGAACAGAACAGAACAGAACAACAACAACTGTTAAGAATCCCAACTGGCCGGAGGCAAACCAGTTGGCTATTGACAAGTGCAGCTGGGAAGTTGAACCAGGGACTACCAGGATCAAATTCAATGAGTGGTCAGAGCGGGTCTTGAACCCGGGATCTCCGGATCTCAAGGCAAGCGCTCTAACCACTGGGCCACACTGCCTCCCATATAAGAATTAAGACATCACATTGTAATCCCGCAAAGGAAACCGAGAATGCGTTTATTAAAGTCAGAGAGATCGTACTTATCGACTATAGTCTCCCATTTGCCATTCTGTGCAAAATCCTGTCGGTTACATAACTCGTTCCTTCCAAGATACAGGTTTCAAAACATAAGTCATTGAAATCGCTTAACTCTGTAGTCAACAAGTCATGTATATACGCGTTTGTCTCAACAACCTCCGCCATTTTTGTTTGACGGTAAATCGCGAACGACGCGAATCATTACGTGGGAATTCGCTCAACTGTCAACATTGGTAAAAATGGGGACATGTGATTGGCTATCAGTTAACCCTCGTGGGAATACCAGATCTCGCACGAGATCTAAAAATAACTTAAGAGGGATTATGATGGGAATAGGGCCAGTATGAAGGATTACTTCTCTTACCTTCATAATCTCTTGACAACACGAAGTCCTCTTACCAATTTATCATAACCATTACAATTTCCGAAAAAACAAATGCATTCCTTTTTCACTGTCTAATGTTACAAATTCGTCCATTTTGGAAAATTCCCCAGTTTGGCAGGGTAAGTGGTTGTTGCTATGTCTATGGTTATTATGATAAATTCTGTGATTGGTGGGTTAAGCTGAGTGCACTTATTATGATTAGCTGATGTAACTGTCCGATTACAGGTGTCTGATTTCAGCCAATGGTCGAGTTAGTATCCGATTACAACCCTACAAATAATTAGTGAAAAATAAAGCAGTTAATGCACCAATCAAATTTGAGAAAATTGTAATGGTTATGATTAAAACCACAAACGGATCATCTGTCTGGAACAAACTTGGAGAATTAAGCCATAGATGACGTTTTCCGTGTTTCCATAGCCTCCTCTAAACACGAGGGGGAGTTGAGAGAATTCTCCCAACTTCCTGAGTGTTTAGATGAGGCTATGGAAACACGGGAAAAAAAGTCCTCTACTGCTTTTATAAAATATTTCTCAAAGATAATTCGACAAATGAAGGTAAAAAATGAAGGAAAATTCTTGATTAAAACAGATTTTGTGGATACACGCTCATATTTCCTACCAGCCAATCAAAATTCGTGATGTCACAGCCGTGTTTCCATACTCTCATCTAAACACAGCTATTGACCAATGAGAGTGGGTGTACTATCCTAATTATTTTATAAAGAACTATACACTGAGGTAGACCTTGAATATAAACTCGGGTACTGAATGAAATAAAACAGTTTATGATTAATTTTCTTCGGCGGTACTGATCGGGGATATTCGGGGAAGACCGATAATCCGAAGGTCTTAAGCTCGACTCCCGGAGCACTCGGATTTTTTCCGAGTAACCCCGAGTCGCCATCGGAAAAAAATAATCTCTTTACTCAACCGTATAAGTATACCGTTCTTTGTGCAAGAGCTTTATTTTTGCCTCCATATATGTACCTTGCAATCAATGATAACAAACAATTGCTAGTGTTAGGACAGAGCCATCGCATGCTAATTAGACAAAACGTAAACGGCGATTTCCCTATAGATAGGAATTGATTTTGATTACCACGGAGAAGAATCGTGCGAATACAAGAGTCTTGGAAGCTTTCACGAGCATGAGCAGCAGAGGTCTGGTGATGACGTCACAGATGAAAAACTGGTTGAGTCACAAAGTGGCTGTGGTGATGACGTCATCACGTTTTTAATTAAAGACCTGGGGGGCGTTTCTCGAAAGTCTCGAAAACTTTACGGGCCCGAAAAGCCATCTGTGAAATTGCCAACCGTTTGTTTTGGAAAGCCGATCTTTTAACATGTTTTCAAGGTAACAAAAAGGAATAATAACTGTGAAGTTTGACGGATTAAATGCTTTCCGTTCATGAGTTACAAAGGAAATTTGTGACACCCGAAAATGGCCTGTAACGTTTCGGGACTTTCGAGAAACGGCCCCCTAAGGCCCGTTTCTCAAAAGTCCCGAAAACTTTTCGGGACCGAGAGTCCCAAAAACTTTTCGGGACCGAAAAGTCATTTGTGAGACTGCCAACAGATTGTTTTGGAAAGCCGATCTTTTAACATGTGTTTTTTAGGTAACGAAAAGAAAAAAGACTGTGAAGTGTGACGACTTAAATTTTCCTCCGTTCTTGAAAAACAAACGGAATTGTGACACCCGAAAACGAAAGTTTCGGGACTTTCGACGGAAACGGGCGCTTGGGCCTTTTGATGAGGGAGGAAAACCAGAATACCCGGAGAAAAAGCCACATGTGATTAGAGGCCAGGGTTTTTTTTTTTTTTTTGTATTTTAATGATATTTATTGATTTCCAGTTTTACATACAATTTTACTACACACTACTCTCACTTACTACCCTACTACACTCACTTACACTCACTACACTCACATACACACTACACATACACCTCTTCATCATTTTTTTACATTGTAAACAATTTTTTCCCGCATATACGTACAGCAGTGGTACCACTGCACATTATTGTACTTTGTATTTGCCCCATTTTATATTGTGAGCTGACATTTTATTATTAGATTTGGCTATAATTGTTTCAAGTTGGTAAATCATTTTAATTTTGGAGTCTAACACTCTAATTGAAGGCAAAAAAACGTTTTTGTTCGAGGCCAGGGTTGAAAATATTTTCCTTCTTCGCTATCAAAAGTGAAAGAGAGGTTTACTCTTTCCGGTCAGACGTAGGTTTCTCTCTCCCAGAAAATGGATTTACTCCGAGTTGTACGCACCAAATCACGGAGACACTTGCGAAACTGATTGGTCAATAACATATAAAGCCATGGATTAATGGCGCTATTAGCGTGTCCACACCAAAAGAGAATCGACATCATGAATCGGGGTAACGAGGAATAAAGCTCTTCGTTGAAGGCCAAAATGAGGTGATAGGTGTTCGCAGGGAGCCAGCAAACTGCAAAAGCAGCGGTCACTATCACGAGCGTGCGCACAATCTTCTTCTTCACTTCATGTCGCCGTTTTTGAACATCACGTAATGATCTTTCCCCTGGTAACTTTTGAAGCCACAGGTTGCAACAAACTAAGCAGTACAGTATTGATATTGTTAGCAAGGGAATCAAATATGTGGTAAGAAACAGGTACGTGTAAAACCCAGTAACACCCTTCTGAAAATCACCAAACACTTCTTCAAACATGGGTCCGCAATATGGTCCTACCCCCTCGAGTTCCCTAACCGTCCATAAAACTCCCGCTGGGATCATGAGAATCACTGAAGACATCCAAATCAAAGAAGTAAGTACTTTTACCTGACGAAATGAGGGAAAACGGCTCATTGGGAAGACAACCGCAAGAAAACGATCCAACGCCATCAACGTGAGACTAAAGATGGACGCGGTTATGCTAACATGGAAAACAGCGTATACAGCTTTGCATGTGATTTGACCGAGAACACCAGGAAGCCATTTGGAATCCGTGTAAGGCATTGCTAAGGTGGCAGGCAAGACGGTCAATGTTATTATTAGATCCGCGATCGCCATATTTACAAATAAGAAGCTGGTCAGTCTCCTCGTTTCCTGTCGCCTCGTAACGATGAAAATAAGAAGAGAATTTCCTGCCAGAGCGCAGATCATGGTTATGGAGTATAACACAGTCATTGCTGTTATCTGTGTGTCGGTGAGCCATAATGGATAGTCACTGTCAGCTGTGGAATTTCCTGTTTAAGTAACATAAATTCACACAGTCAAATTAATGGTACGTTAAAAGCGTGTTTATTTCAGCGGACGCAAGCTTAGGAAACGTCCGTCGCCCGCCGTCTTGAATTCTTGAAACCAAGGAGGTGTTACAGCAGAACTGTGAAGGTGGCGGTAACCTTAACCCTGTTATGGGTCGCAGATGTGTATCCGTGTAGTTTGTTTTCACGCGCTTTTTCGAGCAGTTTTTTATTCCTTGTATTTTACGGATTCAAGTAAACTTCAGGTTTAGACCTTACGGTTTCATTACGGTTTATTCACTTACGGTACTTTCTTACGGCCTTAAGAAACAACAAGGAGCTTGTTCACGTTAAAGAACACAGACTTTTCGTTACCTCACCTCACCTCACCTCACCTCACCTCAACTTATCTCACCTTACCTCACCCCGCTTCGCCTCCAAGATTCATTCAGGACATTGGACGATTCATGTATAGTCTTAGAAGTTTTGTTATCGTTTGAATGATGTGCGTAGACGAAATGTGTGAGTTACTAAAACTAAAGATTTAACTCGTATGAAGTTTTACGGCTGTTCAATGTGTTCGTAGAAGAGCATCTTCGATAGTTCTGCGATCATAAGAGCGTTTTGGTTGGAAAGAGAAAACTACTAGTATCACGGTAGGGGATGGACGAGGCGATACCCGGATTGTAAGACAGTCAAAGAGGAGTAAAGACTTTTCGCGGTGGGACGTTTTGCACAGAAGTTTTCAACTTTTAAGTTTTGGCCTACAGTAGGCTGCATTAACAATTTTCATATAAATCGGAGCAAAATAGAACTTTTACCCATTTACAGATGGGACACAACACAAAGTCTCCTCAATTAATTATTATTCAAAGATCCTGCATGTCGGTTTGGCAGGAATTGAATCCCCGTTCTTTTTCATAGTAGTCCATTCCCCTCTCTACCCCCAATAATTTTTTTTTTATCTCGGAAGAATTTTACAAATAAAAATGTGAAATGAAGCTTGGATGTTTCTTCCCATATTAATGGTGTAATTTTTTTTCTTGCTTTTCTTACGAGGAAGCTCAAACCAGTTTCAATTCTTTCAACGAACTGTACCACTGAGAAGGAATGAATCCAGACAATTGTTTCACAAAGTGGCAATTTTATGGCACCATATTAAAGGGGTTATGTCACGTTATTTTAGGGTGCTTATGGGAGATGAGTGTGACGTGGAATCCTTTACTGATAATACTATCGTTACATCACAAACAAGATGAATTTGAGGAAAACGACCTTTATCCAGGCTACTTGCCATAAACTTGAAAAAAGTCGGGCCGATTTTTTTCACGATCACCCAAATGCAATCCTATTCAATCTCGTCCATTTGTGTTCATCGATGCTTCTCTTTCCTTTTGCTGGATTTCATTTATGTTGTTCGACAGTTTTAAGTGGTTATTGCAATGTTTCATTCTACTTTTTTGGTGTAATGAAATTACATCATTTTGACATAGCCCATTTAAGAAACCCATAATTTCTTTAAAAAAACATTCACCTTCAAAATTGAAAGTTTTGTTTGGGTCGTTCTGCATCGGTTCTAGATAATTTAACTTTACAGAGGGTTTTATCTTTGCTTGCTAATCACTCGTTTTCCAACAATAAAAAAATTGTGGCCAACGTTTCCCATGATTTTTAGCTCGTGGAGAGCTATCGGGATGGTTGGCGAATCAGGCTGTCAGGCGTAAACAATGGAAAGTTTGTAATCGATTTTTGAATCGTCTCAAGTTTGGCAGGCGCATTCATGCATTCGTTAAATGGTCGTTAAGGCGACAGGCGCATTCATGCATTCGTAAAAACAGAAAAATGTATTACACTGCATTTGTAACCACTCTATAGGCTTGATAATTCGCTGTATCACCTCTCTGACGCAGTATCTTACTTAATCCACGAGCTTACCACAGGATATCTTTGACTGAGATACGGTAGTAGCGTTAAGAGACAAAATGAAAAGTGTTTTAGGTGACTCTTTTGTTCCCGTGGTAACGTATTACGTCTCATTAATGCGTGCATCTTGTTAAACAATTATTGGTCTTTCATTTTGTACCATAACATTGCCATTACCGCATAAGTCTTCCGATTGCGTAAACTTCACAGCAAAATACGTGACAAGATTAATTTTCATAGTTAGGTTCATTAAAAATCCATCTGATTATTTTATAAAGTCTGAAACTTGACAACGACGTCCGATTGTGAGTTTGCAAGCATTTGAATGAAAGGATTCGCGATAGAAATCCGAAAAAACCTCAAAGATTCAGGTCGCAACAATTCAAGATGAAATAGTTGGGGGAAAAGAAGCTGGACACAACCTCGAAGCTAACGTACCGCCAGCATATGGACAAGTAACGAAAGTGGAAAAAGAAACTCAGTAGTTTTTTAATCATTAGTACCGTCTCTTTGAACAAAGACACTTCTTAACGAGAAACTCGTGCGTCCCGAAGTGTTTTGCAAACTTGCGGTTTGATGTCTCGGATCACAACAAATTTAATAACTTAAGCCTGCGAAACTCAAATATCAAGATAACCTTGAAGGACCTCATGAAGACAGGCCCCAAAACGTTTTCGTTAGAATTTTTTAACGTCATTTTCCTTGAAATAGACGGCTAAATGAAGGAATGAACTAACGGTCCTTTCTATTATTCCTATTTACTTGTCTTTTGCTTCAACAACCTGAGTGTCATAAGTTTGTGAACGCGTACAACAGAAACATTCAGGAGATGTTTGTAGACAATGTTTTGAGTCGGATTACTTTTAAAGATACTGTAACAGTAACAATTGAAACATCCTTTCGCCTAAAACCGGCCTTGACTTTGTCACGCTTCTTCAAACGGAAGCGACCTTCGCAGATTTCATCGGTAGACTTCTTTAGACAAGAATTTAAAAGTAATCCCTCGAAACTACGTACCGTCTGGGTCATCAAACGGCGACTTTCTGTTATTTGTCAAATAAAGTTGTTTCTATTCGCCAGCCGCCTGCACTTTGAAAAGCTCTTTCGCTCAAACGACTGTAGAGCAGAGACTTTGCTTACAAAGTGGGTATATTTAGTCTTTTTTTAGAGATTTATTCGATTATTCCAATATAAGGGTCACATTTTCAGAGACACCCTCAGGCTTTGCCTCCTTCGATAGATATGTATTTGTAAACAAAAACAAGCTGTTAATTTATTGTTTTAAAGATTCTCTACGTTGCCTGCCTTCTCAGTAACAACTGTGTCGATACTTTGAATAACTCATTGTTACGTCAAAGACACTTACCGTAAGAACCATTCATTTTCTACAGATGTAAACAGCTCACGCTGTTAACAGTTCAATGTGCTCTTCGAGATCAATTCCTTGTCGTGCGTCAGATCAAAGATCTGGCCTAAGGCGACCCACTGTCATGTACAAGCATATGTCTCTTTGCATAGGTCATTCGTTGTCATGAAACAGGAAGTACTAAGAAAAACGACCCCTATCGCCAGTAATTCCATCAATCGTAACGCCAAGAGAGAAGAAGAAGCGCCTTTGCCACGTGAGCACCATATCTGATTAGAGATACTTCCCGTTCTCGTTCCCAGAGCCCTCCGTTTCTGTCGGTCGCCGACCACGTGACCAAAAGAAACGGAGGGCTCTGGGGACGAGAATGACAACTTTCGATGATATAATGGAGTTTCGGTTATTGTACGCAACCTCAGAAATTTGAAACCATACTGGATAATTACTGAGATTGCGCGTCGTTCAACCAACAGAGTTTTCAAGCAAGTAACACTGGACAATACTCCTTTCGGTGTACGTTGTATCAAACTGGCTTGATCTGATTGGTGTAATTACAAATAATTAATTGAGAAACTAAATTGTGAAAAAGAGCAGATACAACGTAGATTTGATTTAGTAATGTACTATATTTCGGCTGGCCAAACCAGCCCTCTTCAGCTACAATGAGAGTACTAATTAAGCCCGCAAGGGCCACGGGTCAATTGACCCGTGGCCCTTGAGGGCGAAGGGTCTAATTGTTTTAGTATCACCCAACTAGTCGGACAGAAAAGGCAACAATAAAGTTCGCAAATGCAAGTTGAAGAAATATTTATTTGGAAATAAAACGAAAGAAAGCGTGACGCTTTTCGCTACTCGAAGGACTGTTAGTAATACCTGTAGTCCTCTAGTAGCGTAGCCAATTAAAATGCAGGATTTGCATTAGTCCACTAGTGGGGTGATACTAATGAGAGTTAGATAACTCTCCTTGTAGGTAACTCTCATTGTTTGGTTCGGCAGAAACCGGGCTAGTATTTTCAACCCGGGCAAACGGGCTGAAAAATCCGCAAAAAGTCCATGTAATCGAAATGAAATTTCAGCCCGGGCTGAAAAAGGAAAGTGAGCATGCGCGTCGACTGTGTTTTCGAATCTCAGTAATTTTCCCATGCATGCAAATTTTCAGAGTTCGACACACTACATTTACAGCTAAAATACGTTGCATATACAGATACACGACTAAATACACAATATTTAAGGATATACTAATTAACAAGAAAAGCCCCAGTACAAAATGCTGTCTTGCATTCTCTGGTTTAAAACCAGTAACCTAAGTGATACGGATAAAACCAGGTAGCGGATTTCGCAACTTAGCAGATACGTAACAAAAGAACTAAGGGAATAACTGGTTGTTTTTGGTTTATTGAGGGACAGAATGTAATTTCTGCGAAGATCATGCATAAGAATATTTTGAATGCGCTTATTGCATAGAGATGTAGAGTTTGACTTAAGTGGTAAGAGGACAGGTAATTTGCAAATATAGATCTCAGTATTCCCTTATTTACATTATACCGCCGTTTCTTTGACAAGAACTTACGAAAGGCCAGTTTTTCGCTACGAGGATAACAGCGAAACCTACTTTCTTGCGAATTT
>NC_090889.1:23508404-23523404 GCF_036669925.1 Montipora capricornis
AGTAACCCAACATGGCTGCAATGTTGTCAGGTGCAAGCCAAGGATTACCGTGGTCGCCAATTTTTTCATTATTTAATTATGTCCTTTTTGTTTCCTTAGTTCTGGTTTCAAAATCGACGTGCCAAGTTGAAGAGACAGGAGAGAGCAATCGCTTATGCTACTGCGACTGGTTTGCCGCTTTACCAGATCCAGTCGTCTTTTATGAGAGAGTCACAGTCTGCGCCGAGTTCGGGACACCTTACACATGCGCACTTTTACAGACCACACGCTATTCTCAACAACACCGAATATTCGATAGACGCGATGGAGAAAGCATTTTGTCCTTGTTGTTCCGTTCAGTCAAACCGGTTTCCAGTCGGACATGTCAGTTCATCATCACGCCAAGATTACTTGGCACACCCTTCAAGCCTGTTTTATTAATGAAGCATTTCCTCCACTTAATAGCTATCATTTGCATTGCGCATTCCTGTTATCTATACTATGTTGCGTGACTAACATTGCTGTTAAAATAGAGAAAAACCGAACTCAGTTTTACTTTTTTGCATTCGTCTTCCCCTTTTAACAGTGTACCTTGCAAGGTTCTCAGTTAACAGTGTTGCAAATATTGAGATTAATAATCTCTCCTACAACCGTTTTTCGTGTTGTCACGCAACGGTCCTCCGAGACCGAAAGTTGCGAGACGGCAATGTCGGCTGTGACAACAACAACACCAAAAAACAGGAATATTATGGGTTGAAATGGGAAAACAGTTGAGCTGCACGTTGCCTGTCGGTGATTGATTTAAATATCACGCTACACTTTATCAACCAATGAGGAGTAAAGCCAAAAGCAAGCGCGCGTTTTCAAGCAATTGATTCTTAAAAGAAAGGTACTTGTATAAACTGCTTTAAATAGGCCATTTCTGAGTTCGTGTCTGCCTCCTCTTCAAAGCGAGTCTAAGTGCGAAGTGTTTCTTATGAAAATTAGTTTTTATTCACATGTAAAGTAGAACTAATTACCATCACAAAAACGTCGCACTTAGACTCGCTTTGAAGAAGAGGCAGACATGAACTCGGAAATGGCCTATTGTCATTCCTTTAAAAGACAATCTTGTAAATTAATGAGTTTTAAGGACGGTGCCCGACTAAATCAAAGGTATTTTGCCCCAGTTTATGATTATGCGGAAAATGTAGATCTTAACTAGTGTTATTGAAATCGAAAAAGAAAATTGGGGGTAACCACGCATTTTTCAAAGATAATTCAAGAACAATATTTGTAAAAAGCTTTAAAATACAAAGCCATGTATGGCGTTCTTTCTCAAATTGAAGCTTAATTATATCTGAAAAATGCATGGTTGCCCCCAATTTTCTTTTTGGATATCAATAGTACTTACTAAGATCTACTTTCTCTGCATAATTTCAAACCGCGCAAAAATATCCCTGTATTAGTAAGCATCACCGATAGGAAATCCGAGTATCTTGAGATGCGCGGAACGTATGCGCAATAACAATAGTAGGCACCGTCCTTAAAGCAAGCAACCGTGGACAATATTCCTGTTGGTGTACGTTGGATCAAACTGGCTTCAGTGATCGGCGTAATACATTACTTAATCAAATCTACGTTCTATATATCGGCTCTTGCTTAAAATATTTAGTAAATTAATCATCTTCCAAGGCAATTTTCCAAGATTTGGATTTGGTTTTGCCTGTTTATTCTTTGCAGCTTGTAGAAAAGAATATTGCATTTGTGATTGGTTAATGATGAATGCCTAAATAGGTCAAAAAATGCAATATGGAAGTTGCTATGGAAACGCAATGATTTATTAATTTTGTTTAGTGTATAATTGGCCATTTCCATTTTCATGTCTGCCTCCTCTTCAAAGCGAGTCTAAGTGCGAAGTTTTTGTGATGGTAATTAGTCCTACTTTACATATGCTCTTTACATATTTATGAAAACTAATTTTCGTAAGGAAATGAACTCGGAAATGGCCTATTCGCATGAACTTGCTCGTACATTTCGTGATTTATAGTCACTCCTGATGTTTTGAAAGTTCTCAAATTGCACTCGCTTATGGCTTATGCTATTTTGGGAATTTCAAAACAACACGCGTTCCCATAAATCCCGAAATGCGCTTGCGTTCATACGAGTGCAGTACAAGTGGGCATTCAATTGGCTTTTTCGCTTGAGGGCTGAACAAGACAACACCTGACTTACCTTCTTTCTCAATTCCGCCTCTCGATTGAAAGCTTCGTCACAGTCCTTGCCAACTAAATTCTTTACGACATACCATGCATCCGAACAATAACCACGAATGTGGCCCGGGTTCGATTCCCAGACTTGGTGTCATTGTTGGTTCTCTAGTTTGCTTCGAGAGGTTCTTCTCCAGGTACCCCGGTTTTCCCCTGTCCTCAAAAACCAGCCTATGATTTGATAGAGCGGTTTTCAATTGAGTGTCGAAAGTAATTAGCTAATTGCTTTGGTTTTGCATTACTTTAATCAGTGATTGGTTCAAAGTTCTCGCGCCACTCTTTCAACCAATCATTAGTGAAACCAAAACCAATAGTGGCTCGCGCGTGCACATTTTCCCGCGCTTTGTGTCGCTGCGTGTAATCACTTCGAGTTTTGCTTGGTTTACTGGATTGTCTCCGTCCTTTTTAATTGGCCAAGGTGATTATTTTCGTTTTGGTTTTACCACACTAGATTGAAACTCGCTCCATGTCTTGATTTGATTTGATTTCTGTTGTGCCTCAGCCCTAAATATATGAACGAATGGGGTACTTTCTAAAGAAACTGTGGTGCTGCGTCGGTGGGGATGCCGTATACAAAAATTTGGTTTTATCAACGGAGTTGATAACGTAAATTGACCACCGTATAGAGATTCTAAAAGCTGACATTTCGATAGATCGTTAGCCCTTCGTTAGAGCCAATCGAGGAATTATGAGTTGTATGTAATTTTTATAGTGGAGTACGAGCTATGCTATTGGTGGTAACATGGCAACGTGAAAAATAGGAATACATTAGTTAAATGAAAAGCGTTTGTTGATACCATGGGGATTAATTAATTAAGGGTGCCGATTTGGAGGATGAACTTTTGTTCCAGATTCTTGAGCTATATTACACCATTATACGGTATATATAATTACAATTCATTAAATGACAGCAAGATCAAGAAACTCGTAGATCTCACGAAAAAGAAATATATCTCTTATTGGAACCAGACGCTTCAGAGCTCACGTTAACTAAGCTTTTATCACCCCATCAAAAATAATTACAGCCCTTCTGCTTACCTATATTCCACACGCAAAAATGCCTTAAGAAAAACTCTCGTAAAACTCAGAATAGGGAGTTTAAGATTTTACGACGGCGACGGCTATAACAACGGCGCAAAACAATGATGTCATTGGTTAAAAGAGCATAAATAATCGTGCTGCACTGAATTTAGTACAGATTCTTGCGGTACTCAGCATACGAAGTAAAATTACCAAATTTGAGGTTTTGACGACAACGTAAGCATGCAACAGAGAATCTTTCATTCTCTATTTTCACTTTGTAACCGCTCTTACCAATTTATTTATAGGATACTTCGCCCAAATTGTAAGGAGTAAACGACATAGAATGACTGCGAAAGAGTTATGATAAAACAAAGTGACATTTTGAGGTGACGTTTTCGTACGTTGAAGTCGCCGTCGTAGACCTTAAGGTCCCTAAATAGGTTACCTACCTGTTTCACCACGTAGTTTGTGGCACGACAAATCCCTCTCGATGAAAGAATATGTTTCCTCTGTAGTGGTATAGTAACATTGAGGACGAAACCCATCTCTTTCTATATTGTAAGAAATATTCCTCTACAAGAGATATGTTCCCTTACAAAATTGAAACAAAAATTGATGTATACGAAAATTGTCACATGAAAATTTGATATCACAACTAATAAATTCTAATGATTCCAATACTAAACTTCATACATACATACACACTTTATCGCACGAAAATTTCATATTTTAATTAATTGTGTTCAATTCATCGTGCTTTAAAATGAGAGACAAACAAATGATTTGACACTATTTGGAATATTGGATAAATGTTATAAGATTTTGATCTTACCTTGTCAATGTTGTACCCTAATAACTAAATCACTATAATGATAACATGGGTGAAAAATAAATCCTTAATTTTGGGTCGAAATTTTAACGTCAATTTATAATTTTATATAAAATTACAAAGTTTCCATGGCAACTTTATCTACAGTGCCAAAATTTGTCACCCATCATATTAATAGCCAATCAAACGGTGTACTCGTGAAATTAAAAAAAATTTTCATTTACGTTTTGTCCAAAATTAAATGATTTCCCCAGCCTTTCGTCGAAGAAAACTATTTGATTTTATTTCATTTATTTCAGTTTGATAAGTATGGGTAATCAAATGGGGGGTAGGCTACGTATCGGAGAGCCAGAACCTTTACGCATGCACGGACGGAATGTTTGAACAAGAAAGAAAAACGCAGTACCTCCAGACACCGGCGCTGGAGCGTCGTACCAAACGAGTCATCCCGGGATTTCGGCCCGTGCAATCGCTTTTGGACGCAGTTGGCCCTTCACTGCTTTCTGCTACCGACCTTGCCTCCCGGTATGGCATTGAGGGAGAGATATGTCGGCCCCTAAACCATATGTGACAAATCCCACGCCTACTCACAGCTCCAAACCGCCCTTGTCAATTTAAGGTAAGAATTCGATGGCATATATATTGAAGGAAAAGCCATTTTCTCTCTCATATGGTAAGCACTGAAGTCGCAGATTACATATTGTGCGCACGCGCCCTGCTAAAGGCAACACAAACATGCATGCATGCATAAACTTTACTCCATCTCGAATTTCAGAATAACTGCAAGAGCTAATATCTTCGAGATATTAAATTTTCAGCTAAAATACAAAGCATATATTTAAAGATATATTAATTAAAAAGAAAAGCCGCTGTACAAAATGCCATCATCGATTCTCTTTTAAAGCCAGTAAAATCAGTGTTACGGATAAAATCAGGTAGCGCATTTCGCAACTTAGCCTATACGGTCGAAAAAGAACTAAGACCTTAACTAGTTTTTTCAGGTTTATTGAGGGACAGAATGTAATTTCCGCGAAGATCATGCATAAGAAGATTTTCAATGCGCTTATTGCATAGAGATGTAGAGTTTGAGTTGAGTGGTAAGAAAGAGGACAGGTAATTTGCAAATATAAATATCTCAGTATTCTCTTATTTACATAATACTCTTTGCTTGACAAGAAATTACGAAAGGCCACTTTTTGGCAACGAGGATAACAGCGAAAAAAAGCACTACTTTGTTGCGACTTTTCTAGAGTGAAAACTTGTTCAGAAATCAAAAGTCTACGTTCACAGCACACACCAAGGTTACTTCTTAGTAGCTGGCTAAAGATCTTCTTCTAACTGCTTTTTCCTCCGGCCACGCTTTATATCAGCCATTTGATGAGGGCCAGTTTCGTGCCTCTCAAGTTGCCTCCTTCATGGCCAAAAAGAATTCTGGGTAATTCTGCCATTCCGTGACAAGGCAAGCCCCCCGATTCTCATTTCATTCATTTTATTTACGTGTCGGGTCACCCAGTCCTACCAGCAAAATGCAGCACTGATTGAAGTTTTAAGCTTTCAAAACTTGCCCAAATTGTATCGGTAGGTGCTGGATTTCGTCCACAGAAAGGCCAGAGAAACAACTTCACTCGTGAACCGCCATGTCTACAACAGAGCATTTAAGGCGACGCAGTCTGCATGAAATCATCTCTCACCTCTGTCTCGAGAAGACCAGACACGCACGCTTCTTACCTTACGAGTTCATGCCTGTACAATCATCTGTTTAACTGAAATGTCAATTCCTTGTAACTTAACCAGCATCTTATTTTTATTTATTTATTTATTTTTTTTTTGTGGGGGGGGGGGGGGAGAAAGGGGTAAGGTCGGGGGTAGGCTACGTATCGGAGAGCCAGAACATTTACGCATGCGCGGACAGAATGTTTGAACAACAAAGAAAAACGCGGTACCTCCAGACACCGGCGCTGGAGCGTCGTACCAAACGAGTCATCCCGGGATTTCGGCCCGTGCGATCGCTTTTGGACGCAGTTGGCCCTTCACTGCTTTCTGCTACCGACCTTGCCTCCCGGTACGGCATTGAGGGAGAGATATGTCGGCCCCTAAACCATATGTGACAAATCCCACGCCTACTCACAGCTCCAAACCGCCCTTGTCAGTTTCAGGTAAGAATTCAATGACATATATATTGAAGGGAAAGTCATTTTCTCTCTCATATGGTAAGCACTGAAGTCGCAGATTACATATTGTGCGCACGCGCCCTGCTAAAGGCAACACACAAACATGCATGCATGCATAAACTTTATTCCATCTCGAATTTCAGAATAACTACAAGAGCTAATATCTTCGAGACATTAAATTTACAGCTAAAATACAAAGCATATACAGGTACATAACTAAATGCACAATATTTCAAGATATATTAATTAAAAAGAAAATCCGCTGTACAAAATGCCACCATCGATTCTCTTTTAAAGCCAGTAAACTCAGTGTTACGGATAAAATCAGGTAGCGCATTTCGCAACTTAGCCTATACGTTCGAAAAAGAACTAAGACCTTAACTGGTTTTTTCAGGTTTATTGAGGGACAGAATGTAATTTCCGCGAAGATCATGCATAAGAAGATTTTCAATGCGCTTATTGCATAGAGATCTAGAGTTTGAGTTGAGTGGTAGGAAAGAGGACAGGTAATTTGCAAATATAAATATCTCAGTATTCTCTTATTTACATTATACCCTTTGCTTGACAAGAAATTACGAAAGGCCAGTTTTTTGCAACGAGGATAACAGCGAAAAAAAGCACTACTTTGTTGCGACTTTTCTAGAGTGAAAACTTGTTTAGAAATCAAAAGTCTACGTTAACAGCACACACCAAGGTTACTTCTTCTACTTTTTCCTCCGGCCGCGCTTTATATCAGCCATTTGATGAGGGCCAGTCTCGTGCCTCTCAAGTTGCCTCCTTCATGGCCAAAAACAATTCTGGGTAATTCTGCCATTCCGTGACAAGGGAAGCCCCCCGATTCTCATTTCATTGATTTTTTATAAGTGTCGGGTCACCCAGTCCTACCAGCAAAATACAGCATTGATTAAAGTTTTAAGCTTTCAAAACTTGCCCAAATTGTATCAGTAGGTGCTGGATTTCGTCCACAGAAAGGCCAGAGAGACAACTTCACTCGTGAACCGCCATGTTTACAACAGAGCATTTTAGGCGACCCAGTCTGCATGAAATCATCTCTCACCTCTGTCTCGAGAAGACCAGACACGCGCCGCGCTTCTTACCTTACGAGTTCATGCCTGTACAATCTGTTTAACTGAAATGTCAATTCCTTGTAACTTAACCAGCATCTTATTTTTATTTATTATTATTTTTTTTTTTGGGAGGGGGGGGAGGGAGGGGGAGGGCCGGGGGTACGCTACGTATCGGAGAGCCAGAACATTTACGCATGCGCGGACGGAATATTTTAGCAAGAAAGAAAAACGCAGTACCTCCAGACACCGGCGCTGGAGCGTCGTACCAAACGAGTCATTCCGGGATTTCGGCCCGTGCGATCGCTTTTGGACGCAGTTGGCCTTTCACTGCTTTCTGCTACCGACCTTGCCTCCCGGTACGGCATTGAGGGAGAGATATGTCGGCCCCTAAACCATATGTGACAAATCCCACGCCTACTCACAGCTCCAAACCGCCCTTGTCAGTTTCAGGTAAGAATTCGATGACATATATATTGAAGGGAAAGTCATTTTCTCTCTCATATGGTAAGCACTGAAGTCGCAGATTACATATTGTGCGCACGCGCCCTGCTAAAGGCAACACACAAACATGCATGCATGCATAAACTTTATTCCATCTCGAATTTTAGAATAACTACAAGGGCTAATATCTTCGAGACATTAAATTTACAGCTAAAATACAAAGCATACACAGGTACATAACTAAATGCACAATATTTAAAGATATATTAGTTAAAAAGAAAATCCGCTGTACAAAATGCCACCATCGATTCTCTTTTAAAGCCAGTAAACTCAGTGTTACGGATAAAATCATGTAGCGCATTTCGCAACTTAGCCTATACGTTCGAAAAAGAACTAAGACCTTAACTGGTTTTTTCAGGTTTATTGAGGGACAGAATGTAATTTCCGCGAAGATCATGCATAAGAAGATTTTCAATGCGCTTATTGCATAGAGATCTAGAGTTTGAGTTGAGTGGTAGGAAAGAGGACAGGTAATTTGCAAATTTAAATATCTCAGTATTCTCTTATTTACATTATACCCTTTGCTTGACAAGAAATTACGAAAGGCCAGTTTTTTGCAACGAGGATAACAGCGAAAAAAAGCACTACTTTGTTGCGACTTTTCTAGAGTTAAAACTTGTTCAGAAATCAAAAGTCTACGTTAACAGCACACACCAAGGTCACTTCTTCTACTTTTTCCTCCGGCCGCGCTTTATATCAGCCATTTGATGAGGGCCAGTCTCGTGCCTCTCAAGTTGCCTCCTTCATGGCCAAAAACAATTCTGGGTAATTCTGCCATTCCGTGACAAGAGAAGCCCCCCGATTCTCATTTCATTGATTTTTTATAAGTGTCGGGTCACCCAGTCCTACCAGCAAAATACAGCATTGATTGAAGTTTTAAGCTTTCAAAACTTGCCCAAATTGTATCAGTAGGTGCTGGATTTCGTCCACAGAAAGGCCAGAGAGACAACTTCACTCGTGAACCGCCATGTTTACAACAGAGCATTTTAGGCGACCCAGTCTGCATGAAATCATCTCTCACCTCTGTCTCGAGAAGACCAGACACGCGCCGCGCTTCTTACCTTACGAGTTCATGCCTGTACAATCTGTTTAACTGAAATGTCAATTCATTTAAACTTAACCAGCATCTTATTTTTATTTTATTTTTTTTTTTTTTGGGAGGGGGGGGAGGGAGGGAGGGGGAGGGCTGGGGGTAGGCTACGTATCGGAGAGCCAGAACATTTACGCATGCGCGGAAGGAATGTTTGAGCAAGAAAGAAAAACGCAGTACCTCCAGACACCGACGCTGGAGCGTCGTACCAAACGAGTCATCCCGGGATTTCGGCCCGTGCGATCGCTTTTGGACGCAGTTGGCCCTTCACTGCTTTCTGCTACCGACCTTGCCTCCCGGTACGGCATTGAGGGAGAGATATGTCGGCCCCTAAACCATATGTGACAAATCCCACGCCTACTCACAGCTCCAAACCGCCCTTGTCAGTTTCAGGTAAGAATTCGATGACATATATATTGAAGGGAAAGTCATTTTCTCTCTCATATGGTAAGCACTGAAGTCGCAGATTACATATTGTGCGCACGCGCCCTGCTAAAGGCAACACACAAACATGCATGCATGCATAAACTTTATTCCATCTCGAATTTTAGAATAACTACAAGGGCTAATATCTTTGAGACATGAAATTTACAGCTAAAATACAAAGCATATACAGGTACATAACTAAATGCACAGTATTTAAAGATATATTAATTAAAAAGAAAAGCCGCTGTACAAAATGCCACCATCGATTCTCTTTTAAAGCCAGTAAACTCAGTGTTACGGATAAAATCAGGTAGCGCATTTCGCAACTTAGCCTATACGTTCGAAAAAGAACTAAGACCTTAACTGGTTTTTTCAGGTTTATTGAGGGCCACAGAATGTAATTTCCGCGAAGATCATGCATAAGAAGATTTTCAATGCGCTTATTGCATAGAGATCTAGAGTTTGAGTTGAGTGGTAAGAAAGAGGACAGGTAATTTGCAAATATAAATATCTCAGTATTCTCTTATTTACATTATACTCTTTGCTTGACAAGAATTTACGAATGGCCAGTTTTTTGCAACGAGGATAACAGCGAAAAAAAGCACTACTTTGTTGCGACTTTTCTAGAGTTAAAACTTGTTCAGAAATCAAAAGTCTACGTTAACAGCACACACCAAGGTTACTTCTTCTACTTTTTCCTCCGGCCGCGCTTTATATCAGCCATTTGATGAGGGCCAGTCTCGTGCCTCTCAAGTTGCCTCCTTCATGGCCAAAAACAATTCTGGGTAATTCTGCCATTCCGTGACAAGGGAAGCCCCCCGATTCTCATTTCATTGATTTTTTATAAGTGTCGGGTCACCCAGTCCTACCAGCAAAATACAGCATTGATTGAAGTTTTAAGCTTTCAAAACTTGCCCAAATTGTATCGGTAGATGCTGGATTTCGTCCACAGAAAGGCCAGAGAGACAACTTCACTCGTGAACCGCCATGTTTACAACAGAGCATTTTAGGCGACCCAGTCTGCATGAAATCATCTCTCACCTCTGTCTCGAGAAGACCAGACACGCGCCGCGCTTCTTACCTTACGAGTTCATGCCTGTACAATCTGTTTAACTGAAATGTCAATTCCTTGTAACTTAACCAGCATCTTATTTTTATTTATTTATTTATTTATTTATTTTTTGGGGGGGGGGGGGAGAGGGAGGGGGAGGGCCGGGGGTAGGCTACGTATCGGAGAGCCAGATTATTTACGCATGCGCGGACGGATTGTTTGAACAAGAAAGAAAAACGCAGTACCTCCAGACACCGGCGCTGCAGCGTCGTACCAAACGAGTCATCCCGGGATTTCGGCCCGTGCGATCGCTTTTGGACGCAGTTGGCCCTTCACTGCTTTCTGCTACCGACCTTGCCTCCCGGTACGGCATTGAGGGAGAGATATGCCGGCCCCTAAACCATATGTGACAAATCCCACGCCTACTCACAGCTCCAAACCGCCGTTGTCAGTTTAAGGTAAGAATTTGATGACATATATATTGAAGGGAAAGTCATTTTCTCTCTCATATGGTAAGCACTGAAGTCGCAGATTACATATTGTGCGCACGCGCCCTGCTAAAGGCAACACACAAACATGCATGCATAAACTTTATTCCATCTCGAATTTCAGAATAACTACAAGAGCAAATATCTTCGAGAAATTAAATTTACAGCTAAAATACAAAGCATATACAGGTACATAACCAAAAGGGGCATTATTGCTGTAAGGAATGATGCTATTTATGTCGTCGACTTTGACCTCCTCGGGTCAATAGATGCATTCAGCCAGAAAAATGAGCCAATCATAGATAACGGCGGAGTAAAGATAGGTCTAGTTAAGGGATTGCAATCTTCGTGACTGGCGCTCTTAGCTGTTCCTTCACAGACTAAACTTGGATTATCAAGATTTTTTAGGCAAGTTGTATGCTGCTTAAGTTCTTTTTTAGAGGGCTTTATTCTCCCTAAACCTTTGGCATGGCTCCACCTCGGGTATTGATTCTTGGCCACTCCTTTATCCGCCGTTTAAAGGACTTTATTGCCTCTCATCCCGACCTTAACGCCAATTTTCTCATTGCTGAAGCCTGCGAAATTAAATGGCATGGTGTTGGCGGTAGAACTATTGCAAAGGCAGGTGCCTTTGATTTACCGATGGTTGAGTCTTTTGTGCTCCAGATTGTCATTTTACAGCTGGGATCGAACGATCTCGTACACGCTGACCCGTTGTCGATAGCTTCTGCTATTGAGGATTTAGTTACTTTGCTTCATGACCGCTTTCAGGTCAAACGTGTTTGCGTTTGCCAAACTGTTTATCGAGAATCGAGCCCTATGTATAATAAACGCGTTCGCGATTTAGTCAAGTACTTGAAGGTCCTGCTAGAGCCACTCCCGTACTCCTTCTATTGGAGGCACAGGGGTTTTTGGAATACCAAGGTTAGCCTTTATTCCAGCGATGGCGTTCATTTAAACTCGCGCGGCCATTATCGACTTTTTAGGAGCCTCAGAGGGGCCGTTTTAAGATGCCTACATTCCCTACACAATGAGAGCATTTAAGCAATCGCAATCTCTCATCATTGAAAAGATTTGCTATTTATTTGCTATTTGTTCGCCAGTTCCTTGCGGTTTATGTTCATCAAGCCGATGAATATCTAATTTTAATGAATCAGCCTTCAGTTGGAATTACACGTTGCTGACTTTTTGGCTGCAACATTCCACGCTGTTCACAACTTATTATATCATGTGCGGATATCCGCCTGATGGCACAGTGTGCCCGATGTTATTTGTTATACCGGCTTTGGTTGTTTTTTATTGTGAGCTAATTACAGAAGCCATACGGGTGTACAATCCTTTCGACCACCGAGTAGGTTAGGTGTGTCCAATGCACTCGGCTGCTGTTTTTTCTCACACCGCTATGGAACTCGGCTTTTTGTTACGTTTTTGCGCTAGCACACACGCTCTCGCTGTTGTCATTTTTTATGCAGGCTATTTTACAATACGCCCCTCTGAGGAATTTCCTGCTCCGATTAATTTTTCCGATAGCCCAGCTTGTCAGTTTAACCAGATGCGGGCCATCTGTTGATTCTTAATTGACTTCTAATCATTGTGGGTAACACTTGCAGTCACGCTTCCCTTTTAATTAGCTTAGTTTATCTTTCCGGTAGCCTTTTTCATCATCAGCTATGCCTCCCAAGAAACGCACGTTGGGTACAAATTCTCGTCGCTCAAAGCGCTTACGTCCTTCTGAGCTCCCTGAAGTGGCTCCTACAACGCCCTCCGTGGCTTCATCTGCAACTCGTCAAGCCAATAACGACTCTGGGCTTATGCAAGTGAATGTCGAGGCTCTGGCAACTACAATTTCTGTGGCCGTCACTGAAGCCGTGAATGCTGCCCTAGCGAATCGCCGTTCCAGCACCAATGACGAGTTAATCCCAGTTCCTTCCACGTCAATTGTGCACCCAAATGATCAGGCGGTGGACGACGAGGTAACGACGCTCACGGGAGTCTCAGGTACGCTTGAATCTTGCACCTTGTCTGGGACCGAAGATGGGCCCCGCCAATTATTTACCAGCATCGCCATTTCCCTGGGATCACGCGTGAGTGCTAAGATCAAAGCCAAGATTTGGCAAAACGAATATGTAGACTTTGGGGCGCTGTTAGGCGTTGGGCCCCCGACTGAAAAGTTCGCACTATCACTCTCGCTGGGAAATACTATTTCCTCACAGAACCGTCTCCATCTAGAGCCCGTGCAGTCCTCTAAAAAGGTGCAGACCATTACCCAGTGGATAACTGCCTTCAATACTTTTGTAGCAATTTATGTAGAAAGGTGCCCCAGGATGCTCCAAAATTAATGAAGTATTGTGAAGTAGTGCGTGATATTGCCTTTAAGTCGGGTGAGTGGCTTTTCTACGACGAGCAATTTCGTTTCCTGAGGCAGTCCGCCCCTGAGCAACACCCATGGGATCAAATTCACTGGGAACTATGGCTCAGGGCGATGGTGAATTCCCGCGGGAAAATACCCGCTAACCAAACCCATGACAATCGACCCCGTTCTCGTTCACGCACCTTTCCCAAGGGTACTTGTTGGACATTTCATGCCGGGAAAACCTGTAGTGGCTGCAATTACGAGCATATCTGCTACAAATGCGGGGCAAAACACGCCGCAAGTCACTGCTCAGCACACCGGTCACGCCCGTAAAGGTGGATCGGCTTGAATTTTTGCTGCAGGATTATGTGTCTAATTTGGCTAGATATTTGGTCCATGGCTTTCGTTATGGTTTTCGCATACAATTTATTGGCAACCGCGCCCCGTTCGAGTCTCCTAATCTGAAAAGCGCCCTACAAAACCCGGATTTCGTCCTGTCTAAATTGCAAAAGGAAATTGATGCTGGCAGGATTGTTGGACCTTTAACCAACGCTCCCTTTCCTGATTTTCGCACCTCGCCCATTGGCATAGTTCCCAAAAAAACACCAAACGAGGTTCGCTTAATTCAACACTTATCCTATCCCTCGGGTTTTTCGGTTAATGATAACATTCCCGACGACTGTTCTACTGCTCATTACGCCACCATAAATCAGGCAGTGAAAATTGTTCAGCGTTTGGGGGTTGGCTGCTTCATGGCAAAAACCGACATAAAATCGGCCTTTCGTATCATCCCTATACATCCTCAAGACTATTCCTTGCTTGGGATAAAATGGGCGGACAAATATTATTTCGATCGCTGTCTCCCGATGGGTTGTTCATCTTCGTGCGCCATTTTTGAAACCTTTAGCACTGCTTTGGATTGGCTATCGTTGCATAAATTAAGAGCATCAGCCGTCTTACACATTCTAGATGATTTTTTATTCGTGGCCCCTTCTGCAGAGAAATGCGAAGCCGATTTGGCGAATTTTCTCCGCCTGTGCGATTATCTCGGAGTGCCGATTGCTCATGAAAAGACAGTGCAGCCGAGGACGACACTTGAATTCGCGGGTATTACTCTTGACTCTATTTCTCAAGAGTCTAGATTACCACCTGATAAGCTTCAAAAATGTCGCACGTTGCTTCATCAATTTCACAAACGTCGAACAGTTACCCTTCGGGAGCTTCAGTCCCTTATCGGTCTTTTAAATTTTGCGTGTTCTGTCGTAGTTCCAGGCCGCGCTTTCCTTCGTCGCCTTATTGACCTTACCAAAGGTATCAAAAAGGCATATCATCATATCCGTTTAAATAAGGACGCTAGGCATGACATCAAGCTGTGGCTTACTTTTTTAGACAATTTTAATGGTAGGGCCTTTTTCTTATCCGATCGCTGGGAAACATCAGCCACGCTGCAACTATTCACCGATGCAGCGGGCTCAAAAGGTTATGGCGCGGTTTTTGGTTCTCATTGGTTTTATGGCGCGTGGCCTGGATCGTGGCGTTCACTTAATATCTCTTGTCTCGAACTCTTCCCCATTACCCTTTCCGTACATGTGTGGGGGGATCTTATGGCAAATCAGCGTGTTGTCTTTTTTACCGACAACGCCGCCTTAGTTGATATTATTACAAGCAATCTTCCAAGCATAAACTTATCATGGCACTCTTGCGCCCTTTGATTCTTTGTTGCCTAAGGCACAATATTTTGTTTAAAGCACGTCATGTGCCTGGTCTTCAAAA
>NC_090889.1:23533404-23543404 GCF_036669925.1 Montipora capricornis
ATAAAAAAGGTAAGATGAGTAAAAAGACGACCGCTGTCCCTGCCCGTGGCCAATGGTGATGATGGTGGAGGAGGGAAGAGCTCCACTTACTTTATACCTTTTAAAATTAGATAAGAGCGAAAGCATCATTGAGTCTCATGTCACCTCTCAATGAATAATTGCGCTAATTGACTAGTTTGTTACTCTGTGTGCAACCAGCGAAGAAAACCTAGATAGTTGGCATTTAGCAGGCATTCCATCAACAGCATGTGTACTTACATTTTGTTGCCCTTTCCTCTTGTCTTCCATTTCCTTACAAAAGAAAAGCATAACTGGTTGGTGTACAGTGCGTCAGTTAGCAATTTTCACATTCTTTAAGATGGCTTAGGGCGCTTTATTTACATGCAAACGTTCCAAGTTCAAATCTTGATGTCACCACCCACTGGACTTGTGTTCGACCCCATGTAATACTGTACAAGATACTTAAGCAATACTGTACAAGATAATGAATACTCCAAGTATTCATTATCTTGTATTGTATTGCTGAAGAAGCCCGAACAGGCAAAACGTACAATATAAATCCATCGACATCCAAACCGGCCGGACTTTTATTTTACTCTGTCTAACGCCAGACGATTTTACTCATCAAGGGGGAACCCATGGGAGTCAATGGATTAATCACTCACAAAAAAAAACTATGTCCCCATTAATACCTCTCTGAAAAAAATGTCCCCGTTAACCCATCGACATCCACACCGGCCGAAACCGGCCAGACTTAGTATTTTACTCTGTCTAACGCCAGACGATTTTACTCGTCAATGGACGATTTTCCTCGTCAATGGGGAACCCCTGGGAGTCAATGGGTTAAAAGGGACTTTCAATTACACGAGAAAAGTTCCCTCCATCTTCTGTTCATGCAAGTTATATATTAGACATATAAATAAATATTTATTTTTCCTTTTTGATCAACATACACAATCTTAACTCGTAGGCCTTTGAGGAGGCTCGAAATAGTTAGGGTACTCATATCAAGACGAAATTTGGTCAGAGTATTAAATACCCATCATAAATTTCTCACATTACATTTTGTTCCAAAATGTCGTTACCATGGCAACGACATAAGGCATTTCCTTGAATCTTAAAATAAGCATGAATTGTTTGTTTGAAAAAAACGGGAAGGTGAAATCTTTCCATACCGCGTTACCTGACAATGTTAGAAATAATCTCGCAAATATTTAAAATTAATTTAAAAAATGTAGGCCAGTTTTACAAGAAAACAATTTAGAAAAAAAATTGTCTCTAACTTATTTTTCACTAACATAAACACACATTTTGAATCATGAGCTGACGTAAGCAGCTAAGGTATCGAGTTTGTGGCTTACGCACACACTTAATTTCAAGATAAACTTTTGTTTTCTCTTACTCTATCGTAACTTACAGATGCTAGGGCTTCCCTATCTTGTGTTTCCTGCAAATCCCTATCTCTAAGAAGAAGATCCCTACAACAAAGAATGTATGCTCTAATCGTTCACTAGACAACCACACGGAAGGTTATGGATTCAAAACGCGCCTACACCAATATTCGGGGTCTCACGAGTAGCTCTACATAACTTTGCAAATGATTAGACATTCTAGGCTGCTTGGGTAAGGAGGCAGGACAAGAAAAGGGAGGGTGGGGGGGGGAACCTGAAATTGCTTGATGCCTCTGAGTGCGCACAGCCCTTGCCGCCAGAAGTGCCTCTTCCACTGCCCTTCTGGCATTGGTTAAAAATGCGGGATCGTTTCCTATGGGAGAGATGAGAGCTTTACATTTCATACAGCATGTTACAAGTATGGACGATGATTCTCGTCTTGTGAATAGTGTTTCTGCTAGCTTATATCTTCAGGGTTTGAATACTCGTCTAGTAAGACAACACATAAATGTTTTTGTTACATTTTTATGGGAGATTAAGTGGCCTGTGGCCAAGCGGAGCACCATAATCATAGGAAGCCATGAATTGCTTTTCTCATGGTAATCATGGCCAGCGGAATTGCTTATGGGCGCCTATTACGAAGTTGCCCAATTATTTAATATTATCCCTTTAATAATAATAATAATAAGAAGAAGAAGAAGAAGAAGAAGAAGAAGAAGAAGAAGAAGAAGAAGAAGAATTATTGTACAAATTTTTGCCTAACATTTCCGTATATTGCCTTAGCTTGCCCTTGTTGTCAGTTTCTGGTCGTTTTAAGTTGACAAAGTTCATTGCAATTAGCTTAAGGTTAACACTATCCAGAAGTAAAATTAATATACCTGATAATATGTCTCCCACAACCATTCTCATGGAGGACACGGTTGGCTGCAACACGCGTATCTCTCTGTGGTGCTTCTCTCTCCCAGAACATTTCATTCCACACACTAAGAAGGCCACAAAAATTGTCCCTTGTTTCTGTATTACCACTTCAAGCGAGGACGATATGCAAAAATCGCTTATTCTTAAGGACGGAGCCTACTAATTAAAGATATTTTTACCCCTGTTTATGACTATGCAGGAAATGTAGATCTTACCAAGTTTTCTTTATATCTAAAATGAAAATTGTGGGTAACCAAACATTTTTCAAAGATAATTCATGAATAATATTTGTAAAAAGCTTTAAAATACAAAGCAATGCATGGCGTTCTGTCTCACATTAAACCTTAATTATTTCTCAAAAGTGAATGGTTACCCCCAGTTTTCTTTTTGGATACCAAGAGTACTTACTAAGATCTACTTTCTCCGGATAGTTTTAAACCGTGCAAAAATATCTCTGTATTAGTAAGCATCACCGATAGGAAATCCGAGTATCTCGAGATGCGCAGAACCTATGCGCAATAACAATTGTAGGCACAGTCCTTAAACAATTTTTGGGAATTAAAGTAAGAATATTACAAAAATTTCTATTACAGTATTCTAATGGAAAATTGTAATGTTCTTGTTTGATCACAGTTGACTGCTAATGCAGACGAACGTTCATGTGGAGGTAATTTTCTCCCAAAATCTATCTAACTAGTTAGCCCTCAGAGATTCTCACATACATATGTTAGCTCATTTCTCTATTCATGAAACATCACTTTGTTGAAGACTGAGACTCTTCATTCTTTTAGTGTTACACTAAAGGTAAGTAAGTAGTTATTTACCATGAACCCATGTGTTTACAGCTTTTGGTCCAATAATTATTAAAAAATAAAAATGATATTATTTTATTAACATCAAGGTCTTAGAGTTACGTTCAGAACGCTGACCCTGTTACAGTGTATGTAAGCATGGTGAGGACAACCATCAAAGCTTGCTTTGATTGTCAGAGGGCTTACTTTTATACTGAAGCGAGTTGATGCGCTCTCAAATGCAATTTGGAAAGGGTGCCAAATTGACTTCAGGACTGCAGCATGCTTCATTAAGAAAACCCTCCCTTTCCAATTGCTGACCTGGCCCCTGTATAGTGATGAAGGTCAGTACTCTAAGAACAAGTTACAGTAATTTAATTCAAATTGGGATGAATTCTCGAGTACCTTCACTGTCATATGGTGAACCCATCAAAGCTACATGTATGTGACACTGGTTAAGGCTCCCACTCTCTGACATTAGGTTCCTGCAATTAAAAAGAAATATATTTCACTATTTAAGGAAATAATAGTTAATACAATAATTAAAAACCACAACTACATTAATAAGTTGGTTTGTTCAACTAGACAATACAAGGCAATAATAATTAAACACCTTGATAACATCAATAATTTTCTTCCACTCACAGGAAGATCACCCCACTCTAGTCAAAGGGGAGTTAACTCAGAAAATTGACCAGTGAATATCATATCTCTCGTTGTTTCATTCAAGTGCAGACAATCTTTGATGCACTCTTATGAAAGAAGCCACTCTGTACCCACCGTAAAAGTTCTGCTGCTTCTTTTGTGGGTCTGTATCGTATTATACAGTCAGGCACGGAATCAAAGTGACTCTGCAGTCGTACCTATGAAATATTAAACATTTAGGAAAACATTGTGAATCGGTTTCTAATTCAGAATCCATAAGCATGTCCATCCTCTTAATTGAGGCATACCTGTAAAGGTGGCAAGCAGAGAACATCCAGCTGTTGAACAATTTGGTTCACATTAAGAAGCTGCTCAAAAATTCTTACATCATAGGCAGCTCCACTCCCACAATCTGTGTTTAGAAATTAGGATTGTGGTATAATTACATAACAGTATTGTATTCAAACTTCACATCAACAACCATAGAGGCCAGCCTAGATACAATTAGACCATGGTTACTGGTATCTGGACCTTTTGAGAAACCTAAAAAACAAGGATTTATTGCACTGTAGTTTCTTTTTTTCAGTTACTAGTATCTTTCTTGGAACAAAGTGGCTGCAGAAGGTCATTACCGGTAAGTTATTTTGGAAAACAAGGTAAACCGGTAAACTGCTCACAACTTACCAAGTCTGCACCACAGAGTAGATTTGGTTCATCTCTTATATCTCCAACTTTACCATAAAGGAAGAAAAATAAATTATTTGAAATTACATGTATAACCATGATTTACTTGCATACTGAATTTTGCAAAATTCAATAATAACAATGGTGAATTAGTGATATCTTGGGAAAAAAAAATCCACATTTTGTAACAGCTACTTCAAATTTGAAAAGGTAGTTGTCTTTACCCTCAACTGACACTGGTTGAGAGGGGGAAGGGGGGGTTTCACAGCATTGTTGTGTAATATGACACTTGTAAATTACCGATGCTACATGGGTGGTTCTCACCTTCTCTGGCATTTTCCTCCCAAGATGTTAATTCAGTGCTTGATCTAATCATAGTGGGCACTTTTACAATGTTTTCTAATGGATTGAGCAGATGAATGTCATTACGTGCCAGGCAGATACACAAGGCAACATCCACTACGATCAAGGATAATAAGATGAAGATGATCTCTAAAACTACATGAAAATTAAATATTGACAGTACACAATGGTAAACAGAAAACACAGAAATTCTAGTTCAAACTCTTATCCCTATACTGTTTGACTTCAGAAAAGAAAAGTGCATGCCACTCACCATATATTCTCCTTGTCAACCCATTGGCAGTCTGGCTGGCTATTGGTGTCTAAAAAACAAAGAAACAAAGCACATTGTCAGTTACTGTCACAATCAGGCAATGAAGAGGTTAATACCTAAAGACAAAACAACTTATTCCGAAAAAATAATAACAAGGGCGTACAATATGCTTTCATCAGAATGGATAATTTGCTATATGTCTAATAATCACCTTGGCCCGGTTGCTCAAAGCTGATTAACTTAATCCAGGATTAGCATATACCTTTTGTTTCATGTTTTCAACTTTTGGGTAACAGTTTCTTTTGCTTATTTGTGTTTTTCAATATTGATTTCCTCTAATGTTAATTTTTGCCGAATATAAGCGGTGAACAGCATTTGGGAGTAAAGAAAAAAAAACCTTGGTTAATTTTTAATGTGGGATTATCGTTAATCTGCTTTTGAACAACCAGGCCTGGGAGCACTAGATGCACTGATGTAAACTAGGTAGGCCAAAAAAGTCAAGTTACTGTTTTACCCATTAAAAGCCCCCTAAAGGATAGTGGGAGCAGGGCTAGCACAGTGGTGAGAACACTTGCCCTCCACCAATGTGGCTCGAGGTCGATTCCAGCATTCGATGCCACATGTGGGTTTAGTTTGCTGGTTATCTACTCCCTTCCAACAGGTTTTTTTTCCTGGGTACTCCAGTTTTCCCATTTGATTTCATTTTTTTTCTGATTTTACTTGATTTGCAGTCTCCCCAAATAGTAGAGCACTTGTGCTCAGCTGTAAATACCCTTGAGACTTGAATAAAGTGATTATTATTATTATTATTATTATTATTATTATTATTATTATTATTATTATTATTATTATTATTATTATTATTATTATTATTATCAGAAATATTATTAAAGTAATTTAATGTACCTGTAGATTGAACAATGTCTAACAACTATAATCACTCACTGAAAAACTATGTCCCATTAACCCTTTCACTCCTAAACCGGCCATACTTAGTATAATTTTACTATCTAACGCCAGACGTTTTACTCATCTATGGGGAACCCCAGGAGTCAATAGGTTAAGATAAATAACTTTTGAGCAAACAACTTTTCGTAATTTTTTTTGGAAACACTGCTGCTGCAGATTCCGCGACTACTACAGGTTAAAGGTTCCTGGAATGTATACAGATACATGTAAATCCCTTGGATGGCAAACCATACCTTGTTAAATGCCCCTGAGTCCCCGAGAGAGTGAGGGGTTATGTTGACATATTGACATGACAATACATAAAGGAACTTACTTTCACCGGACCCTGGCACTGCAAGGACTTTGTAATCAAATCCTGAATTATCTGAAAATGGGTAATTGAAATGACGAAGAAGAATGAATGTTTCAAGAACTAATCGTTATGTCTAATCTATCTGAACTTCAGAAAATACTAAACACAAAGGTTTTGTTATGTTAGAAATTAATTAACAGATAGCATATACCTAAAGATATCAACCTACATGTAAGCTTCAATAAATAACATTAAGTATACAGTAAAAACCCACATGTAAGAAACTACATTTTTCCAAGTTTTGCAAAACAGGTTCTTATATTTGGGGGTAGTTAATGGCAGTTTAGGCTAAAGTATGTTCTTGATTAGTAGAAACCATTCCTGTACAAGGAGAAAAAATAGGTTTGGTCCTTTATGATACAGCATTTATTTATAACTGTCTTGTCATGAGCCTTGTGCAACACAGGAAACTTTTCGAGATTCCCATTTGGGAATTAAATGGGAAATTTTCCCACTCATGGGAAAAAATTGGGACAAGACATTACTTTTGGGGGGAAATTTTGGGTTTTTATTGGGAAAGAATGTCTACTTTTTTTTACATCCCAATATTGGGAATATGCTGTGAACGTTTTCCCAAGTTATACCCAAAGCTGGGAACAATATGGGAAAAGTTCCCAATTTATTCCCAAAATGGTGAATTATGGGGGAACATTTCCCCAAGTTATTCCCAGAATTGTGATTAATATGGGAACATTTATCCAAGTTATTCCCAGAACTGTGAATAATATGGACAAATTTCCCAAGTTATTCCCAGCGTTGGGAATGATATAGAAACCGTTGCCCAAGTTATTCCCAGAATTGTGATTAGTATGGTAACATTTCCCCAAGTTATCCCCAGAATTGTGATTAATATGGGAACATTTATCCAAGTTATTCCCAGAACTGCGAATAATATGGACAAATTTCCCAAGTTATTCCCAGCATTGCGAATGATATAGAAACTGTTGCCCAAGTTATTCCTAGAATTGTGATTAATATGGGAACATTTATCCAAGTTATTCCCAGAGCTGTGAATAATATGAACAAATTTCCCAAGTTATTCCCAGCATTGCGAATGATATAGAAACCGTTACCCAAGTTATTCCTAGAATTGTGATTAGTATGGGAACATTTCCCCAAGTTATCCCCAGAATTGTGATTAATATGGGAACATTTATCCAAGTTATTCCCAGAACTGCGAATAATATGGACAAATTTCCCAAGTTATTCCCAGCATTGCGAATGATATAGAAACTGTTGCCCAAGTTATTCCTAGAATTGTGATTAATATGGGAACATTTATCCAAGTTATTCCCAGAGCTGTGAATAATATGAACAAATTTCCCAAGTTATTCCCAGCATTGCCAATGATATAGAAACCGTTACCCAAGTTATTCCTAGAATTGTGATTAGTATGGGAACATTTATCCAAGTTATTCCCAGACTTGTGAATAATATGGAGACATTTCACAAGTTATTCCCAGCATTGTGAATGATATAGAAACCTTCACCCAAGTTATTCCCAGAATTGTGAATAATATGGACACATTCCCCCAAGTTATTCCCAAAATTGTAAATAATAAGGGATTATTTCCCCAATTTAATTCCCAATAGTGTAACACGGATAAATGAAAATAAAAGCCTTTATTATGATGATTCTATAGATTATAGAACTATCCTCCACGTTTGACCGGCCTTGTTCCAAAAGGAACATGAAGCATCAATGTTAAGAATTACACAGTCCATGTCAGCACTTTATCCACTATCCACTTAATGAATACCAGTATCTTTCCCACTTTGTTTGAGGGTTAATTGGAGGACTTCGCTCGGAATCTTGTTCATTTTTCTTCAATCTTGTATAACGAGTGAGAGACAAGACTGGAACTAATGAGCCGTTTTCATTTTGGCCAGCAGTCTCCACGCAAGCTCTTACCGATTTTGGCGGCAATCGGCGGCTTTATTAACGTTTGTATCAACGCTCACAAATTTGTGGTGATTTTTTGTTTGTTTTACTCTTTAAATGCTGATCCAAGTCAGGGAAATGCTTACAAGAACTCAAGTAAAAAGGTAAGTGTTAACTATAGGCGAATAACATTTGATTTGATGCCTTATTGTCTTCAAAATGACAATTTACATGTAGAGTACCTTCAAGTCAATTTTTCTGGCAAGGATACTTAATTTGGCTTTTTAAATGTTATAACCCTGCAATAATTGGTAAACAAGAAAAATGAAGTTTTGGATCAAATGGTGAAGTAAACGATTTGGTATAAAAGTGCTCATACAGCAAATTAATTCATGTATACGATTTACAAATGATTCGTTCTGGTAAATGCTGTCTCTTTTCAATGCAGAATCATAAATGCCTGAGAAAACTAGGTATTATTGACGTTTGTAAGTAAAGAGAGCTAAATTTGAGTCTACTCTTCACACACTTTAACTGTAATTGATTGAAATGATCACGGATTGAGAGGAATCGTGACTTGCATCATTGAAGTATTTACATGCATTTATTTATATTTTAGTTACCATGAAAGAAGAGACACTTCCTGAAGAAATTCTTTGATGGGACAGCAGGAAAAGGTCCTTTACAGCAGAGAAAAATGCTTAGCAGCCAATTCTGTTTCCCCGACCGTTTATGGTTTGATGTATTTAAGGATTACTCTTTGCAGACTTGTTATGGTTCTGTGGTTTATCTGAAATCTTAAAAAGCCCTTTTTGTATTTTAAATTTAAAACAAGAACCCAATCCAAAGATTTTGACCTGAAGGTAACTGCTTTGAAATCAATTATTTTGTATTCTAATTTTTTGTGTGTCATGATGGTAACTGTTAGCTTCACTGGAATGGTGTCCAGCACATTTCTGATTTGCTGGTTGGAATACTATTTTATGGGAGCAGGTCACTATAACCTTGTTTATTCCACATGTGCATTTCTACTTCTCAGTTCTTCTTCCTTGGACAAATTTTGTTACCCTATTCCAGAGAGGTTGAGTAACACTGGAAAACAAAACATTTATATGAGGATAGCATTATTAATATTACCGTGGCAGGTCTAATTTGCAGGTCGCGTGTTGCAGGTCATTGTTTCACCAATACAGAAAGTATCCTAAACATTCATAAAAGCTAACCTTAGGCCTAAGGTTATGAATGTTTAGGATACTCTCTGTATTGGTGAAAAAATGACCTGCGACCTGCGAATTAGACCCACCAATATTACCAGTAAATGCTGTTGTAAACTTCTCAAACCACTCTTAAATCCAAGTTTAATGCATGTTATTTAATTATTCTAGTCTAAAGATAAATACTAATGTACACCCTTAGTGGTTATTAATACTGTTTATTAAATTGTCTAATTGTCACAGATTTGTGTGTTTCTCATTAATTTACTATATAGCAGAGCAGTTGTCAATGGGCTGAAAATGAACAGTTGCATTCGAGGTTATGTTATGATTCCCATGGTGAACAGGCAATTATTGGGCCATGCATCATTGAAGGAAATTGTTGGTCAAATTACATGCTAATCTTTATATGTTTTGGGGGCAAAAAGTATTTTCACATGAAAACCATTAAAGGGAGCTGTTTATCGGGAAAAGAAACCCCATTTGAAGGAAATTGCTGGGTCAAGAAAAACCAAGGGAGGGAAATTATTGTGACAGG
>NC_090889.1:23555053-23580053 GCF_036669925.1 Montipora capricornis
TTCTGTTTCAGAATAGCTTGAATAATCCCGTGCTAAATTTTTGTGACAATCATGCTTGAAAATAGTTTTATCCGAGTGAAGAAAACAAAATTGTGAGAAGTGATCGGTTAGATCGGAAATTATGTTGCCACTGGTTTTATAATCTTCAAGATTACTTATAAAGATATTGTCAATAAGTGAATAAGAATTATTATACACTCTTGTTGGTTTATCGATTGTTGGCATTAAGTTAAAGCTTTGCAGGGAGAGAATAAAGTTTTGAGCATATTTACAGGAATGAAAACGGAGAAGGTTTAAATTAGTATCACCCATGAAGATAATTTTCTTCCCAGAGGCGCTAAGTTTTTCAATTGTTTCATCAAAATATTCTTGAAAATGTTCTGGTGAATTGTGCTGTCTATAGACTACACCACAAATCATATTTGCTTTTTTTGGCAAATGCAACTCAACCCGGAGAGCCTGATAAGCTTCATTAGAGGTTTTTTCAATAACTGTATATTTGAATCTTTGATCAATGTATATGCCAACACCTCCAGCTGAAAGGGGCGTCGGCACATACTCAAAGTTATAATTAGGTATCATGGGATTAAAATCCAAATCTCCAAGCTCATTTCTTATTCTAGTTTCTGTGATTCCAATTATGTTAAAATGAAAATCAAGTTCTTCTAGTAAATGGGTTTGAAATTTTTCTAAATTACTTTTCAGGCTTCTAATATTGGTATGAAAAAATGAAAGTCCATCGGTTGAATTAGACGAAATCTGGAATTGTCTTTTAAAATGACAGAAACTATGGGGAGAAAAGTATCTACAGCTGATAGCTGTGGTATAGGGATCAAAATCAGACCTTCCATCGGGAAAACTGTTTAGAGTAAATATATCCAATTCATTAAAGCTTGGTAAACGCTCAAGATATTTCTTGGTAGGGAGACTTGTGTTTAAACTATTATTAAACTGACCGTGAGAAGGAATAATATCACATGAATAGTACGGAAGCTCTTGTAAGAGAGCTTTGTTTACCTTAGTTGGTTGTATTGCTACTTGACTTATGTTTCCTTAACTTGATGACTGCTCACGGGACATAAGATTATCTAAATCCCTTGAACTCTTGATTGCGATGGGTCGAGATCCCTCGCTTTTCCTCAGCCATACAATCGAATTTTTGGCCCAGCAAAATGCATAATTACACCTCTCTTTAAATTTCTTTGCATCTGCAAGCAAGCTTTGAAGACGCGGCGTCAAATGGTCGAAGATACCAACTTGATCCAGAGAGACATCTTCCTGTAGACCGATACTCGTTGGGTTTACATTTCTAATTTCCCTACGACGTGCCATAACTTGCTCGCGAATAAGCCTTCGTGTAAATTTGCAAATTATAGGTTTGGGTCGTCGTTCGGTAGCATGGCGTGGCGTAATCCTGTGGGCTATGTCGATGTTATACGGTTTGATATCTACTCCAATTGCATTGAAGATTTTTGAGCAAAGCTGCGAGGTCTTGAAGGCATTTTCGAGTGGTTCCAACTCGGGGACGCCAACGAGTTTGATATTGTAGGAATAGCTATACTCTTGGACCTGATCAATGGCCATCGAAACTTTTGATACTTCGGTTGATAACTGCTTCAGTGATTTTTCAAGAGTGGATATTTTGTCCAAGGCTCGGTCTCTGAACTCATTAAGATCGTCATATTCTTTGCTTAGGAAGTCCAAGGACTTCAGTGCGTCTGGATCAGATGCGCTTGCAACATGGCCGCCAGCATGATTCCCCTTCAGGTTCTCTTGAACTTTCTTAAGTTCGGCAAAAACTTCTTCCACTTTTTCCTTTAGCTTGTCATTCTCAGCTTTTAGTGACTGCACAGTATCCTTAACCATTTTAAACTTATAAAACTTTGTAGCTATAAAAACATAATCACACTATCCTGGAGCTCTCAAAATTGCATCCGCACGCTGCGCTACACAAGCGCAAACTTTTGCGTTCAAATTTTTTGAAAAACATAGTTAATTCGCTGAGTTCTTTGGCATTTTCTGTTTTGGTCATGTGATTAACCAAATATGGTTGCGAGTCGAACCATACAAAGGAATGTTAAATAGAAGGCACTTGCCAAAAGAGGATAACTGCAGAGTTAAAGGAATTCGAGAATGACTATTTGGAGGGGTCCATAGCAACGGTTTGGTAGTTAAGAGCCACCCCCTTAAGTCGTGAGTAATTCACAAAGGAAAAACAAACGAGAAAGTTGGCAAAAGTTACATACATACATAATAGGGAGCTTACAAAACGACGACGCCGACGGCAACGAGGACTCATGTCACTAAGAAACTATTTCATGTCGTTTTGCGTTAAAAATGTTTAGTAACTGTCGAGGAATTAAACTGGTATGAGTGGGTTGGAAGCGTAGAGAGAGAACTGAAAATTCATCGTCATGTAATAACGTCCTCCACAGAACCTTGAATTTGGTCATTTCACGTCGTCATTTAGGAGATGACGGCAAAGAAATGTACCAAAATGTAAAACGCACGTGCAGAGCGTGCAGAGCCATTGTTTTTGGAGCTAAACCTATTGTTTTGTAGCGTCGTCGTTGCCGTCGGCGTCGTCGTTTCGTAAGCTCCCTATTACTTAATTGACCACTCCCCATAGGGGCTTTCAAGGCCAAAGAAATAATCACAACAGAACAGAACATACAGCATCAACTGTAAAGAATTGAAACTGGCCTGAGGCAAGCTAGTTGGCTATTTACAAGTGCAGCTGAGAAGTTAAACCGGGGACTATCAGGAACAAATTTAAGCAGTGGTCAAAATGGGTCTTGAACCCGGGATCACCGGATCTCAAGGCAAGCGCCATAACCATTGGGCCGGACTGCCTCATACAATTTGCATTCACTCCCGATCTTAAAGTCGGAGCTGCGATCCTTCTAGTCTTCAAATCATGCTTTTCCGGCTCTCTTGCACAGTCTTATACCCGATTCACACCAACTAAAGACGTTTAATTAAACCAGGTTTAACAAAATAAAAAATGAGCAACGGAAGGCTGAAAGACTACAGTTTTACGTAGGGTTCATGTAAGTTCTAATGTGTGTCTTCATTGTGTTGAATTTGGAGTCTACATTATGTCAGGTAGTAACTTGTATCAAGAAAACAATTTTAAACCATGTTTAACTAAACAGCTTTTAAACGTGTTTAAGCTATGGTGTGAATGCGGTGTTAGATAAAAAAACGAACAAAGTATTCGTTAATGGCACTATGAGCCCTCACGAAGAGTGCGCGTTCTTGAAAGAAGGTTGATACGTCTATTACCAGAACAGAAAGTATGGTAGGGAACTACGTTGGTTCATCAATTTATTCTTTTGCCTTTAAATGGGCTGAAACTTGAGTATACGTAATAGCAAGATATCTAAGCCCTCTTGGCCAGTAATGCTGAAGGAAAACGTTGAGCTGTTTTTTTTTTTTAATTTCACAACGACGACAATTACTTTAATCACTTCTTGACTATCGCTACACCTGCTAACTTGTTGAAAGTGTGTCTTCAACCTAAAAATAACATTGGTCTTGCTCAGCAGCTGGTAAGAGAATGCAAATATCATGATCCTCAGGTGAAGACGCTCTCTACAAAGCGACACGTTTTTAAGGAGTTTAAGAAACGACGACGGCGACTTCTACGATTATGCCACAAAACAATTCATAATAGGGAGCTCAGGCGGGCGAAGCGCGCCAGCGGAGCACCATGAATAGGATTTTTGGGAAATCTATGCATGCGAGAAATTTTGGTTATGACGTCACGTACGTCCGCCCGCCCGTACAGACTGTCGGGGTGGAGGTGGGGAGGCAGGACAGCCCCTGGGGACGGAGTGTTCGGGCAACTTTCCTTGGATGGAAATCGGGTGGCAGCGTTGCATTTGGCAACCCGCGTTTTTCTGGCGGGAAATCATATCAGTGATGAGCAACGGGATAAAGAGCAGGCGACGAAATTTGAAAAATTGAAGGTGGCTCAAACCAGTTTCAACACTTTCAAGAGACCTTGTTATTAGAAGAATTGACACTGTAACACTTTATCACGTAACAGCTACCTTAAATTTTCAATTATTTAAGGTGGCTCTGAATCCGCTCCACATCATTTTTTTAAACTTTACAGAAAGTTTCATTCTGACGTACTGACCACATTTCAGAAATATAAAATAGGGGTCACAGACTTCGTTTTTGAGATATGAGCAGCTAATGACAAAATATGGGCTGTTTTTGCAGGGCTTTCCTGTTGCCACGGTAACCTTTTAAGTCACAAAAACAACCAAATCTTTTTCAGCGATAATCGGTGTTTCATATGGTACCATAACATTGCTGTTAAGTGAAATGGTGTTGTAGTGTCAATCCTTCTAATAAGAACAGCAAGTTTTGAAACCGGTTTGAGACACCTTAAGAGAGGAAAGCCTCGCGAGAAGCCGAGGAAGGAGAAGAATAGAAAATTTCAATGAAAATCAACGTTAAGGTGAAAGAAATAGAGAGAGAGACAAAACAATTATTTACAACGGTTAGCTTTCAGGTAAGCTTAATGGTTTCCTTCTTTAATAATAAGCTTATATGCCTCGCTGCCTGACATATTTTTTAAACCTATCTAAAAAAGGAATAACGTCTGAAATTGTGTACAATTCCGTGTTGACAGAGATTCTGACATATATCAAGAATCACATTTATAAGGTTTTTTGTGTGAAATGGGTGTCCAGTTGTGAGCTGCTTTGTTTGACTGTGAAATTTCAGTCGATTAAGCGAATTTACTACACTTTAGGTTGACTTTTTAATTAGTAAAGATTTTTACTGTTGTTCTGAACTGAAGAGAGAGGTAGTAAAGATTGTCAGTCAAACGGAAAATGTTGTGAAAGAGATTACTGTGCATGTAATTTCAGTTTTACTTGTTGATTAAAATGGTTAGTTGTTGTTTGCAAGGCTTGTTTGTTTACTGATGTCAGCTCAGAGGTTTTTGATCTGTTTGATTACTGTAAACTGTACACACTAATAACGATTAATTTTGTACTTTATACAGAATCATTATTATTTCCATAAAGTTAACACTATATTGCTTTCTGGGGTTATAAACGGGAGCTCCGCTTTTAGGTTTGGCTAAATCTATATATTATCATTGGTTAAAAGGGAAAAATAATCGTACTTCCCTTATGTGGAGCGGTGAACTAAGTATTTATGTAGCGTGATTTTAACCAGGAGAAATAGAACGCGACCTTCCCAAGTTAACTACTTACCTTTTGTGCCTGCTGCCGTCGTGGATACCACACTTGGAGAGACTGTTGTTTCAGTTGGAGTTGAGGCTGCTGTCTTGATCAGCACATCACTTGTTGTCGGAGTCAAGGTGGTGATTTCTTGTTGGGGCTTCTTCACTATTGTCAAAGGCTCGTAATAGGTGAATCCATCACGGCTTTGCAAGGTCTTATCAGAAGACGTTCTAGAGACGGCGTTAAGCTCACAAGTGCGTAAGGATCGCGCGCTTTGAGCTTCAAAATTGAGGGAAGCACATCTGTGATTCGAATGACATTTATGGGCGCAGGCCAGTTCGCTGCGAACTTGGTGTACCGAAATCACGTGACCATTTAACGCTTCTCCTAAAAAGATAAATGCAAGTTTTCAGTGTTCATTGGTCGTTTTCACACTAGAAGACGAACAAAGCGTTTAAACGGGCAAATCGTCCTATAGTTTGGTCAGTATTAGATTTAGGATCGACAGTGTTGTTATTCTTCGCTATTACCTGCGGAAAACCCATTCGATTCTCCTTAACCTCTGATCGAGTGGCTGAGAATATACGGGAGTCATTCGTGCTATCTGAGACTTATTGCTAAAAGAATAGTTTAAAATTAACTTGGACCCTGAAAATGCCCTGGCATAGACCGCGGTTTTACGCCCACATTTGTTAACGGAGTTCATGGTTTAGAGCATCTCCTTTGCGACCAATCAGAGAGAGATGAGACTCGTGTTACTTGGTGTAGGAGTCACAAAATGACCCTCTTATCGTGGTAAACCAGAATAGGCTTAAAGTGATACTATGACCAAAAAAAATCAAGTTCCATTTTTCTTTGGATTTGAAAGCTATATTAACTAAACACTAAGTGACCCAAGTTTTAAGCTCTGATTTCAAAAGAACACCGTTTATTTTAACAGGAATTTTCGTATTTAATGGTCCGCCATTACCAATATTAAAATCTTGAATGATATGGATCGAGGAGAAAATGACGTTAAAGACTCAATAGTTAAAGAATGCGATGTGTGTGTACGCGGATGAATTAATATGCAGCTCGGGAGTTTCGGGGTATGGGACTTTAAAACTCTTGTTTTGCACATATAGTAAGCTGCGTTTACCAGCTGAAATTTCAAGCTGGTGAGTAAATGACGTCTTTTTTCCCACGATCCAACCCTCTGAGGTCCAATCGCTCAGTTTGGAACGTGAGTAATGGTGGACAGTGAAAAATCCAAAACTTACCCTCAAAGTTAACAGTAAAATCCAAAACTCTTTGGATAAAAACCAAAGCTCAAATTTTTTTTGCAGTCCAACGTTAAGCAATCACACTTTCAAAATATCAAGAAAAAAGGAAGTGATTTTTTTATCATTGTAGCACTTTAAGGAGACACCTTGTGGCACACTGTCACGTGTACGTATGCAAATTAACCAGGAGTCTACATATAAAGCCCGTTTTCATTGAGAGCATAATTAACAATATAAACTGTAATAATATTACAGGAGTTATCAGTAGCACGCATCCCTCAACGACATTTTTCATATTGAAAATAAAATTTAGGCGGACGTCCATCAAATGTTTCCACGACGAATTCAACTGCGGTCAAGAGAAAAGGAGTATCGTCATGGACACATTTGATTGACGTCCACCTAAATTTTACTTTAATTCGAAATATGAAAAAACGTCGTTGAGGGGCTCGTGTAACTGATAACCGCTGTAACTATGTCAATATCCTTAGTCAAAAGATATGTATGTTTCGGAAATATTTTATTACAATCATGAATTGATTACATAAGAAAAATACAGAAAAAAAATTAAATAGAATTAACATATATCTGTGATGAAAAACTGAGGAGAATGATCTAAATTTACAAACATGATTTGTCTTTGTAAAGTATAAAGTCAAAGCTTGTCCTTCGTTTTCGCTTAAATGTGTGGTGTTTGAAGAGAAATAATTCTGTAGAGTCAATGTTGAGAAAGAAAAGATGCAAAATTGTGAATTGAATTTCGAGTTGTTCGCGAGCTTTTCTCCGAGCTTGGCGTCAGCTGCATGTGTGTCACGTGTTGATAGGTTCGCTACCTGCAGCCTTTGCGATTTGTCAAAGCAACTGTGACTTAATTTGTATCGAGATTTTTTCTCGCCAACATTGTAGATACAATCAGCGCCAACTACACGCTGTACCCATAAATGCTTTCGACTCTCGCCTACTGCAATTTGAAACTTTTATATTTTGATAAAAATCATGAAACCTCAAAGTGTGACTTTCGAATCAGATAGGGGTTGACTTTCCGACACGGTCAGTTTATGACGCTCTTAGATCGATCGCCGGGCTGTAACTATTTTGTCTGTGGATGAAATCCTAAAGTGAAGAAGGGTTTTTCAGATCTATAAAATATTTGCAGTATTTCGCTGTGGTTCTGTGTCAAGCGATATTACGTACAAAGCTAAAGGGACTCCAACTTTAGCTTGATGGGAGATGAACAAATTGGAAACAAATAAAATTATATACGATCTAATATACATGTGACATACCCTCTTTAATTTTATGAAACAGGGTCGAACGCTTGAAGTCGTGTCCAAAAGATTGGTTCTTGCCGACAAAATCCAACAGGACGGTCAAGTGTAGTAAAACGCTAATCTTCGTCATCGCTAAAATCGAAGCGACCAGCATGCAGTCCTGTCAGATCTAATAACTCCAGTTATCTGTACTGGTAAATTGGGAGATCAGTCAGTATCGTTATCTGGGCTAAGTCCAGTATGAAAAATTAATAAAAAGCAATATCCAAAAATCAAGGCCACAAAATTATATGTCTTTTATAAAAACGTAATGAAGAAATTATATTTAGAGACTTACGCTTCTTGAAAAGTCCCACTTTCAAGACGACTTAAAATTTCCACTTTTAAGTACCTTAAACTGAATTGCAACTTTTGGGACGTCTTGGGACGTCTTGTAAATCTGCCAATTTAACGATACCTTCAAATGCCCCTTTTAAGGCCGCCTTAAAAATTGCCACTTTATAAGAGTCTTTAGAATTGTCACTTGTTTCATCATTAATATTTCTATAAAAATTTACATAAGGTGCTTTTTGGATGTTTCTTTTTATTGATTTTTTACAGGGGACTTAGCCCAGATACTAATAATGATCTTTGAGCTTCAGCCAGGAGAGATATAATTGGACTACGTTAGTTTGTTTTCTTAAGATAGCTTAGTGTTAGTTTAATATAATATCCAAGGGCGTTCAGTCTTATCATTTTTATGTTTAGTTCGAACTAATTGAAACTAGACCAGTCATCTCATTAGATGAAATGAGATAATGTCAGCCGGACGGATTCTTGATGCAAACGTAATTAACACAATTCTGAAAGATGATATTCGAAATGGTGATATTTTCAGTAACTTGTGTACCCGCCCATGACATAGAAGTACCAATGGTAGCATTTGGTTTTACGCTTATCCCATTCATTGATTGTAAAACCCCAGCCATAAAATGGAGGCAAAAATGAATGTTGGAACACTTACAATAATGCACCTATGTAATCCTAAAATCAAGATTGCAAAAAATTTTGAAATCACTTGATTTGCGTTAATCTTCAAAATACAAAGAAGCTGTCAGAACTGCAGTCAATAAAATTTCGGTTTCCGTCTGAGTTCACCTTAAGAGTTTATTTTGTCAAAGAGTCAAGTATAGTTTTAAAAAGTTGGTGGCTAAAATTTTTTACGGGTAAAATTAACGGATTTAAAACTTTAACAAGTTTTTAACAAGTTCGAGTAACAATTATTCGCCGAAGGCAATGATTATCGGTGAATATTCACCGAGACGAAGTCGAGATAATCACTGAGCCTGAGGCGAATAATTGTTTTAGTATAAATACACAGCTGATTATTTCAAAAAAGAGAAAATAAAAAACATTTCAACGCGAAATCATCTTCCTTTACAGTGGCAAAACGACTACTGGCAGCCATTTTGTCCGTCGAGGTGATTATCGGCTGGTAATCCGAGATAGCGAGCCAATGAGAGCACGCGATTTTGTGTAATCACCTGTGTATTTATGCTAATTCCCGTTATTGCCCAACATAAAATCTTGGTAGCTTTTCCATTCGTCTTCCGAGCTTACCGTGAAAAATCTGCCGCTAGGAAAGTCTGGTGGATTGGGCTTTTTATGCTTCACACCAATCTAAAAAACAAGCTTATCGATGCCACACTCACGCGCTTTGTCTTGAAACCCTCCGTAGCCGTCAAGAACGTAACAATCTGAAAAGCTTTCTTTACTTATTGTCATATAAGTAGACCACTTTTCGGCTGAAGAAACTGGAAGAAAAATCGCTCGGGCGGTCGTTGTCTGCGTTGTCATGATCAATCAGATCGGTCTGCATGCCAGGTGCTTATAGTTTGGTGGCTTAACGCAAAATTTAATTATAATTAGGCTCGTTCGTGACAAGAGTGATGAAAGCATGAAATTTGGCACACAATTTGCTTACACCCTTCCAAATGATATTAGAAGGGAAGCCCATGTCAATCTGCCCACGCTTCCTTTTTAAAGAGATTTTACTATTCAAGATTTGGGATTCCTGTGGTATCGTCTATTAGTCAGCGTGGCGGGCATGAGAATTGAATAGTGAAGTAACACCTGTCCTGGAGCACATTGCGACTCATCCCTGCCAGCAGCTGGGTGTCTGGTCAGAGAATTTCCAGAAGTTAGGGAGATTTAGGATCATAATACATGACAAATCAAGTCCCCTGGTCTCTGTGGACGCCACATGCTTCATGCTATTCTCGAATTGAAGCGAAACAGAGACTTGGACATTATTCCTCCAACGCAGTTAGATATTTGGAAAAATAATGTGATGATGACGTTTCAGTTGGGGAGAGATATACTTGCAAAATTAATAAAAAGTAAGTAAACACTTTGTTATCGAAAGCCGTTTTTCTCAAAGTAAAATGAAAAAGAACTATAGTTTTCTCTCTAAACAATTTCAACTTAATTTCAGGATGCAATTCTGCAGCATGCTCAAAGGGCAGTATACCAGGCAGGGATTTGGACATCATTAAAACACGCGGTGCAGGATGTTCCTTCTGCCACAGATTTTTCATGGGTTGAAGGAGAGAACAATCATGATCAGTGGAAACCAGTTTGGATGACCATTACGTGCACGCCATTGTGTAAATGTGACTGCCCAGAGCGAAATCTTAGAGCGACGCGACGGGCGTTTGTGACGGTTTTTGCAACGAGCATAAGCATTCCTAGTATGATCAGATTGGTTATACGAGAAGACGCGGTCATTTCTCAGGCTTTTCTGCTTTTATTTATTTTGCCTTTGTTATTGGTCAAGCGAAGACTGGATATCACTACCCGCGTGGCTTTGTCAACGCTTTTTTAAAATCCAATCTTAAATAAAATAGGAAAGTACATAAACAAGTGATCAAATCAAGATAAAAATGCAACAATTGCCTTAAATAGTGGTAAAATAATTCCGTTGAAAATCGTACCACAGGTATCCCAAAATATTGAATTTGGTCAAAAACTAAAATCTCCTTAAAACGGAAGCGTGAGCAGATTTACATGGGCCTAACCCCTTTTAATATCATTTGTTAGGGCATAAGCAAGTTGTGTGCCAAATTTCACGCTTTTATCACTCTTGTACGTTACAATCAGGCCATTGAGACACCTGACTATTGTACCGGATGTCACTGATGTCACGGCATGTGCAGAATTATAATGTCCACGAAACATACGTTCAGCGGTCATGTTAGCCATGAAATCAACCACGTCTCCACTGACAACAACAACTATTTTCATTATAGGACTAGCTCCGTGAGTGGGCAAGATGAACCAAATCCAGCGCCGTGATTGGCTACCCGAGAGTGCAAGACGGAGCTGTCTTGCCCGCTCGGGATTTCTCCCTTGGTCCCGCAAGATCAAAGATCATTTTTTGGTGTTTTATCCCATTTAATAAATGCTCTATTGACCAAGCTTGTTAGGTCAAGATTGCTGGATATTGGCCTCATTCTTTTTTTGCGTGTTCTGTTTGCGTGACTTCGTCTCGGTCCATAAACACGCAAAAAAAGAACTTGGCCAATATCCAGCCATCTTGACCGAACTGACTTGGTCAATAACCCATATTTATTATTACAACCTTTTTCTACCATTAGCTTTAAATTTTTAAAGGAATTTTAGAGCTATAAAAGGGGAGACGATCCGCGAACTGCTAAACTTTTACAATTTAGAGGTGTCTAGGGGCTAAATAAACTAAAATTTTCAAGTTAGCCCCTACAAGCTAAGGAACGGTAGTTACACAAATTGAAGCGACTACAAAATAAAACCGCAACAACAGATACACACATTTAAAAACTAAGACAAAAATAAGCAGAAATAAAGGCAGACGTTGACATTTCTTTTCGACTGGGGTTAAATTTTCAGGTAAACTTTATTTTAAATAATAAGAACCGGTCTAATTTCATACTTTTTGGGATATGTAATACCTGAAATTAAAAAAAAAGTGATATACCGAATACCCATATTTAAGCTGAAATATACCGACTGAAAAACCCCTGTGCACCTTATACCCAAAAACCCTGGCCGACCCTGAGTACCAGCTGCGTGCGACGAAGTGTTTAGGATTATTAATAGTTTGAAGGCTTCGCACAACACCGTAGGTTTCTTAAAAGTTACCATAATTTAAATTTCAAGTTATGAGCATTTTTGAGCATTTTCTCCAGGGATTGACTGCAAGACAAGAAACGAGGAATGAATTAAATGTTTGAAGTAAATAATTTGCCGGCACTTACCTTTGCAGACTGTGTACCAAGTCCGAGTTTCCTTTTTCATTTAAAAAGAAGGAGACCTACAAACCATAGTGCTTTGCAGTCATTTCCCATTCGAAGCTACGATAATCTTGGAAACAGACCTTTGTTTTCACACAGTGAAAGGTTACTAGTCAAAATAATGGCTTCGGAGAAGGATGTTATGAACAAGAGTCAAATTATTAACAATAACAATCAAATGGTATCGAATCTACTGCTAATGGAACCGTTATGAAGTTTCCAGAAGAACCCAGAGGTTTCAATAAAATGTGAAGTTGTCGGCTGGTTTGAGTGGAGTACACGATTTTTCCGGCCGACGCTTTTCGTCGGGTGTCGGCACTTAAAATTTAGGAAGCTTAAGCGACGGAAAAGAGAACGTCATCTCAAAATATAAATTCACGTTAATGGAATCACTTCGTGACCATTTCAACCTTTTTAATCTGACAAGGATGTGGTAGCTGCTCAAAAAATACCACTAGTTGGAACGGTGTTTAATTTAGGAGAAAAAATAAAATTTTATCCTCAAGTGCTGACGTTCAGTTCATAAAACCTCAAAGTTGGCTATTTCACGTTGTTGTTTGGCGGACGGCAGCAAAGAAATGGACAAAAGTGAAAAATGCAATGGCCACGAAAACGTCACTTCAAAATATAATTAACAATAAAATTAGAGTTTCTCCTTTTTTCAAACAAGTAAACATATTCTGTCCTTAGATACAGTTAGGGTAATCATATGAAGACGAAATTTGGCGAAGTACCCATCATAGATTTCTCACATCACATTTTCCTCAAAATAACGTTACCATGGCGACGATATAAGGCATTTCTTTGAGCCTTAAAATCAAGATATATTGCCTTTTTTTGAAAAAACGGGACGGCAAAATGTTCCCGTTCAGCGTTACCAGATAACGTTAGAAAAAATCTCAACAAAATCCAACAAAATCTGTGGGTTAGTCTTTCACAAAAATCTTTTTTTTTTTTAAATTTGTCTGTAATTTTTTTTTTCACCTACAGAATTTTTTTAAACTTGAAAAACAAACGTTTTAAATTATTCTAAGCTAACATGCAAAAAATAAAAAACATTCACCGTCCGGAGGCAGAGATACAAGCGAGTAAAGTTGCAAAATCGGGAAAAATGAGGGCGTCACCCGCCCATTCGAGTGCACGCGCCAGTGGAGCTACAAGTCAACCCAAACGGATTTAATTAAGGGTCATTAATCCGTTTGCGCACAATTTTCGTAGTTTTCGTTAGTAGGAGTTCTCTATATTCCATATATAAAGGAACTAATAACACTTTTGCTTTGTGGCATCATCTTTGCCGTAGCCGTCGTCTTTGCTTAAACTACTGAGAACCGATTTCTCTTTCGCCTTCTACATCGATTTAAAATTTCATGTTTACCCACCGTTGCAAATTCTGCTGTATGCATATTCCACTAGCCTTCCAATCAAATTTCGTCTTGAGAAGAATTCAGAGGGACTGGAGAATGTCCCACAAACTCTGGTCAGGATCTAATACTAGCTGCTTGCCCGCAAAAAAGTGTTTCAAAATTTATCGCCCTTTAAAGTCTCTGGACGTCGCTTGAATGCACTGACAACTCTTCAGAGATAAAACATTCATTAAAATGACTTGTACACATGACACATAAATGTAGTTTCATGCGGTGAAACGTAAACATGCGAATAATGAATGATCACATATTAGGCCGTCCACTTTTTCCACCCATATATTTTTGAAAGTTCAAAAAGAAATTAAAATGAAAAGGATAGGATGATAAGGTCTTAATCTAATAAATGAACATTGGTTTTGCCTGTGCAGATTTTCATTTTCAACGTCAACCCCAGAGTAAACGAGATACCTTTCCACAGGTGAGGTTCTTTGTACGCATGGAAAAAAAATATGTTAACGTTAACTCTCCGAGGCTCTACTCGTTTCTGTCCCCTGCCGCTGGGTACTTTTTGCAGCTTTTTAGATCGCTTATCATTTTGTTGTTTGTTTTTTCACTCCAACCTAATTTCTTTGTTTTAAAGAATGGAACAGTTGCAAAGCATCTCGGTTTTTGGTATGAACATAAGATTACGTTGGGTTTATTCAATCTATATGTTGATATTTAATAACCTGCTGAGGTAGTAATATAATAAAATATTTTAAAACTCGACCAATTTTAATCGTTTGTTCGGCGAGTAAAATAGAAATTTAGGAATTTACTTGTTGGCAAAAAAGTGAAAAATCAAATAAGGGAGCAAACAAACAAAATCTAGAGCTACAGTGTAACGACTGCCATAATATTAAATTCAATTTTCGGATATCATTATTAATTCGTTCTTTCTTCTCTGAGATCCAAAAAAATAAATAAGTTAACAACCTAAGCAAATAACGTGACATAGTAATTCTCATAACCACCACACAGTTCGTTTCACAGAACGAGATAGCTGCCTCTCTTCTGAACTATGGGAACTTCCCAGCTGCAGTTTCATTCTGGAAACATTGTTGATTTACTAATATTGCTTCCCCGGGGACATAATTTTCGTACGGTTTGCACTCATTCATTACGCAGCTTGAACTTTAGAAGCGACGTCTTTATCGGGATCAGGAACGCCACGAAACATAAAATCAATAAAGAGCTTTCCAGGTGATCTGGTGACGTAATTCGGAGGACTGGGGAGAAACATTTTAACACCGTATCCCACAACCGCGCGCGGCCTTATTTTCGAATTCAACAGGGCAGAGGCGAGGTTAGGTCTTGTCGGGTCTACTTGAATGTTCATTCAGTAACAGGAAATGTAGTATACACGTAATAATCTGTTGAGTTTTGGCGATGGCAATACTGCAGGGAGTTTGGAAACAACACCTAAGGCCGCGCGCGGTTGTGGGATACGGCGTTAAAATTCTTCTTCCCAGTCCACCAAATTACGTCACCAGATCACCTGGTTAGCATTACGTCTACGGGAAACGCGAACGGCAAAATTGACCTCGTGACAATGATTTTCCCGCCATTTTTTTACGTTTGCCGGATGCGTGGAGTTTTCTTCTCGTTATTTCTGCATAACAAGTTGCTTGTGGAAAAAAAGACCCCCAAAACCATAGTCCGGTAAGTCAAACAATGAAAAATTAGATTTCATGGTAGTAGCCTGACTGACTCCTTCCCTCATGATTTTTTCATAAACTCAAGTTGACTCATAAAACAACTTCATCGAAACTCGCAAAATTTAACAGAAAGGATTTTATTTTACATTTTATCATTTTTTATTTTCATTTTTTACATAGAGTCTTTTTCTACAAACAGTGTTTAAAAAGACTCCGGCTTTTTGCTTTTGTTTTTGTTTTTTGTTAACGAAATACTCGAGATTAACAGAGTCCAATTCCAGAGTCCAATTCCAAGTTGCTGCGGATCACGCAGCTTAAGTCACTAGCTGCACTCCATTTTACGTGAAACGTGAAACGGAAAGCCGACGTATGCCGTTTCACGTAAACGGGATGTTAAAAGTTGTGCCTCACGTGTGCACGAACACGCAGTTTTAAAAACACATGCGACACACACTCAAGTATACTTCTTAATTCGCCCTAATTTATAATGGTAATGAAGTCTCATTCGGTCTGTAATCATACGAGTCATGAACAAAATCCGCGGGTGTCCGTTTTGTTCAATCATGAGTATGATTACAGACCGAATTAGACAACACGATGTCCTCTTACCAATTTATCATAACCATTACAATTTCCGGAAAAACAAATGCATTCCTTTTTCAGTGTCTAATGTTACAAATTTGTCCATTTTGGAAAAATCCCCAGTTTGGCAGGGTAAGTGGTTGTTGCTATGTCTATGGTTATTATGATAAATTCTTTGATTGGTGGGTTAAGCTGAGTGCACTTATTATGATTAGCTGATGTAATTGTCCGTTTACAGGTGTCTGATTTCAGCCAACTGTCGAGTTAGTGTCCGATTACAACCCTACAAATAATTAGTGAAAAATAAAGCAGTTAATGAATGCACCAATCAAATTTGAGAAAATTGTAATGGTTATGATTAAAACCACAAACGGATCATCTGTCTGGCACAAACTTGGAGAATTAAGCCATAGATGACGTTTTCCGTGTTTCCATAGCCTCCTCTAAACACGAGGGGGAGTTGGGAGAATTCTCCCAACTTCCCGAGTGTTTAGATGAGGCTATGGAAACACGGGGAAAAAAAGTCCTCTACTGCTTTTATAAAATATTTCTCAAAGATAATTCGACAAATGAAGGTAAAAAATGAAGGAAAATTCTTGATTGAAACAGATTTTCTGGATACACGCTCATATTTCCTACCAGCCAATCAAAATTCGTGATGTCACAGCCGTGTTTCCATACTCTCATCTAAACACAGCTATTGACCAATGAGAGTGGGCGTACTATCCTAATTATTTTAAAAAAGAACTATACACTGAGGTAGACCTTGAATGTAAACTCGGGCACTGAATGAGATAAAAACCGTTTATGATTAATTTTCTTCGGCGGTACTGATCGGGGATGTTCGGGGAAGACCGATAATCCGAAGGTCTCAGGCTCGACTCCCGGAGCACTCGGATTTTTTCCGAGTAACCCCGAGTCGCCATCGGAAAAAAATAATCTCTTTACTCAACGGTATTCGTAAACCGTTCTTTGTGCAAGAGCTTTATTTTTGCCTCCATATATGTACCTTGCAATCAATGATAACAAACAATTGCTAGTGTTAGGACAGAGCCATCGCATGCTAATTAGACAAAACGTAAACGGCGATTTCCCTATAGATAGGACTTGATTTTGATTACCACGGAGAAGAATCGTGCGAATACAAGAGTCTTGGAAGCTTTCACGAGCGTGAGCAGCAGAGGTCTGGTGATGACGTCACAGATGAAAAACTGGTTGAGTCACAAAGTGGCTGTGGTGATGACGTCATCACGTTTTTAATTAAATACCTGGGGCCCGTTTCTCAAAAGTCCCGAAAACTTTACGGGTCCGAGAAGCCATCTGTGAAATTGCCAACCGTTTGTTTTGGAAAGCCAATCTTTTAACATGTTTTCAAGGTAACAAAAAGGAAAAATAACTGTGAAGTTTGACGGATTAAATGCTTTCCGTTCATGAGTTACAAAGGAAATTGTGACACCCGAAAATGGCCTGTAACGTTTCGGGACTTTCGAGAAACGGCCCCCTAAGGCCCGTTTCTCAAAAGTCCCGCAAACTTTTCGGGACCGAAAGTCCCGAAAACCTTTCGGGACCGAAAATCCATCTGTGAAATTGCCAACAGCTTGTTTTGGAAAGCCGATCTTTTAACATGTTTTTTAGGTAACGAAAAGAAAAAAGACTGTGAAGTGTGAACACTTAAATCCTCTCCGTTCTTGAAACACCAACGGAATTGTGACACCCGAAAACGAAAGTTTCGGGACTTTCGAGAAACGGGTCCTTGGCCCCCTGTTGGAAGGGTAGATAGCTCTATCCACTGGATAAATCACTATCCACCGGATAACTCAATTGGTTTTGCCAGTGTTTATCCTCTGGATAGTGATTTACCCGGTGGATAGCGTAATCCACCTTTTCAACGACCGAGGCTTGGATCACAGGTTATAATAACAACAACTCTGTTCATTTAACTCAATGAAAGGGAAGGATACCAGAAGTTATCCCTATCGAGGGTATCCACCCGTAGCCAGATGTAAGTGACTGAGTCGATTTGTGATGAGGGAGGAAAACCGGAGTACCCGGAGAAAAACCCTCGGAGTCAGATTGAGATCAACTGAAACTAAACCCACATGTGATTCGAGGCCAGGGTTGAACCCGGGTCACAGTGCACGTGGTTGGAGGCGCGGTTGATAACCACTAAACCCGCCCCTGACTCCCCCCTATTTTCCTTCTTCGCTACCAAAATTGAAAGAGAGGTTTACTCTTTCCGGTCAGACGTAGGTTTCTCTCTCCCAGAAAATGGATTTACTCCGAGATGTACGCACCAAATCACGGAGACACTTGCGAAGCTGATTGGTCAATAACATATAGAGCCACGGATTAATGGCGCTATTGGCGTGTCCGCACCAAAAGAGAATCGACATCATGAACCGGGGTAACGAGGAATGAAGCTCTACGTTGAAGGCCAAAATGAGGTGATAGGTGTTCGTAGGGAGCCAGCAAACTGCAAAAGCAGCGGTCACTATCACGAGCGTGCGCACAATCTTCTTCTTCACTTCATGTCGCCGTTTTTGAACATCACGTAATGATTTTTCCCCTGGTAACTTTTGAAGCCACAGGTTGCAACAAACTAAGCAGTACAGTATTGATATTGTTAGCAAGGGAATCAAATATGTGGTAAGAAACAGGTACGTGTAAAATCCAGTAACACCCTTCTGAAAATCACCAAACACTTCTTCAAACATGGGTCCGCAATATGGTCCTATCCCCTCGAGTTCCCTAACCGTCCATAAAACTCCCGCTGGGATCATGAGAATCACTGAAGACATCCAAATCAAAGAAGAAAGTACTTTTACCTGACGAAATGAGGGAAAACGGCTCATCGGGAAGACAACCGCAAGAAAACGATCCAACGCCATCAACGTGAGACTAAAGATGGACGCGGTTATGCTAACATGGAAAACAGCGTATACAGCTTTGCATGTGATTTGACCGAGAACACCAGGAAGCCATTTGGAATCCGTGTAAGGCATTGCTAAGGTGGCAGACAAGACGGTCAATGTTATTATTAGATCCGCGATCGCCATATTTACAAATAAGAAGCTGGTCAGTCTCCTCGTTTCATGTCGCCTCGTAACGATGAAAATAAGAAGAGAATTTCCTGCCAGAGCGCAGATCATGGTTATGGAGTATAACACAGTCATTGCTGTTATCTGTGTGTCGGTGAGCCATAATGGATAGTCACTGTCAGCTGTGAAATTTCCTGTTTAAGTAACATAAATTCACACAGTCAAATTAATGGTACGTTAAAAGCGTGTTTATTTCAGCGGACGCAAGCTTAGGAAACTTCCGTCGTCCGCCGTCTTGAATTCTTGAAACCAAGGAGGTGCTACAGCAGAACTGTGAACGTGGCGGTAACCTTAACCCTGTTATGGGTCGCAGATGTGTACCCGTGTAGTTTGTTTTCACGCGCTTTTTCGAGAAGTTTTTTATTCCTTGTATTTTACGGATTCAAGTAAACTTCAGGTTTAGACCTTACGGTTTCATTACGGTTTATTCACTTACGGTACTTTCTTACGGCTTTCAGAAACAACAAGGAGCTTCTTCACGTTAAAGAACACAGACTTTTCGTTACCTCACCGTAGTCACCTCACCTCACCTCAACTTATCTCACCTTACCTCACCCCGCTTCGCCTCCAAGATTCATTCAGGACATTGGACGATTCATGTATAGTCTTAGGAGTTTTGTTATCGTTTGAATGATGTGCGTAGACGAAATGTGTGAGTTATTAAAACTAAAGATTTAACTCGTATGAAGTTTTACGGCTGTTCAGTGTGTTCGTAGAAGAGCATCTTCGATAGTTCTGCGATCATAAGAGCGTTTTGGTTGGAAAGAGAAAACTTCTTCTACAATGACGGTAGGGGATGGACGAGGCGATACCCGGATTGTAAGACAGTCAAAGAGGAGCAAAGACTTTTCGCGGTGGGACGTTTTGCGCAGACGTTTTCAACTTTTAAGTTTTGGCCTACAGTAGGCTGCATTAACAATTTTCATATAAATCGGAGCAAAATAGAACTTTTACCCATTTACAGATGGGACACAACACAAAGTCTCCTCAATTAATTATTATTCAAAGATCCTGCATGTCGGTTTGGCAGGAATTGAATCCCCGTTCTTTTTCATAGTAGTCCATTCCCCTCTCTACCCCCAATAATTTTTTTTTTATCTCGGAAGAATTTTACAAATAAAAATGTGAAATGAAGCTTGGATGTTTCTTCCCATATTAATGGTGCAATTTTTTTTCTTGCTTTTCTTACGAGGAAGCTCAAACCAGTTTCAATTCTTTCAACGAAGTGTACCACTGAGAAGGATTGAATCCAGACAATTGTTTCACAAAGTGGCAATTTTATGGTACCCTATGAAGAATCCAATAATTGCTTACAAAACCATGCAATGCATTCTTTGAACCAGATCCATAGCCATCTTTACTATTGAAATTTGAGAAGGAATGAATCCAGACAATTGTTTCACAAAGCGGCAATTTTATGGCACCATATTAAAGGGGTTATGTCACGTTATTTTAGGGTGCTTATGGGAGATGAGTGTGACGTGGAATCCTTTACTGATAATACTATCGTTACATCACAAACAAGATGAATTTGAGGAAAACGACCTTTATCCAGGCTACTTGCCATAACTTGAAAAAAGTCGGGCCGATTTTTTTCACGATCACCCAAATGCAATCCTATTCAATCTCGTCCATTTGTGTTCATCGATGCTCCTCTTTCCTTTTGCTGGATTTCACTTATGTTGTTCGACAGTTTTAAGTGGTTATTGCAATGTTTCATTCTACTTTTTTCGTGTAATGAAATTACATCATTTTGACATAGCCCATTTAAGAAACCCATAATTTCTTTAAATAACATTCACCTTCAAAATTGAAAGTTTTGTTTGGGTCGTTCTGCATCGATTCTAGATAATTTAACTTAACAGAGAGTTTTATCTTTGCTTGCTAATCACTCATTTTCCAACAAAAAAATTGTGGCCAATGTCTCCCATGACTTTTAGCTCGTGGAGAGCTATCGGGATGGTTGTCGAATCAGGCTGTCAGGCGTAAACAATGGAAAGTTTGTAATCGATTTCTGAATCGTCTCAAGTTTGGCAGGCGCATTCATGCATTCGTTAAATGGTCGTTAAGGCGACAGGCGCATTCATGCATTCGTAAAAACAGAAAAATGTATTACACTGCATTTGTAACCACTCTATAGGCTTGATAATTCGCTGTATCACCTCTCTGACGCAGTATCTTACTTAATCCACGAGCTTACCACAGGATATCTTTGACTGAGATACGGTAGTAGCGTTAAGAGACAAAATGAAAAGTGTTTTAGGTGACTCTTTTGTTCCCGTGGTAACGTATTACGTTTCATTAATGCGTGCATCTTGTTAAACAATTATTGGTTTTTCATTTTGTACCATAACATTGCCATTACCGCATAAGTCTTCCGATTGCGTAAACTTCACAGCAAAATACGTGACAAGATTAATTTTCATAGTTAGGTTCATTAAAAATCCATCTGATTATTTTATAAAGTCTGAAACTTAACAACGACGTCCGATTGTGAGTTTGCAAGCATTTGAATGAAAGGATTCGCGATATTGATATTCATTTCGCAAATTCCATCTAGTGGTAAATCCGAAAAAACCTCAAAGATTCAGGTCGCAACAATTCAAGATGAAATAGTTGGGGGAAAAGAAGCTGGACAAAACCTCGAAGCTAACGTACCGCCACTATATGGACAAGTAACAAAAGTGGAAAAAGAATCTCAGTAGTTTTTTAATCATTGCTACCTTCTCTTTGAACAAAGACACTTGTTAACGAGAAAATCGTGCGTCCCTAATTAGTGTTTTGCAAAGCTGCGGTTTGATGTCTCGGATCACAACAAATTTAATAACTTAAGCCTGCGAAACTCAGATATCAAGATAACCTTGAAGGACCTCATGAAGACAGGCCCCAAAACGTTTTCGTTAGAATTTTTTAACGTCATTTTCCTTGAAATAGACGGCTAAATGAAGGAATGAACTAACGGTCCTTTCTATTATTCCTATTTACATGTCTTTTGCTTCAACAACCTGAGTGTCATAAGTTTGTGAACGCGTACAACAGAAACATTCAGGAGATGTTTGTAGACAAGGTTTTGAGTCGGATTACTTTTAAAGATATTGTAACAGTAACAATTGAAACATCCTTTCGCCTAAAACCGGCCTTGACTTTGTCACGCTTCTTCAAACGGAAGCGACCTTCGCAGGTCTGTGTTGATGAATTTCATCGGTAGACTTCTTTAGACAAGAATTTAAAAGTAATCCCTTTTTCGGAACAAACAGACTAAAAATCCAACGCTCGAAACTACGTACCGTCTGGGTCATCAAACGGCGACTTTCTGTTATTTGTCAAATAAAGTTGTTTCTATTCGCCAGCCGCCTGCACTTTGAAAAGCTCTTTCGTTCAAACGACTGTAGAGCAGAGACTTTGCTTACAAATTGGGTATATTTAGTCTTTTTTTAGAGATTTATTCGATTATTCCAATATAAGGGTCACATTTTCAGAGACACCCTCAGGCTTTGCCTCCTTCGATAGATATGTATTTGTAAACAAAAACAAGCTGTTAATTTATTGTTTTAAAGATTCTCTACGTTGCCTGCCTTCTCAGTAACAACTGTGTCGATACTTTGAATAACTCATTGTTACGTCAAAGACACTTACCGTAAGAACCATTCATTTTCTACAGATGTAAACAGCTCACGCTGTTAACAGTTCAATGTGCTCTTCGAGATCAATTCCTTGTCGTGCGTCAGATCAAAGATCTGGCCTAAGGCGACCCACTGTCATGTACAAGCGTATGTCTCTTTGCATAGGTCATTCGTTGTCATGAAACAGGAAGTACTAAGAAAAACGACCCCTATCGCCAGTAATTCCATCAATCGTAACGCCAAGAGAGAAGAAGAAGCGCCTTTGCCACGTGAGCACCATATCTGATTAGAGATACTTCCCATTCTCGTTCCCAGAGCCCTCCGTTTCTGTCAGTCGCCGACCACGTGACCAAAAGAAACGGAGGGCTCTGGGGACGAGAATGACAACTTTCGAGTATATAATGGAGTTTCGGTTATTGTACGCAACCTCAGAAATTTGAAACCATACTGGATAATTACTGCGATCATTGCGCGTCGTTCAACCAACAGAGTTTTCAAGCAAGTAACACTGGACAATACTCCTTTCGGTGTACGTTGTATCAAACTGGCTTGATCTGATTGGTGTAATTACAAATAATTAATTGAGAAACTAAATTGTGAAAAAGAGCAGATACAACGTAGATTTGATTTAGTAATGTACTATATTTCGGCTGGCCAAACCAGCCCTCTTCAGCTACAATGAGAGTACTAATTAATAATTAGACCCGTAGCCCGCAAGGGCCACGGGTCAATTGACCCGTGGCCCTTGAGGGCGAAGGGTCTAATTGTTTTAGTATCACCCAACTAGTCGGACAGAAAAGGCAACAATAAAGTTCGCAAATGCAAGTTGAAGAAATATTTATATGGAAATAAAACGAAACAAAGCGTGACGCTTTTCGCTACTCGAAGGACTGTTAGTAATACCTGGAGTCCTCTAGTAGCGTAGACAATTAAAATGCAGGATTTGCATTAGTCCACTAGTTGGGTGATACTAATGAGAGTTAGATAACTCTCCTTGTAGGTAACTCTCATTGTTTGGTTCGGCAGAAACCGGGCTAGGATTTTCAACCCGGGCAAACGGGCTGAAATATCCGCAAAAAGTCCATGTAATCGAAATGAAATTTCAGCCCGGGCTGAAAAAGGAAAGTGAGCATGCGCGTCGACTGTGTTTTCGAATCTCAGTAATTTTCCCATGCATGCAAATTTTCAGAGTTCGACACACTACATTTACAGCTAAAATACATTGCATATACAGATACACGACTAAATACACAATATTTAAGGATATACTAATTAAAAAGAAAAGCCCCTGTACAAAATGCTGTCTTGCATTCTCTGGTTTAAAACCAGTAACCTAAGTGATACGGATAAAACCAGGTAGCGGATTTCGCAACTTAGCAGATACGTAACAAAAGAACTAAGGGAATAACTGGTTGTTTTAAGTTTATTGAGGGACAGAATGTAATTTCTGCGTAGATCATGCATAAGAATATTTTGAATGCGCTTATTGCATAGAGATGTAGAGTTTGACTTAAGTGGTAAGAGGACAGGTAATTTGCAAATATAGATCTCAGTATTCCCTTATTTACATTATACCGCCGTTTCTTTGACAAGAACTTACGAAAGGCCAGTTTTTCGCTACGAGGATAACAGCGAAACCTACTTTCTTGCGAATTTTCTAGAACAAAAACTTCTTCAAAAATCAAAAGTCTACGTTAACAGCACACACCAGGGTTACTCCTTCGTATCTGGCTAGAGATCTTTTTCTCGCTACTTTTTCCTCCGGCCGCGCTTTAGCCATTTGATGAGGGCCAGTCTCGTGCTTCTCATTTTGTCTCGTTCATGGCCAAAAATAATTCTGGGTAATTTTTGCCATTCCATGCGAAAAGCTGAAATTTGCGTTTTGTTTTATTTTAGCTCATTCTTGCTTGTAAGCTACAGGTATCGAATAGAGCGGCAAGTTAGAATAAGGTAATTTTCAAGCTTTTATGATAAGGAAAAACTTGCCGTCTACCGATTGACACTTAAATGGAATGCTAAATTTATCCATTGTCGGGGATTGAACTTTGCTTTTGAACGCAAGAAAGCTATTGAATCAGTTGAAAAACACACGTTTCTTCCGAGGCAACAAGAGTTCAAACGAATGTTACTTTCTAATAGTTGAAAAATAAATTGCCCGTTAAAAATACCGAAGCAAAGGCTTGTTTTATTAGTTCAAAATTTACTGAACAAAACAAAACCCCCAATAAAACAAAACATTATTAAGTGGCTTAATTTGCCAAACAATAATTGAGAATGGAATTCCGATGCCGGCTACACTGCACATTTCTGTTTCAAGAAATCTAAGAGAAAGTACCGTTTTCTTTGATGTTGATCTGCACCGACGAGACTCTGCTCCGATTGGCTATTGCCATGGTTCAAAGAGGAAAGTCATTTGTCGGAAGCTTCTGATCTCAATGATTGACAGCCGGTCACAAATGAAAGCGGGAACTTGCTCTTTTTATCTCCACAGCAGTGAGTTTTCACTCTCAAAGTACATCGTTGGTTATGGCTTCTTACAGTGAAAACTTGCCAACTGCACTTCCTCCCTCGACGAGTCAACCATCAACT
>NC_090889.1:23582553-23650053 GCF_036669925.1 Montipora capricornis
GCTACAGTAAGGCCCGCTAAATTTGAAATTTCAATAAAGCATTCTCTAGCAAGGTTAATCATGTCGTTTCTGTTACATAAACTTGTAAAGAGCTGTTTGAATTTTGCAGCAAATATTTCAAACATTCAAGAAGATTTCGTTCTTCGGATTTTGACATGGCAATCTTTGTGGCAGTTGAACCTTTCACTTCATTTCAACTCCTTTCCTTTCCCGTGTGGCTGATTACCACAGAGATATGATAAACATCTTACTAACCTCGTTTTTCTCAGTCCGTACTGCAAAATTACAAATCCTCGTTTTTTCCCGTTGATTCATGGCCAGCACAATTCGCGCTTGGGCCGTTAATCAACGGGAATTAACTCGGTCCATAATTTTACAGTACGGAAAGAGAAGAAGAGGTCAGTAAGAGGTATTTACTATTTCGACTTACGACTTACGTCTTACGTGGAGCGTGGCTGTTCTATGCTTTTTCCTTTGTATGTCAACTATTGGCCCAAACGATTGCGTGATAAAGAAGCATAGGTGTCAGATGTCGCCATCGTATCTCACGTTCTTGTATCATCTAATAGACAAAAGGGAACTTAAGCAACGACAACGGCGACGGCAACGAGAACGTCACAAATGTGCATATTTAGTAGGCAAAAACAATAGCTTTGCACGCCCTGCACGTGCGTTTTTCACTTTGGTCCATTTCTTTGCCGTCGTCAGCAAAACAACAACGTGAAATAGTCAAATTTTAGGTTTTAAGGAGAACGTCAGCACTTGACGCTAAAGTTTCATTTTCTCCCCTAAATTAAGCGCCGTTCCGACCAATGTCATTTTTGAGGAACTACCACACCCTTGTCATATAAGAAGGGTTGACATGTTTACAAAGTGATTACAATGACGCGAATTTATATTTTGAGATGACGCTCTCGGTGCCGTCGCCGTTTAAGTTCCCTAAAAACTTAGTCGACGGGGACAAACAGTTTGGTCGGAGGAGAAGAAAAGACATTCATCCTTGAATGTGTGGAACTTGTTCACGTGACGTCACCGTTTCAAACTAATCCTCCTGGTCCCAATTGTTCAAAAGGTGAATACTGCTATCGACTGGATAAATCACTATCCACTGGATAACTCAATTGGTTTTGCTAGCGTTTATCCGCTGGATAGTGATTTATCCGGTGGATAGCATTATCCATCTTTTGAACAACCGAGGACAGGAATTTAACTTTAAAGTATTTTCACATGACGTCACAGTGGAGGAGTAAAAGAAAGAAACGGCGAGACAGCGGCCATTTTAAAGGAGTGAAATATTCTTTTGGGATTGAATTCCATTCTTGGTTTTTACTCACGCGATCACGTGATTAGACGGCCATGTTGGTTTACAAAACAAAAGCAAAATGTCGCTCGCGTTTTGCATAATAATAGCGCCAAATTCCCAGACTTTTTCGCTATAATAATTATTCAGTAACCCAACATGGCTGCAATGTTGTCAGGTGCAAGCCAAGGATTACCGTGGTCGCCAATTTTTTCATTATTTAATTATGTCCTTTTTGTTTCCTTAGTTCTGGTTTCAAAATCGACGTGCCAAGTTGAAGAGACAGGAGAGAGCAATCGCTTATGCTACTGCGACTGGTTTGCCGCTTTACCAGATCCAGTCGTCTTTTATGAGAGAGTCACAGTCTGCGCCGAGTTCGGGACACCTTACACATGCGCACTTTTACAGACCACACGCTATTCTCAACAACACCGAATATTCGATAGACGTGATGGAGAAAGCATTTTGTCCTTGTTGTTCCGTTCAGTCAAACCGGTTTCCAGTCGGACATATCAGTTCATCATCACGCCAAGAATACTTGGCACACCCTTCAAGCCTGTTTTATTAATGAAGTATTCCCTCCACTTAATAGCTATCATTGCATTGCGCATTCCTGTTATCTATACTATGTTGCGTGACTAACATTGCTGTTAAAATAGAGAAAAACCGAACTCAGTTTTACTTTTTTGCATTCGTCTTCCCCTTTAACAGTGTACCTTGCAAGGTTCTCAGTTAACAGTGTTGCAAATATTGAGATTAATAATCTCTCCTACAACCGTTTTAGGTGTTGTCACGCAACGGTCATCCGAGACCGAGAGTTGCGAGACGGCAATGTCGGCTGTGACAACAACTTAAACAACACCCGGCAAAAAACAGGAATATTATGGGTTGAAATGGGAAAACAGTTGAGCTGCACGTTGCCAGTCAGTGATTGATTTAAATATCACGCTACACTTTATGAACCAATGAGGAGCAAAGCCAAAAGCAAGCGCGCGTTTTCAAGCAATTGATTCTTAAAAGAAAGGTACTTGTATAAACTGCTTTAAATAGGCCATTTCTGAGTTCGTGTCTGCCTCCTCTTCAAAGCCAGTCTAAGTGCGAAGTTTTTCTTATGAAAATTAGTTTTCATTCATATGTAAAGTAAAACTAATTGCCATCCCAAAAACGTCGTACTTAGACTCGCTTTGAAGAAGAGGCAGACATGAACTCGGAAATGGCCTATTGTCATTCGTTTAAAAGACAATCTTGTAAATTAATGAGTTTTAAGGACGGTGCTCGACTAAATCAAGGGTATTTTGCCCCAGTTTATGATTATGCGGAAAATGTAGATCTTAACTAGTGTTATTAAAATCGAAAAAGAAAATTGGGGGTATCAATATCAATATGGGGATATCAATAGTACTTACTAAGATCTACTTTCTCTGCATAATTTCAAACCGCGCAAAAATATCCCTGTATTAGTAAGCATCACCGATAGGAAATCCGAGTATCTTGAGATGCGCGGAACGTATGCGCAATAACAATAGTAGGCACCGTCCTTAAAGCAAGCAACCGTGGACAATATTCCTGTTGGTGTACGTTGGATCAAACTGTCTTTAGTGATCGGCGTAATTACAAATTGAGAAACTAAATATTTTAGTACATTACTTAATCAAATCTACGTTCTATCGGCTCTTGCTTAAAATATTTAGTAAATTAATCATCTTCCAAGGCAATTTTCCAAGATTTGGATTTGGTTCTGCCTGTTTATTCTTTGCAGCTTGTAGAAAAGAATATCGCATTTGTGATTGGTTAATGATGAATCCCTAAATAGGTCAAAGAGTGCAATACGGAAGTTGCTATGGAAACGCAATGATTCATAATTTTGTTTAGTGTATAATTGGCCATTTCCCGAGTTCATGTCTGCCTCCTCTTCAAAGCGAGTCTAAGTGCGAAGTTTTTGTGATGAAAATGTGATGAAAATGAAGTTTTCGTAAGAAAATGAACTCGGAAATGGCTTATTCGCATGAACTTGCTCGTACATTTCGTGATTTATAGTCACTCCTGATGTTTTGAAAGTTCTCAAATTGCACTCACTTACGGCTTATGCTATTTTGGGAATTTCAAAACATTACGCGTTCCCATAAATCCCGAAATGCGCTTGCGTTCATACGAGTGCAGTACAAGTGGGCATTCAATTGGCTTTTTCGCTTGAGGGCTGAACAAGACAACACCTGACTTACCTTCTTTCTCAATTCCGCCTCTCGATTGAAAGCTTCGTCACAGTCCTTGCCTTCTAAATTCTTTACGACATACCTTGTATCCCACCAATAACCACGAATGTGGCCCGGGTTCGATTCCCCGGGTGCCCCGTTTTCCCCTCTCCTCAAAAAACCAGCCTATGAGTTGATAGAGCGGTTTTCAATTGAGTGTCGAAAGTAATTAGCGAATTGCTTTGGTTTTGCATTACTTCAATCAGTGATTGGTTCAAAGTTCTCGCGCCACTCTTTCAACCAATCAGAAGTGAAACCAAAACCAATAGTGGCTCGCGCGGGCACATTTTCTCGCGCTTTGTGTCGGCTGCGTGTAATCACTTCGAGTTTTGCTTGGTTTACTGGATTGTCTCCGTCCTTTTTTATTAGCCAAGGTGATTATTTTCGTTTTGGATTTACCACACTAGATTGAAACTCGCTCCATGAGTTGATTTCATTTGATTTCTGTTGTGCCTCAGTCCTAAATATATGAACGAATGGGGTACTTTCTAAAGAAACTGTGGTGCTGCGTCGGTGGGGATGCCGTATACAAAAATTTGGTTTTATCAACGGAGTTGATAACGTAAATTGACCACCGTATAGAGATTCTAAAAGCTGACATTTCGATCGATCGTTAGCCCTTCGTTAGAGCCAATCGAGGAATTATGAGTTGTATGTAGTTTTTATGGTGGAGTACGAGCTATGCTATTGGTGGTACCATGGCAACGTGAAAAATAGGAATATATTAGTTAAATGAAAAGCGTTTGTTGATACCGTGGGAATTAATTAATTAAGGGTGCCGATTTGGAAGATGAACTTTTGTTCCAGATTCTTGAGCTATATTACACCATTATACGGTATATATAATTACAATTCATCAAATGACAGCAAGATCAAGAAACTCGTAGATCTCACGAAAAAGAAATATATCTCTTATTGGAACCAGACGCTTCAGAGCTCACGTTAACTAAGCTTTTATCACCCCATCAAAAATAATTACAGCCCTTCTGCTTACCTATATTCCACACGCAAAAATGCCTTAAGAAAAACTCTCGTAAAACTCAGAATAGGGAGTTTAAGATTTTACGACGGCGACGGCTATAACAACGGCGCAAAACAATGATGTCATTGGTTAAAAGAGCATAAATAATCGTGCTGCACTGAATTTAGTACAGATTCTTGCGGTACTCAGCATACGAAGTAAAATTACCAAATTTGAGGTTTTGACGACAACGTAAGCATGCAACAGAGAATCTTTCATTCTCTATTTTCACTTTGTAACCGCTCTTACCAATTTATTTCTAGGATACTTCGCCCAAATTGTAAGGAGTAAACGACATAGAATGACTGCGAAAGAGTTATGATAAAACAAAGTGACATTTTGAGGTGACGTTTTCGTACGTTGAAATCGCCGTCGTAGACCTTAAGGTCCCTAAATAGGTTACCTACCTGTTTCACCACGTAGTTTGTGGCATGACAAATCCCTCTCGATGAAAGAATATGTTTCCTCTGTAGTGGTATAGTAACATTGAGGACGAAACCCATCTCTTTCTATATTGTAAGAAATATTCCTCTACAAGAGATATGTTCCCTTACAAAATTGAAACAAAAATTGATGTATACGAAAATTGTCACATGAAAATTTGATATCACAACCAGTTTCGTGCCTCTCAAGTTGCCTCCTTCATGGCCAAAAAGAATTCTGGGTAATTCTGCCATTCCGTGACAAGGCAAGCCCCCCGATTCTCATTTCATTGATTTTATTTAAGTGTCGGGTCACCCAGTCCTACCAGCAAAATACAGCACTGATTGAAGTTTTAAGCTTTCAAAACTTGCCCAAATTGTATCGGTAGGTGCTGGATTCCGTCCACAGAAAGGCCAGAGAAACAACTTCACTCGTGAACCGCCATGTCTACAACAGAGCATTTAAGGCGACGCAGTCTGCATGAAATCATCTCTCACCTCTGTCTCGAGAAGACCAGACACGCGCGCTTCTTACCTTACGAGTTCATGCCTGTACAATCTCTTTAACTGAAAAGTCAATTCCTTGTAACTTAACCAGCATCTTATTTTCATTTAATTAATTATTTTTTATTTTTTTTTTGGAGGGTGGGGAGGGGGGGGGAAGGGAGGGGAAGGGCCGGGGGTAGGCTACGTATCGGAGAGCCAGAACATTTACGCATGCGCGGACGGAATGTTTGAACAAGAAAGAAAAACGCAGTACCTCCAGACACCGGCGCTGGAGCGTCGTACCAAACGAGTCATCCCGGGATTTCGACCCGTGCGATCGCTTTTGGACGCAGTTGGCCCTTCACTGCTTTCTGCTACCGACCTTGCCTCCCGGTACGGCATTGAGGGAGAGATATGTCGGCCCCTAAACCATATGTGACAAATCCCACGCCTACTCACAGCTCCAAACCGCCCTTGTCAATTTAAGGTAAGAATTCGATGGCATATATATTGAAGGAAAAGTCATTTTCTCTCTCATATGGTAAGCACTGAAGTCGCAGATTAGATATTGTGCGCGCGCGCCCTGCTAAAGCCAACACAAACATGCATGCATCCATAAACTTTACTCCATCTCGAATTTCAGAATAACTGCAAGAGCTAATATCTTCGAGATATTAAATATTCAGCTAAAATACAAAGCATATATTTAAAGATATATTAATTAAAAAGAAAAGCCGCTGTACAAAATGCCATCATCGATTCTCTTTTAAAGCCAGTAAACTCAGTGTTACGGATAAAATCAGGTAGCGCATTTCGCAACTTAGCCTATACGATCGAAAAAGAACTAAGACCTTAACTGGTTTTTTCAGGTTTATTGAGGGACAGAATGTAATTTCCGCGATGATCATGCATAAGAAGATTTTCAATGCGCTTATTGCATAGAGATGTAGAGTTTGAGTTGAGTGGTAAGAAAGAGGACAGGTAATTTGCAAATATAAATATCTCAGTATTCTCTTATTTACATAATACTCTTTGCTTGACAAGAAATTACGAAAGCCCAGTTTTTTGCAACGAGGATAACAGCGAAAAAAAGCACTACTTTGTTGCGACTTTTCTAGAGTGAAAACTTGTTCAGAAATCAAAAGTCTACGTTCACAGCACACACCAAGGTTACTTCTTAGTAGCTGACTAGAGATCTTCTTCTCGCTACTTTTTCCTCCGGCCGCGCTTTATATTAGCCATTTGATGAGGGCAGTCTCGTGCCTCTCAAGTTGCCTCCTTCATGGACAAAAAGAATTCTGGGTAATTTTGCCATTCTGTGACAAGGCAAGCCCCCCGATTCTCATTTCATTGTTTTTTTATAAGTGTCGGGTCACCCAGTCCTACCAGCAAAATACAGCACTGATTGAAGTTTTAAGCTTTCAAAACTTGCCCAAATTGTATCGGTAGGTGCTGGATTCTCTCTCATATGGTAAGCACTGAAGTCGCAGATTACATATTGTGCGCACGCGCCCTGCTAAAGGTAACACACAAACATGCATGCATGCATAAACTTTATGCCATCTCGAATTTCAGAATAACTACAAGAGCTAATATCTTCGAGACATTAAATTTACAGCTAAAATACAAAGCATATACAGGTACATAACTAAATGCACAATATTTAAAGATATATTAATTAAAAAGAAAAGCCGCTGTACGAAATGCCACCATCGAATCTCTTTTAAAGCCAGTAAACTCAGTGTTACGGATAAAATCAGGTAGCGCATTTCGCAACTTAGCCTATACGTTCGAAAAAGAACTAAGACCTTAACTGGTGTTTTCAGGTTTATTGAGGGACAGAATGTAATTTCCGCGAAGATCATGCATAAGAAGATTTTCAATGCGCTTATTGCATAGAGATGTAGAGTTAGAGGTGATTGGTAAGAAAGAGGACAGGTAATTTGCAAATATAAATATCTCAGTATTCTCTTATTTACATTATACCCTTTGCTTGACAAGAAATTACGAAAGGCCAGTTTTTTGCAACGCGGATAACAGCGAAAAAAAGCACTACTTTGTTGCGACTTTTCTAGAGTGAAAACTTGTTCAGAAATCAAAAGTCTACGTTAACAGCACACACCAAGGTTACTTCTTCTACTTTTTCCTCCGGCCGCGCTTTATATCAGCCATTAGATGAGGGCCAGTCTCGTGCCTCTCAAGTTGCCTCCTTCATGGCCAAAAAGAATTCTGGGTAATTCTGCCATTCCGTGACAAGGCAAGCCCCCCGATTCTCATTTCATTGATTTTTTATAAGTGTCGGGTCACCCAGTCCTACCAGCAAAATACAGCACTGATTGAAGTTTTAAGCTTTCAAAACTTGCCCAAATTGTATCGGTAGGTGCTGGATTTCGTCCACAGAAAGGCCAGAGAGAAAACTTCACTCGTGAACCGCCATGTTTACAACAGAGCATTTTAGGCGACCCAGTCTGCATGAAATCATCTCTCACCTCTGTCTCGAGAAGACCAGACACGCGCGCCTCTTACCTTACGAGTTCATGCCTGTACAATCATCTGTTTAACTGAAATGTCAATTCCTTGTAACTTAACCAGCATCTTATTTTTATTTATTTATTTTTTTTTTGTGGGGGGGGGGAAGGAAGGGGTAGGGTCGGGGGTAGGCTACGTATCGGAGAGCCAGAACATTTACGCATGCGCGGACGGAATGTTTGAACAAGAAAGAAAAACGCAGTACCTCCAGACACCGGCGCTGGAGCGTCGTACCAAACGAGTCATCCCGGGATTTCGGCCCGTGCGATCGCTTTTGGACGCAGTTGGCCCTTCACTGCTTTCTGCTACCGACCTTGCCTCCCGGTACGGCATTGAGGGAGAGATATGTCGGCCCCTAAACCATATGTGACAAATCCCACGCCTACTCACAGCTCCAAACCGCCCTTGTCAGTTTAAGGTAAGAATTGGATGACATATATATTGAAGGGAAAGTCATTTTCTCTCTCATATGGTAAGCACTGAAGTCGCAGATTACATATTGTGCGCACGCGCCCTGCTAAAGGTAACACACAAACATGCATGCATGCATAAACTTTATTCCATCTCGAATTTCAGAATAACTACAAGAGCTAATATCTTCGAGACATTAAATTTACAGCTAAAATACAAAGCATATACAGGTACATAACTAAATGCACAATATTTAAAGATATATTAATTAAAAAGAAAAGCCGCTGTACGAAATGCCACCATCGAATCTCTTTTAAAGCCAGTAAACTCAGTGTTACGGATAAAATCAGGTAGCGCATTTCGCAACTTAGCCTATACGTTCGAAAAAGAACTAAGACCTTAACTGGTGTTTTCAGGTTTATTGAGGGACAGAATGTAATTTCCGCGAAGATCATGCATAAGAAGATTTTCAATGCGCTTATTGCATAGAGATGTAGAGTTTGAGGTGAGTGGTAAGAAAGAGGACAGATAATTTGCAAATATAAATATCTCAGTATTCTCTTATTTACATTATACCCTTTGCTTGACAAGAAATTACGAAAGGCCAGTTTTTTGCAACGAGGATAACAGCGAAAAAAAGCACTACTTTGTTGCGACTTTTCTAGAGTGAAAACTTGTTCAGAAATCAAAAGTCTACGTTAACAGCACACACCAAGGTTACTTCTTCTACTTTTTCCTCCGGCCGCGCTTTATATCAGCCATTAGATGAGGGCCAGTCTCGTGCCTCTCAAGTTGCCTCCTTCATGGCCAAAAAGAGTTCTGGGTAATTCTGCCATTCCGTGACAAGGCAAGCCCCCCGATTCTCATTTCATTGATTTTTTATAAGTGTCGGGTCACCCAGTCCTACCAGCAAAATACAGCACTGATTGAAGTTTTAAGCTTTCAAAACTTGCCCAAATTGTATCGGTAGGTGCTGGATTTCGTCCACAGAAAGGCCAGAGAGAAAACTTCACTCGTGAACCGCCATGTTTACAACAGAGCATTTTAGGCGACCCAGTCTGCATGAAATCATCTCTCACCTCTGTCTCGAGAAGACCAGACACGCGCGCCTCTTACCTTACGAGTTCATGCCTGTACAATCATCTGTTTAACTGAAATGTCAATTCCTTGTAACTTAACCAGCATCTTATTTTTATTTATTTATTTTTTTTTTGTGGGGGGGGGGGAGGAAGGGGTAGGGTCGGGGGTAGGCTACGTATCGGAGAGCCAGAACATTTACGCATGCGCGGACGGAATGTTTGAACAAGAAAGAAAAACGCAGTACATCCAGACACCGGCGCTGGAGCGTCGTACCAAACGAGTCATCCCGGGATTTCGGCCCGTGCGATCGCTTTTGGACGCAGTTGGCCCTTCACTGCTTTCTGCTACCGACCTTGCCTCCCGGTACGGCATTGAGGGAGAGATATGTCGGCCCCTAAACCATATGTGACAAATCCCACGCCTACTCACAGCTCCAAACCGCCCTTGTCAGTTTAAGGTAAGAATTGGATGACATATATATTGAAGGGAAAGTCATTTTCTCTCTCTTATGGTAAGCACTGAAGTCGCAGATTACATATTGTGCGCACGCGCCCTGCTAAAGGTAACACACAAACATGCATGCATGCATAAACTTTATTCCATCTCGAATTTCAGAATAACTACAAGAGCTAATATCTTCGAGACATTAAATTTACAGCTAAAATACAAAGCATATACAGGTACATAACTAAATGCACAATATTTAAAGATATATTAATTAAAAAGAAAAGCCGCTGTACGAAATGCCACCATCGAATCTCTTTTAAAGCCAGTAAACTCAGTGTTACGGATAAAATCAGGTAGCGCATTTCGCAACTTAGCCTATACGTTCGAAAAAGAACTAAGACCTTAACTGGTGTTTTCAGGTTTATTGAGGGACAGAATGTAATTTCCGCGAAGATCATGCATAAGAAGATTTTCAATGCGCTTATTGCATAGAGATGTAGAGTTTGAGGTGAGTGGTAAGAAAGAGGACAGGTAATTTGCAAATATAAATATCTCAGTATTCTCTTATTTACATTATACCCTTTGCTTGACAAGAAATTACGAAAGGCCAGTTTTTTGCAACGAGGATAACAGCGAAAAAAAGCACTACTTTGTTGCGACTTTTCTAGAGTGAAAACTTGTTCAGAAATCAAAAGTCTACGTTAACAGCACACACCAAGGTTACTTCTTCTACTTTTTCCTCCGGCCGCGCTTTATATCAGCCATTAGATGAGGGCCAGTCTCGTGCCTCTCAAGTTGCCTCCTTCATGGCCAAAAAGAATTCTGGGTAATTCTGCCATTCCGTGACAAGGCAAGCCCCCCGATTCTCATTTCATTGATTTTTTATAAGTGTCGGGTCACCCAGTCCTACCAGCAAAATACAGCACTGATTGAAGTTTTAAGCTTTCAAAACTTGCCCAAATTGTATCGGTAGGTGCTGGATTTCGTCCACAGAAAGGCCAGAGAGAAAACTTCACTCGTGAACCGCCATGTTTACAACAGAGCATTTTAGGCGACCCAGTCTGCATGAAATCATCTCTCACCTCTGTCTCGAGAAGACCAGACACGCGCGCCTCTTACCTTACGAGTTCATGCCTGTACAATCATCTGTTTAACTGAAATGTCAATTCCTTGTAACTTAACCAGCATCTTATTTTTATTTATTTATTTTTTTTTTTGTGGGGGGGGGGGGGGGGAGGAAGGGGTAGGGTCGGGGGTAGGCTACGTATCGGAGAGCCAGAACATTTACGCATGCGCGGACGGAATGTTTGAACAAGAAAGAAAAACGCAGTACCTCCAGACACCGGCGCTGGAGCGTCGTACCAAACGAGTCATCCCGGGATTTCGGCCCGTGCGATCGCTTTTGGACGCAGTTGGCCCTTCACTGCTTTCTGCTACCGACCTTGCCTCCCGGTACGGCATTGAGGGAGAGATATGTCGGCCCCTAAACCATATGTGACAAATCCCACGCCTACTCACAGCTCCAAACCGCCCTTGTCAGTTTAAGGTAAGAATTGGATGACATATATATTGAAGGGAAAGTCATTTTCTCTCTCATATGGTAAGCACTGAAGTCGCAGATTACATATTGTGCGCACGCGCCCTGCTAAAGTAACACACAAACATGCATGCATGCATAAACTTTATTCCATCTCGAATTTCAGAATAACTACAAGAGCTAATATCTTCGAGACATTAAATTTACAGCTAAAATACAAAGCATATACAGGTACATAACTAAATGCACAATATTTAAAGATATATTAATTAAAAAGAAAAGCCGCTGTACGAAATGCCACCATCGAATCTCTTTTAAAGCCAGTAAACTCAGTGTTACGGATAAAATCAGGTAGCGCATTTCGCAACTTAGCCTATACGTTCGAAAAAGAACTAAGACCTTAACTGGTGTTTTCAGGTTTATTGAGGGACAGAATGTAATTTCCGCGAAGATCATGCATAAGAAGATTTTCAATGCGCTTATTGCATAGAGATGTAGAGTTTGAGGTGAGTGGTAAGAAAGAGGACAGGTAATTTGCAAATATAAATATCTCAGTATTCTCTTATTTACATTATACCCTTTGCTTGACAAGAAATTACGAAAGGCCAGTTTTTTGCAACGAGGATAACAGCGAAAAAAAGCACTACTTTGTTGCGACTTTTCTAGAGTGAAAACTTGTTCAGAAATCAAAAGTCTACGTTAACAGCACACACCAAGGTTACTTCTTCTACTTTTTCCTCCGGCCGCGCTTTATATCAGCCATTAGATGAGGGCCAGTCTCGTGCCTCTCAAGTTGCCTCCTTCATGGCCAAAAAGAATTCTGGGTAATTCTGCCATTCCGTGACAAGGCAAGCCCCCCGATTCTCATTTCATTGATTTTTTATAAGTGTCGGGTCACCCAGTCCTACCAGCAAAATACAGCACTGATTGAAGTTTTAAGCTTTCAAAACTTGCCCAAATTGTATCGGTAGGTGCTGGATTTCGTCCACAGAAAGGCCAGAGAGAAAACTTCACTCGTGAACCGCCATGTTTACAACAGAGCATTTTAGGCGACCCAGTCTGCATGAAATCATCTCTCACCTCTGTCTCGAGAAGACCAGACACGCGCGCCTCTTACCTTACGAGTTCATGCCTGTACAATCATCTGTTTAACTGAAATGTCAATTCCTTGTAACTTAACCAGCATCTTATTTTTATTTATTTATTTTTTTTTTTGTGGGGGGGGGGGGGAGGAAGGGGTAGGGTCGGGGGTAGGCTACGTATCGGAGAGCCAGAACATTTACGCATGCGCGGACGGAATGTTTGAACAAGAAAGAAAAACGCAGTACCTCCAGACACCGGCGCTGGAGCGTCGTACCAAACGAGTCATCCCGGGATTTCGGCCCGTGCGATCGCTTTTGGACGCAGTTGGCCCTTCACTGCTTTCTGCTACCGACCTTGCCTCCCGGTACGGCATTGAGGGAGAGATATGTCGGCCCCTAAACCATATGTGACAAATCCCACGCCTACTCACAGCTCCAAACCGCCCTTGTCAGTTTAAGGTAAGAATTGGATGACATATATATTGAAGGGAAAGTCATTTTCTCTCTCATATGGTAAGCACTGAAGTCGCAGATTACATATTGTGCGCACGCGCCCTGCTAAAGGTAACACACAAACATGCATGCATGCATAAACTTTATTCCATCTCGAATTTCAGAATAACTACAAGAGCTAATATCTTCGAGACATTAAATTTACAGCTAAAATACAAAGCATATACAGGTACATAACTAAATGCACAATATTTAAAGATATATTAATTAAAAAGAAAAGCCGCTGTACGAAATGCCACCATCGAATCTCTTTTAAAGCCAGTAAACTCAGTGTTACGGATAAAATCAGGTAGCGCATTTCGCAACTTAGCCTATACGTTCGAAAAAGAACTAAGACCTTAACTGGTGTTTTCAGGTTTATTGAGGGACAGAATGTAATTTCCGCGAAGATCATGCATAAGAAGATTTTCAATGCGCTTATTGCATAGAGATGTAGAGTTTGAGGTGAGTGGTAAGAAAGAGGACAGGTAATTTGCAAATATAAATATCTCAGTATTCTCTTATTTACATTATACCCTTTGCTTGACAAGAAATTACGAAAGGCCAGTTTTTTGCAACGAGGATAACAGCGAAAAAAAGCACTACTTTGTTGCGACTTTTCTAGAGTGAAAACTTGTTCAGAAATCAAAAGTCTACGTTAACAGCACACACCAAGGTTACTTCTTCTACTTTTTCCTCCGGCCGCGCTTTATATCAGCCATTAGATGAGGGCCAGTCTCGTGCCTCTCAAGTTGCCTCCTTCATGGCCAAAAAGAATTCTGGGTAATTCTGCCATTCCGTGACAAGGCAAGCCCCCCGATTCTCATTTCATTGATTTTTTATAAGTGTCGGGTCACCCAGTCCTACCAGCAAAATACAGCACTGATTGAAGTTTTAAGCTTTCAAAACTTGCCCAAATTGTATCGGTAGGTGCTGGATTTCGTCCACAGAAAGGCCAGAGAGAAAACTTCACTCGTGAACCGCCATGTTTACAACAGAGCATTTTAGGCGACCCAGTCTGCATGAAATCATCTCTCACCTCTGTCTCGAGAAGACCAGACACGCGCGCCTCTTACCTTACGAGTTCATGCCTGTACAATCATCTGTTTAACTGAAATGTCAATTCCTTGTAACTTAACCAGCATCTTATTTTTATTTATTTTTTTTTTTTGTGGGGGGGGGGGGGGGAGGAAGGGGTAGGGTCGGGGGTAGGCTACGTATCGGAGAGCCAGAACATTTACGCATGCGCGGACGGAATGTTTGAACAAGAAAGAAAAACGCAGTACCTCCAGACACCGGCGCTGGAGCGTCGTACCAAACGAGTCATCCCGGGATTTCGGCCCGTGCGATCGCTTTTGGACGCAGTTGGCCCTTCACTGCTTTCTGCTACCGACCTTGCCTCCCGGTACGGCATTGAGGGAGAGATATGTCGGCCCCTAAACCATATGTGACAAATCCCACGCCTACTCACAGCTCCAAACCGCCCTTGTCAGTTTAAGGTAAGAATTGGATGACATATATATTGAAGGGAAAGTCATTTTCTCTCTCATATGGTAAGCACTGAAGTCGCAGATTACATATTGTGCGCACGCGCCCTGCTAAAGGTAACACACAAACATGCATGCATGCATAAACTTTATTCCATCTCGAATTTCAGAATAACTACAAGAGCTAATATCTTCGAGACATTAAATTTACAGCTAAAATACAAAGCATATACAGGTACATAACTAAATGCACAATATTTAAAGATATATTAATTAAAAAGAAAAGCCGCTGTACGAAATGCCACCATCGAATCTCTTTTAAAGCCAGTAAACTCAGTGTTACGGATAAAATCAGGTAGCGCATTTCGCAACTTAGCCTATACGTTCGAAAAAGAACTAAGACCTTAACTGGTGTTTTCAGGTTTATTGAGGGACAGAATGTAATTTCCGCGAAGATCATGCATAAGAAGATTTTCAATGCGCTTATTGCATAGAGATGTAGAGTTTGAGGTGAGTGGTAAGAAAGAGGACAGGTAATTTGCAAATATAAATATCTCAGTATTCTCTTATTTACATTATACCCTTTGCTTGACAAGAAATTACGAAAGGCCAGTTTTTTGCAACGAGGATAACAGCGAAAAAAAGCACTACTTTGTTGCGACTTTTCTAGAGTGAAAACTTGTTCAGAAATCAAAAGTCTACGTTAACAGCACACACCAAGGTTACTTCTTCTACTTTTTCCTCCGGCCGCGCTTTATATCAGCCATTAGATGAGGGCCAGTCTCGTGCCTCTCAAGTTGCCTCCTTCATGGCCAAAAAGAATTCTGGGTAATTCTGCCATTCCGTGACAAGGCAAGCCCCCCGATTCTCATTTCATTGATTTTTTATAAGTGTCGGGTCACCCAGTCCTACCAGCAAAATACAGCACTGATTGAAGTTTTAAGCTTTCAAAACTTGCCCAAATTGTATCGGTAGGTGCTGGATTTCGTCCACAGAAAGGCCAGAGAGAAAACTTCACTCGTGAACCGCCATGTTTACAACAGAGCATTTTAGGCGACCCAGTCTGCATGAAATCATCTCTCACCTCTGTCTCGAGAAGACCAGACACGCGCGCCTCTTACCTTACGAGTTCATGCCTGTACAATCATCTGTTTAACTGAAATGTCAATTCCTTGTAACTTAACCAGCATCTTATTTTTATTTATTTATTTTTTTTTTTGTGGGGGGGGGGGGGGGGGAGGAAGGGGTAGGGTCGGGGGTAGGCTACGTATCGGAGAGCCAGAACATTTACGCATGCGCGGACGGAATGTTTGAACAAGAAAGAAAAACGCAGTACCTCCAGACACCGGCGCTGGAGCGTCGTACCAAACGAGTCATCCCGGGATTTCGGCCCGTGCGATCGCTTTTGGACGCAGTTGGCCCTTCACTGCTTTCTGCTACCGACCTTGCCTCCCGGTACGGCATTGAGGGAGAGATATGTCGGCCCCTAAACCATATGTGACAAATCCCACGCCTACTCACAGCTCCAAACCGCCCTTGTCAGTTTAAGGTAAGAATTGGATGACATATATATTGAAGGGAAAGTCATTTTCTCTCTCATATGGTAAGCACTGAAGTCGCAGATTACATATTGTGCGCACGCGCCCTGCTAAAGGTAACACACAAACATGCATGCATGCATAAACTTTATTCCATCTCGAATTTCAGAATAACTACAAGAGCTAATATCTTCGAGACATTAAATTTACAGCTAAAATACAAAGCATATACAGGTACATAACTAAATGCACAATATTTAAAGATATATTAATTAAAAAGAAAAGCCGCTGTACGAAATGCCACCATCGAATCTCTTTTAAAGCCAGTAAACTCAGTGTTACGGATAAAATCAGGTAGCGCATTTCGCAACTTAGCCTATACGTTCGAAAAAGAACTAAGACCTTAACTGGTGTTTTCAGGTTTATTGAGGGACAGAATGTAATTTCCGCGAAGATCATGCATAAGAAGATTTTCAATGCGCTTATTGCATAGAGATGTAGAGTTTGAGGTGAGTGGTAAGAAAGAGGACAGGTAATTTGCAAATATAAATATCTCAGTATTCTCTTATTTACATTATACCCTTTGCTTGACAAGAAATTACGAAAGGCCAGTTTTTTGCAACGAGGATAACAGCGAAAAAAAGCACTACTTTGTTGCGACTTTTCTAGAGTGAAAACTTGTTCAGAAATCAAAAGTCTACGTTAACAGCACACACCAAGGTTACTTCTTCTACTTTTTCCTCCGGCCGCGCTTTATATCAGCCATTAGATGAGGGCCAGTCTCGTGCCTCTCAAGTTGCCTCCTTCATGGCCAAAAAGAATTCTGGGTAATTCTGCCATTCCGTGACAAGGCAAGCCCCCCGATTCTCATTTCATTGATTTTTTATAAGTGTCGGGTCACCCAGTCCTACCAGCAAAATACAGCACTGATTGAAGTTTTAAGCTTTCAAAACTTGCCCAAATTGTATCGGTAGGTGCTGGATTTCGTCCACAGAAAGGCCAGAGAGAAAACTTCACTCGTGAACCGCCATGTTTACAACAGAGCATTTTAGGCGACCCAGTCTGCATGAAATCATCTCTCACCTCTGTCTCGAGAAGACCAGACACGCGCGCCTCTTACCTTACGAGTTCATGCCTGTACAATCATCTGTTTAACTGAAATGTCAATTCCTTGTAACTTAACCAGCATCTTATGTTTTTGTATTTCTTTTTTTTTTTTGGGGAGGGGGGGGGGGGGGGGAAGGGGTAGGGTCGGGGGTAGGCTACGTATCGGAGAGCCAGAACATTTACGCATGCGCGGACGGAATGTTTGAACAAGAAAGAAAAACGCAGTACCTCCAGACACCGGCGCTGGAGCGTCGTACCAAACGAGTCATCCCGGGATTTCGGCCCGTGCGATCGCTTTTGGACGCAGTTGGCCCTTCACTGCTTTCTGCTACCGACCTTGCCTCCCGGTACGGCATTGAGGGAGAGATATGTCGGCCCCTAAACCATATGTGACAAATCCCACGCCTACTCACAGCTCCAAACCGCCCTTGTCAGTTTAAGGTAAGAATTGGATGACATATATATTGAAGGGAAAGTCATTTTCTCTCTCATATGGTAAGCACTGAAGTCGCAGATTACATATTGTGCGCACGCGCCCTGCTAAAGGTAACACACAAACATGCATGCATGCATAAACTTTATTCCATCTCGAATTTCAGAATAACTACAAGAGCTAATATCTTCGAGACATTAAATTTACAGCTAAAATACAAAGCATATACAGGTACATAACTAAATGCACAATATTTAAAGATATATTAATTAAAAAGAAAAGCCGCTGTACGAAATGCCACCATCGAATCTCTTTTAAAGCCAGTAAACTCAGTGTTACGGATAAAATCAGGTAGCGCATTTCGCAACTTAGCCTATACGTTCGAAAAAGAACTAAGACCTTAACTGGTGTTTTCAGGTTTATTGAGGGACAGAATGTAATTTCCGCGAAGATCATGCATAAGAAGATTTTCAATGCGCTTATTGCATAGAGATGTAGAGTTTGAGGTGAGTGGTAAGAAAGAGGACAGGTAATTTGCAAATATAAATATCTCAGTATTCTCTTATTTACATTATACCCTTTGCTTGACAAGAAATTACGAAAGGCCAGTTTTTTGCAACGAGGATAACAGCGAAAAAAAGCACTACTTTGTTGCGACTTTTCTAGAGTGAAAACTTGTTCAGAAATCAAAAGTCTACGTTAACAGCACACACCAAGGTTACTTCTTCTACTTTTTCCTCCGGCCGCGCTTTATATCAGCCATTAGATGAGGGCCAGTCTCGTGCCTCTCAAGTTGCCTCCTTCATGGCCAAAAAGAATTCTGGGTAATTCTGCCATTCCGTGACAAGGCAAGCCCCCCGATTCTCATTTCATTGATTTTTTATAAGTGTCGGGTCACCCAGTCCTACCAGCAAAATACAGCACTGATTGAAGTTTTAAGCTTTCAAAACTTGCCCAAATTGTATCGGTAGGTGCTGGATTTCGTCCACAGAAAGGCCAGAGAGAAAACTTCACTCGTGAACCGCCATGTTTACAACAGAGCATTTTAGGCGACCCAGTCTGCATGAAATCATCTCTCACCTCTGTCTCGAGAAGACCAGACACGCGCGCCTCTTACCTTACGAGTTCATGCCTGTACAATCATCTGTTTAACTGAAATGTCAATTCCTTGTAACTTAACCAGCATCTTATTTTTATTTATTTTTTTTTTTTTTGTGGGGGGGGGGGGGGGAGGAAGGGGTAGGGTCGGGGGTAGGCTACGTATCGGAGAGCCAGAACATTTACGCATGCGCGGACGGAATGTTTGAACAAGAAAGAAAAACGCAGTACCTCCAGACACCGGCGCTGGAGCGTCGTACCAAACGAGTCATCCCGGGATTTCGGCCCGTGCGATCGCTTTTGGACGCAGTTGGCCCTTCACTGCTTTCTGCTACCGACCTTGCCTCCCGGTACGGCATTGAGGGAGAGATATGTCGGCCCCTAAACCATATGTGACAAATCCCACGCCTACTCACAGCTCCAAACCGCCCTTGTCAGTTTAAGGTAAGAATTGGATGACATATATATTGAAGGGAAAGTCATTTTCTCTCTCATATGGTAAGCACTGAAGTCGCAGATTACATATTGTGCGCACGCGCCCTGCTAAAGGTAACACACAAACATGCATGCATGCATAAACTTTATTCCATCTCGAATTTCAGAATAACTACAAGAGCTAATATCTTCGAGACATTAAATTTACAGCTAAAATACAAAGCATATACAGGTACATAACTAAATGCACAATATTTAAAGATATATTAATTAAAAAGAAAAGCCGCTGTACGAAATGCCACCATCGAATCTCTTTTAAAGCCAGTAAACTCAGTGTTACGGATAAAATCAGGTAGCGCATTTCGCAACTTAGCCTATACGTTCGAAAAAGAACTAAGACCTTAACTGGTGTTTTCAGGTTTATTGAGGGACAGAATGTAATTTCCGCGAAGATCATGCATAAGAAGATTTTCAATGCGCTTATTGCATAGAGATGTAGAGTTTGAGGTGAGTGGTAAGAAAGAGGACAGGTAATTTGCAAATATAAATATCTCAGTATTCTCTTATTTACATTATACCCTTTGCTTGACAAGAAATTACGAAAGGCCAGTTTTTTGCAACGAGGATAACAGCGAAAAAAAGCACTACTTTGTTGCGACTTTTCTAGAGTGAAAACTTGTTCAGAAATCAAAAGTCTACGTTAACAGCACACACCAAGGTTACTTCTTCTACTTTTTCCTCCGGCCGCGCTTTATATCAGCCATTAGATGAGGGCCAGTCTCGTGCCTCTCAAGTTGCCTCCTTCATGGCCAAAAAGAATTCTGGGTAATTCTGCCATTCCGTGACAAGGCAAGCCCCCCGATTCTCATTTCATTGATTTTTTATAAGTGTCGGGTCACCCAGTCCTACCAGCAAAATACAGCACTGATTGAAGTTTTAAGCTTTCAAAACTTGCCCAAATTGTATCGGTAGGTGCTGGATTTCGTCCACAGAAAGGCCAGAGAGAAAACTTCACTCGTGAACCGCCATGTTTACAACAGAGCATTTTAGGCGACCCAGTCTGCATGAAATCATCTCTCACCTCTGTCTCGAGAAGACCAGACACGCGCGCCTCTTACCTTACGAGTTCATGCCTGTACAATCATCTGTTTAACTGAAATGTCAATTCCTTGTAACTTAACCAGCATCTTATTTTTATTTATTTATTTTTTTTTTTGTGGGGGGGGGGGGGGGAGGAAGGGGTAGGGTCGGGGGTAGGCTACGTATCGGAGAGCCAGAACATTTACGCATGCGCGGACGGAATGTTTGAACAAGAAAGAAAAACGCAGTACCTCCAGACACCGGCGCTGGAGCGTCGTACCAAACGAGTCATCCCGGGATTTCGGCCCGTGCGATCGCTTTTGGACGCAGTTGGCCCTTCACTGCTTTCTGCTACCGACCTTGCCTCCCGGTACGGCATTGAGGGAGAGATATGTCGGCCCCTAAACCATATGTGACAAATCCCACGCCTACTCACAGCTCCAAACCGCCCTTGTCAGTTTAAGGTAAGAATTGGATGACATATATATTGAAGGGAAAGTCATTTTCTCTCTCATATGGTAAGCACTGAAGTCGCAGATTACATATTGTGCGCACGCGCCCTGCTAAAGGTAACACACAAACATGCATGCATGCATAAACTTTATTCCATCTCGAATTTCAGAATAACTACAAGAGCTAATATCTTCGAGACATTAAATTTACAGCTAAAATACAAAGCATATACAGGTACATAACTAAATGCACAATATTTAAAGATATATTAATTAAAAAGAAAAGCCGCTGTACGAAATGCCACCATCGAATCTCTTTTAAAGCCAGTAAACTCAGTGTTACGGATAAAATCAGGTAGCGCATTTCGCAACTTAGCCTATACGTTCGAAAAAGAACTAAGACCTTAACTGGTGTTTTCAGGTTTATTGAGGGACAGAATGTAATTTCCGCGAAGATCATGCATAAGAAGATTTTCAATGCGCTTATTGCATAGAGATGTAGAGTTTGAGGTGAGTGGTAAGAAAGAGGACAGGTAATTTGCAAATATAAATATCTCAGTATTCTCTTATTTACATTATACCCTTTGCTTGACAAGAAATTACGAAAGGCCAGTTTTTTGCAACGAGGATAACAGCGAAAAAAAGCACTACTTTGTTGCGACTTTTCTAGAGTGAAAACTTGTTCAGAAATCAAAAGTCTACGTTAACAGCACACACCAAGGTTACTTCTTCTACTTTTTCCTCCGGCCGCGCTTTATATCAGCCATTAGATGAGGGCCAGTCTCGTGCCTCTCAAGTTGCCTCCTTCATGGCCAAAAAGAATTCTGGGTAATTCTGCCATTCCGTGACAAGGCAAGCCCCCCGATTCTCATTTCATTGATTTTTTATAAGTGTCGGGTCACCCAGTCCTACCAGCAAAATACAGCACTGATTGAAGTTTTAAGCTTTCAAAACTTGCCCAAATTGTATCGGTAGGTGCTGGATTTCGTCCACAGAAAGGCCAGAGAGAAAACTTCACTCGTGAACCGCCATGTTTACAACAGAGCATTTTAGGCGACCCAGTCTGCATGAAATCATCTCTCACCTCTGTCTCGAGAAGACCAGACACGCGCGCCTCTTACCTTACGAGTTCATGCCTGTACAATCATCTGTTTAACTGAAATGTCAATTCCTTGTAACTTAACCAGCATCTTATTTTTATTTATTTTTTTTTTTTTGTGGGGGGGGGGGGGGGGGAGGAAGGGGTAGGGTCGGGGGTAGGCTACGTATCGGAGAGCCAGAACATTTACGCATGCGCGGACGGAATGTTTGAACAAGAAAGAAAAACGCAGTACCTCCAGACACCGGCGCTGGAGCGTCGTACCAAACGAGTCATCCCGGGATTTCGGCCCGTGCGATCGCTTTTGGACGCAGTTGGCCCTTCACTGCTTTCTGCTACCGACCTTGCCTCCCGGTACGGCATTGAGGGAGAGATATGTCGGCCCCTAAACCATATGTGACAAATCCCACGCCTACTCACAGCTCCAAACCGCCCTTGTCAGTTTAAGGTAAGAATTGGATGACATATATATTGAAGGGAAAGTCATTTTCTCTCTCATATGGTAAGCACTGAAGTCGCAGATTACATATTGTGCGCACGCGCCCTGCTAAAGGTAACACACAAACATGCATGCATGCATAAACTTTATTCCATCTCGAATTTCAGAATAACTACAAGAGCTAATATCTTCGAGACATTAAATTTACAGCTAAAATACAAAGCATATACAGGTACATAACTAAATGCACAATATTTAAAGATATATTAATTAAAAAGAAAAGCCGCTGTACGAAATGCCACCATCGAATCTCTTTTAAAGCCAGTAAACTCAGTGTTACGGATAAAATCAGGTAGCGCATTTCGCAACTTAGCCTATACGTTCGAAAAAGAACTAAGACCTTAACTGGTGTTTTCAGGTTTATTGAGGGACAGAATGTAATTTCCGCGAAGATCATGCATAAGAAGATTTTCAATGCGCTTATTGCATAGAGATGTAGAGTTTGAGGTGAGTGGTAAGAAAGAGGACAGGTAATTTGCAAATATAAATATCTCAGTATTCTCTTATTTACATTATACCCTTTGCTTGACAAGAAATTACGAAAGGCCAGTTTTTTGCAACGAGGATAACAGCGAAAAAAAGCACTACTTTGTTGCGACTTTTCTAGAGTGAAAACTTGTTCAGAAATCAAAAGTCTACGTTAACAGCACACACCAAGGTTACTTCTTCTACTTTTTCCTCCGGCCGCGCTTTATATCAGCCATTAGATGAGGGCCAGTCTCGTGCCTCTCAAGTTGCCTCCTTCATGGCCAAAAAGAATTCTGGGTAATTCTGCCATTCCGTGACAAGGCAAGCCCCCCGATTCTCATTTCATTGATTTTTTATAAGTGTCGGGTCACCCAGTCCTACCAGCAAAATACAGCACTGATTGAAGTTTTAAGCTTTCAAAACTTGCCCAAATTGTATCGGTAGGTGCTGGATTTCGTCCACAGAAAGGCCAGAGAGAAAACTTCACTCGTGAACCGCCATGTTTACAACAGAGCATTTTAGGCGACCCAGTCTGCATGAAATCATCTCTCACCTCTGTCTCGAGAAGACCAGACACGCGCGCCTCTTACCTTACGAGTTCATGCCTGTACAATCATCTGTTTAACTGAAATGTCAATTCCTTGTAACTTAACCAGCATCTTATTTTTATTTATTTTTTTTTTTTTGTGGGGGGGGGGGGGGGGAGGAAGGGGTAGGGTCGGGGGTAGGCTACGTATCGGAGAGCCAGAACATTTACGCATGCGCGGACGGAATGTTTGAACAAGAAAGAAAAACGCAGTACCTCCAGACACCGGCGCTGGAGCGTCGTACCAAACGAGTCATCCCGGGATTTCGGCCCGTGCGATCGCTTTTGGACGCAGTTGGCCCTTCACTGCTTTCTGCTACCGACCTTGCCTCCCGGTACGGCATTGAGGGAGAGATATGTCGGCCCCTAAACCATATGTGACAAATCCCACGCCTACTCACAGCTCCAAACCGCCCTTGTCAGTTTAAGGTAAGAATTGGATGACATATATATTGAAGGGAAAGTCATTTTCTCTCTCATATGGTAAGCACTGAAGTCGCAGATTACATATTGTGCGCACGCGCCCTGCTAAAGGTAACACACAAACATGCATGCATGCATAAACTTTATTCCATCTCGAATTTCAGAATAACTACAAGAGCTAATATCTTCGAGACATTAAATTTACAGCTAAAATACAAAGCATATACAGGTACATAACTAAATGCACAATATTTAAAGATATATTAATTAAAAAGAAAAGCCGCTGTACGAAATGCCACCATCGAATCTCTTTTAAAGCCAGTAAACTCAGTGTTACGGATAAAATCAGGTAGCGCATTTCGCAACTTAGCCTATACGTTCGAAAAAGAACTAAGACCTTAACTGGTGTTTTCAGGTTTATTGAGGGACAGAATGTAATTTCCGCGAAGATCATGCATAAGAAGATTTTCAATGCGCTTATTGCATAGAGATGTAGAGTTTGAGGTGAGTGGTAAGAAAGAGGACAGGTAATTTGCAAATATAAATATCTCAGTATTCTCTTATTTACATTATACCCTTTGCTTGACAAGAAATTACGAAAGGCCAGTTTTTTGCAACGAGGATAACAGCGAAAAAAAGCACTACTTTGTTGCGACTTTTCTAGAGTGAAAACTTGTTCAGAAATCAAAAGTCTACGTTAACAGCACACACCAAGGTTACTTCTTCTACTTTTTCCTCCGGCCGCGCTTTATATCAGCCATTAGATGAGGGCCAGTCTCGTGCCTCTCAAGTTGCCTCCTTCATGGCCAAAAAGAATTCTGGGTAATTCTGCCATTCCGTGACAAGGCAAGCCCCCCGATTCTCATTTCATTGATTTTTTATAAGTGTCGGGTCACCCAGTCCTACCAGCAAAATACAGCACTGATTGAAGTTTTAAGCTTTCAAAACTTGCCCAAATTGTATCGGTAGGTGCTGGATTTCGTCCACAGAAAGGCCAGAGAGAAAACTTCACTCGTGAACCGCCATGTTTACAACAGAGCATTTTAGGCGACCCAGTCTGCATGAAATCATCTCTCACCTCTGTCTCGAGAAGACCAGACACGCGCGCCTCTTACCTTACGAGTTCATGCCTGTACAATCATCTGTTTAACTGAAATGTCAATTCCTTGTAACTTAACCAGCATCTTATTTTTATTTATTTATTTTTTTTTTTGTGGGGGGGGGGGGGGAGGAAGGGGTAGGGTCGGGGGTAGGCTACGTATCGGAGAGCCAGAACATTTACGCATGCGCGGACGGAATGTTTGAACAAGAAAGAAAAACGCAGTACCTCCAGACACCGGCGCTGGAGCGTCGTACCAAACGAGTCATCCCGGGATTTCGGCCCGTGCGATCGCTTTTGGACGCAGTTGGCCCTTCACTGCTTTCTGCTACCGACCTTGCCTCCCGGTACGGCATTGAGGGAGAGATATGTCGGCCCCTAAACCATATGTGACAAATCCCACGCCTACTCACAGCTCCAAACCGCCCTTGTCAGTTTAAGGTAAGAATTGGATGACATATATATTGAAGGGAAAGTCATTTTCTCTCTCATATGGTAAGCACTGAAGTCGCAGATTACATATTGTGCGCACGCGCCCTGCTAAAGGTAACACACAAACATGCATGCATGCATAAACTTTATTCCATCTCGAATTTCAGAATAACTACAAGAGCTAATATCTTCGAGACATTAAATTTACAGCTAAAATACAAAGCATATACAGGTACATAACTAAATGCACAATATTTAAAGATATATTAATTAAAAAGAAAAGCCGCTGTACGAAATGCCACCATCGAATCTCTTTTAAAGCCAGTAAACTCAGTGTTACGGATAAAATCAGGTAGCGCATTTCGCAACTTAGCCTATACGTTCGAAAAAGAACTAAGACCTTAACTGGTGTTTTCAGGTTTATTGAGGGACAGAATGTAATTTCCGCGAAGATCATGCATAAGAAGATTTTCAATGCGCTTATTGCATAGAGATGTAGAGTTTGAGGTGAGTGGTAAGAAAGAGGACAGGTAATTTGCAAATATAAATATCTCAGTATTCTCTTATTTACATTATACCCTTTGCTTGACAAGAAATTACGAAAGGCCAGTTTTTTGCAACGAGGATAACAGCGAAAAAAAGCACTACTTTGTTGCGACTTTTCTAGAGTGAAAACTTGTTCAGAAATCAAAAGTCTACGTTAACAGCACACACCAAGGTTACTTCTTCTACTTTTTCCTCCGGCCGCGCTTTATATCAGCCATTAGATGAGGGCCAGTCTCGTGCCTCTCAAGTTGCCTCCTTCATGGCCAAAAAGAATTCTGGGTAATTCTGCCATTCCGTGACAAGGCAAGCCCCCCGATTCTCATTTCATTGATTTTTTATAAGTGTCGGGTCACCCAGTCCTACCAGCAAAATACAGCACTGATTGAAGTTTTAAGCTTTCAAAACTTGCCCAAATTGTATCGGTAGGTGCTGGATTTCGTCCACAGAAAGGCCAGAGAGAAAACTTCACTCGTGAACCGCCATGTTTACAACAGAGCATTTTAGGCGACCCAGTCTGCATGAAATCATCTCTCACCTCTGTCTCGAGAAGACCAGACACGCGCGCCTCTTACCTTACGAGTTCATGCCTGTACAATCATCTGTTTAACTGAAATGTCAATTCCTTGTAACTTAACCAGCATCTTATTTTTATTTATTTATTTATTTTTTGTGGGGGGGGGGGGGGGGAGGAAGGGGTAGGGTCGGGGGTAGGCTACGTATCGGAGAGCCAGAACATTTACGCATGCGCGGACGGAATGTTTGAACAAGAAAGAAAAACGCAGTACCTCCAGACACCGGCGCTGGAGCGTCGTACCAAACGAGTCATCCCGGGATTTCGGCCCGTGCGATCGCTTTTGGACGCAGTTGGCCCTTCACTGCTTTCTGCTACCGACCTTGCCTCCCGGTACGGCATTGAGGGAGAGATATGTCGGCCCCTAAACCATATGTGACAAATCCCACGCCTACTCACAGCTCCAAACCGCCCTTGTCAGTTTAAGGTAAGAATTGGATGACATATATATTGAAGGGAAAGTCATTTTCTCTCTCATATGGTAAGCACTGAAGTCGCAGATTACATATTGTGCGCACGCGCCCTGCTAAAGGTAACACACAAACATGCATGCATGCATAAACTTTATTCCATCTCGAATTTCAGAATAACTACAAGAGCTAATATCTTCGAGACATTAAATTTACAGCTAAAATACAAAGCATATACAGGTACATAACTAAATGCACAATATTTAAAGATATATTAATTAAAAAGAAAAGCCGCTGTACGAAATGCCACCATCGAATCTCTTTTAAAGCCAGTAAACTCAGTGTTACGGATAAAATCAGGTAGCGCATTTCGCAACTTAGCCTATACGTTCGAAAAAGAACTAAGACCTTAACTGGTGTTTTCAGGTTTATTGAGGGACAGAATGTAATTTCCGCGAAGATCATGCATAAGAAGATTTTCAATGCGCTTATTGCATAGAGATGTAGAGTTTGAGGTGAGTGGTAAGAAAGAGGACAGGTAATTTGCAAATATAAATATCTCAGTATTCTCTTATTTACATTATACCCTTTGCTTGACAAGAAATTACGAAAGGCCAGTTTTTTGCAACGAGGATAACAGCGAAAAAAAGCACTACTTTGTTGCGACTTTTCTAGAGTGAAAACTTGTTCAGAAATCAAAAGTCTACGTTAACAGCACACACCAAGGTTACTTCTTCTACTTTTTCCTCCGGCCGCGCTTTATATCAGCCATTAGATGAGGGCCAGTCTCGTGCCTCTCAAGTTGCCTCCTTCATGGCCAAAAAGAATTCTGGGTAATTCTGCCATTCCGTGACAAGGCAAGCCCCCCGATTCTCATTTCATTGATTTTTTATAAGTGTCGGGTCACCCAGTCCTACCAGCAAAATACAGCACTGATTGAAGTTTTAAGCTTTCAAAACTTGCCCAAATTGTATCGGTAGGTGCTGGATTTCGTCCACAGAAAGGCCAGAGAGAAAACTTCACTCGTGAACCGCCATGTTTACAACAGAGCATTTTAGGCGACCCAGTCTGCATGAAATCATCTCTCACCTCTGTCTCGAGAAGACCAGACACGCGCGCCTCTTACCTTACGAGTTCATGCCTGTACAATCATCTGTTTAACTGAAATGTCAATTCCTTGTAACTTAACCAGCATCTTATTTTTATTTATTTTTTTTTTTTTTGTGGGGGGGAGGGGGGGGGGAGGAAGGGGTAGGGTCGGGGGTAGGCTACGTATCGGAGAGCCAGAACATTTACGCATGCGCGGACGGAATGTTTGAACAAGAAAGAAAAACGCAGTACCTCCAGACACCGGCGCTGGAGCGTCGTACCAAACGAGTCATCCCGGGATTTCGGCCCGTGCGATCGCTTTTGGACGCAGTTGGCCCTTCACTGCTTTCTGCTACCGACCTTGCCTCCCGGTACGGCATTGAGGGAGAGATATGTCGGCCCCTAAACCATATGTGACAAATCCCACGCCTACTCACAGCTCCAAACCGCCCTTGTCAGTTTAAGGTAAGAATTGGATGACATATATATTGAAGGGAAAGTCATTTTCTCTCTCATATGGTAAGCACTGAAGTCGCAGATTACATATTGTGCGCACGCGCCCTGCTAAAGGTAACACACAAACATGCATGCATGCATAAACTTTATTCCATCTCGAATTTCAGAATAACTACAAGAGCTAATATCTTCGAGACATTAAATTTACAGCTAAAATACAAAGCATATACAGGTACATAACTAAATGCACAATATTTAAAGATATATTAATTAAAAAGAAAAGCCGCTGTACGAAATGCCACCATCGAATCTCTTTTAAAGCCAGTAAACTCAGTGTTACGGATAAAATCAGGTAGCGCATTTCGCAACTTAGCCTATACGTTCGAAAAAGAACTAAGACCTTAACTGGTGTTTTCAGGTTTATTGAGGGACAGAATGTAATTTCCGCGAAGATCATGCATAAGAAGATTTTCAATGCGCTTATTGCATAGAGATGTAGAGTTTGAGGTGAGTGGTAAGAAAGAGGACAGGTAATTTGCAAATATAAATATCTCAGTATTCTCTTATTTACATTATACCCTTTGCTTGACAAGAAATTACGAAAGGCCAGTTTTTTGCAACGAGGATAACAGCGAAAAAAAGCACTACTTTGTTGCGACTTTTCTAGAGTGAAAACTTGTTCAGAAATCAAAAGTCTACGTTAACAGCACACACCAAGGTTACTTCTTCTACTTTTTCCTCCGGCCGCGCTTTATATCAGCCATTAGATGAGGGCCAGTCTCGTGCCTCTCAAGTTGCCTCCTTCATGGCCAAAAAGAATTCTGGGTAATTCTGCCATTCCGTGACAAGGCAAGCCCCCCGATTCTCATTTCATTGATTTTTTATAAGTGTCGGGTCACCCAGTCCTACCAGCAAAATACAGCACTGATTGAAGTTTTAAGCTTTCAAAACTTGCCCAAATTGTATCGGTAGGTGCTGGATTTCGTCCACAGAAAGGCCAGAGAGAAAACTTCACTCGTGAACCGCCATGTTTACAACAGAGCATTTTAGGCGACCCAGTCTGCATGAAATCATCTCTCACCTCTGTCTCGAGAAGACCAGACACGCGCGCCTCTTACCTTACGAGTTCATGCCTGTACAATCATCTGTTTAACTGAAATGTCAATTCCTTGTAACTTAACCAGCATCTTATTTTTATTTATTTTTTTTTTTTGTGGGGGGGGGGGGGGAGGAAGGGGTAGGGTCGGGGGTAGGCTACGTATCGGAGAGCCAGAACATTTACGCATGCGCGGACGGAATGTTTGAACAAGAAAGAAAAACGCAGTACCTCCAGACACCGGCGCTGGAGCGTCGTACCAAACGAGTCATCCCGGGATTTCGGCCCGTGCGATCGCTTTTGGACGCAGTTGGCCCTTCACTGCTTTCTGCTACCGACCTTGCCTCCCGGTACGGCATTGAGGGAGAGATATGTCGGCCCCTAAACCATATGTGACAAATCCCACGCCTACTCACAGCTCCAAACCGCCCTTGTCAGTTTAAGGTAAGAATTGGATGACATATATATTGAAGGGAAAGTCATTTTCTCTCTCATATGGTAAGCACTGAAGTCGCAGATTACATATTGTGCGCACGCGCCCTGCTAAAGGTAACACACAAACATGCATGCATGCATAAACTTTATTCCATCTCGAATTTCAGAATAACTACAAGAGCTAATATCTTCGAGACATTAAATTTACAGCTAAAATACAAAGCATATACAGGTACATAACTAAATGCACAATATTTAAAGATATATTAATTAAAAAGAAAAGCCGCTGTACGAAATGCCACCATCGAATCTCTTTTAAAGCCAGTAAACTCAGTGTTACGGATAAAATCAGGTAGCGCATTTCGCAACTTAGCCTATACGTTCGAAAAAGAACTAAGACCTTAACTGGTGTTTTCAGGTTTATTGAGGGACAGAATGTAATTTCCGCGAAGATCATGCATAAGAAGATTTTCAATGCGCTTATTGCATAGAGATGTAGAGTTTGAGGTGAGTGGTAAGAAAGAGGACAGGTAATTTGCAAATATAAATATCTCAGTATTCTCTTATTTACATTATACCCTTTGCTTGACAAGAAATTACGAAAGGCCAGTTTTTTGCAACGAGGATAACAGCGAAAAAAAGCACTACTTTGTTGCGACTTTTCTAGAGTGAAAACTTGTTCAGAAATCAAAAGTCTACGTTAACAGCACACACCAAGGTTACTTCTTCTACTTTTTCCTCCGGCCGCGCTTTATATCAGCCATTAGATGAGGGCCAGTCTCGTGCCTCTCAAGTTGCCTCCTTCATGGCCAAAAAGAATTCTGGGTAATTCTGCCATTCCGTGACAAGGCAAGCCCCCCGATTCTCATTTCATTGATTTTTTATAAGTGTCGGGTCACCCAGTCCTACCAGCAAAATACAGCACTGATTGAAGTTTTAAGCTTTCAAAACTTGCCCAAATTGTATCGGTAGGTGCTGGATTTCGTCCACAGAAAGGCCAGAGAGAAAACTTCACTCGTGAACCGCCATGTTTACAACAGAGCATTTTAGGCGACCCAGTCTGCATGAAATCATCTCTCACCTCTGTCTCGAGAAGACCAGACACGCGCGCCTCTTACCTTACGAGTTCATGCCTGTACAATCATCTGTTTAACTGAAATGTCAATTCCTTGTAACTTAACCAGCATCTTATTTTTATTTATTTTTTTTTTTTTGTGGGGGGGAGGGGGGGGGAGGAAGGGGTAGGGTCGGGGGTAGGCTACGTATCGGAGAGCCAGAACATTTACGCATGCGCGGACGGAATGTTTGAACAAGAAAGAAAAACGCAGTACCTCCAGACACCGGCGCTGGAGCGTCGTACCAAACGAGTCATCCCGGGATTTCGGCCCGTGCGATCGCTTTTGGACGCAGTTGGCCCTTCACTGCTTTCTGCTACCGACCTTGCCTCCCGGTACGGCATTGAGGGAGAGATATGTCGGCCCCTAAACCATATGTGACAAATCCCACGCCTACTCACAGCTCCAAACCGCCCTTGTCAGTTTAAGGTAAGAATTGGATGACATATATATTGAAGGGAAAGTCATTTTCTCTCTCATATGGTAAGCACTGAAGTCGCAGATTACATATTGTGCGCACGCGCCCTGCTAAAGGTAACACACAAACATGCATGCATGCATAAACTTTATTCCATCTCGAATTTCAGAATAACTACAAGAGCTAATATCTTCGAGACATTAAATTTACAGCTAAAATACAAAGCATATACAGGTACATAACTAAATGCACAATATTTAAAGATATATTAATTAAAAAGAAAAGCCGCTGTACGAAATGCCACCATCGAATCTCTTTTAAAGCCAGTAAACTCAGTGTTACGGATAAAATCAGGTAGCGCATTTCGCAACTTAGCCTATACGTTCGAAAAAGAACTAAGACCTTAACTGGTGTTTTCAGGTTTATTGAGGGACAGAATGTAATTTCCGCGAAGATCATGCATAAGAAGATTTTCAATGCGCTTATTGCATAGAGATGTAGAGTTTGAGGTGAGTGGTAAGAAAGAGGACAGGTAATTTGCAAATATAAATATCTCAGTATTCTCTTATTTACATTATACCCTTTGCTTGACAAGAAATTACGAAAGGCCAGTTTTTTGCAACGAGGATAACAGCGAAAAAAAGCACTACTTTGTTGCGACTTTTCTAGAGTGAAAACTTGTTCAGAAATCAAAAGTCTACGTTAACAGCACACACCAAGGTTACTTCTTCTACTTTTTCCTCCGGCCGCGCTTTATATCAGCCATTAGATGAGGGCCAGTCTCGTGCCTCTCAAGTTGCCTCCTTCATGGCCAAAAAGAATTCTGGGTAATTCTGCCATTCCGTGACAAGGCAAGCCCCCCGATTCTCATTTCATTGATTTTTTATAAGTGTCGGGTCACCCAGTCCTACCAGCAAAATACAGCACTGATTGAAGTTTTAAGCTTTCAAAACTTGCCCAAATTGTATCGGTAGGTGCTGGATTTCGTCCACAGAAAGGCCAGAGAGAAAACTTCACTCGTGAACCGCCATGTTTACAACAGAGCATTTTAGGCGACCCAGTCTGCATGAAATCATCTCTCACCTCTGTCTCGAGAAGACCAGACACGCGCGCCTCTTACCTTACGAGTTCATGCCTGTACAATCATCTGTTTAACTGAAATGTCAATTCCTTGTAACTTAACCAGCATCTTATTTTTATTTATTTTTTTTTTTTTTGTGGGGGGGGGGGGGGGGGAGGAAGGGGTAGGGTCGGGGGTAGGCTACGTATCGGAGAGCCAGAACATTTACGCATGCGCGGACGGAATGTTTGAACAAGAAAGAAAAACGCAGTACCTCCAGACACCGGCGCTGGAGCGTCGTACCAAACGAGTCATCCCGGGATTTCGGCCCGTGCGATCGCTTTTGGACGCAGTTGGCCCTTCACTGCTTTCTGCTACCGACCTTGCCTCCCGGTACGGCATTGAGGGAGAGATATGTCGGCCCCTAAACCATATGTGACAAATCCCACGCCTACTCACAGCTCCAAACCGCCCTTGTCAGTTTAAGGTAAGAATTGGATGACATATATATTGAAGGGAAAGTCATTTTCTCTCTCATATGGTAAGCACTGAAGTCGCAGATTACATATTGTGCGCACGCGCCCTGCTAAAGGTAACACACAAACATGCATGCATGCATAAACTTTATTCCATCTCGAATTTCAGAATAACTACAAGAGCTAATATCTTCGAGACATTAAATTTACAGCTAAAATACAAAGCATATACAGGTACATAACTAAATGCACAATATTTAAAGATATATTAATTAAAAAGAAAAGCCGCTGTACGAAATGCCACCATCGAATCTCTTTTAAAGCCAGTAAACTCAGTGTTACGGATAAAATCAGGTAGCGCATTTCGCAACTTAGCCTATACGTTCGAAAAAGAACTAAGACCTTAACTGGTGTTTTCAGGTTTATTGAGGGACAGAATGTAATTTCCGCGAAGATCATGCATAAGAAGATTTTCAATGCGCTTATTGCATAGAGATGTAGAGTTTGAGGTGAGTGGTAAGAAAGAGGACAGGTAATTTGCAAATATAAATATCTCAGTATTCTCTTATTTACATTATACCCTTTGCTTGACAAGAAATTACGAAAGGCCAGTTTTTTGCAACGAGGATAACAGCGAAAAAAAGCACTACTTTGTTGCGACTTTTCTAGAGTGAAAACTTGTTCAGAAATCAAAAGTCTACGTTAACAGCACACACCAAGGTTACTTCTTCTACTTTTTCCTCCGGCCGCGCTTTATATCAGCCATTAGATGAGGGCCAGTCTCGTGCCTCTCAAGTTGCCTCCTTCATGGCCAAAAAGAATTCTGGGTAATTCTGCCATTCCGTGACAAGGCAAGCCCCCCGATTCTCATTTCATTGATTTTTTATAAGTGTCGGGTCACCCAGTCCTACCAGCAAAATACAGCACTGATTGAAGTTTTAAGCTTTCAAAACTTGCCCAAATTGTATCGGTAGGTGCTGGATTTCGTCCACAGAAAGGCCAGAGAGAAAACTTCACTCGTGAACCGCCATGTTTACAACAGAGCATTTTAGGCGACCCAGTCTGCATGAAATCATCTCTCACCTCTGTCTCGAGAAGACCAGACACGCGCGCCTCTTACCTTACGAGTTCATGCCTGTACAATCATCTGTTTAACTGAAATGTCAATTCCTTGTAACTTAACCAGCATCTTATTTTTATTTATTTTTTTTTTTTTTGTGGGGGGGGGGGGGGGGAGGAAGGGGTAGGGTCGGGGGTAGGCTACGTATCGGAGAGCCAGAACATTTACGCATGCGCGGACGGAATGTTTGAACAAGAAAGAAAAACGCAGTACCTCCAGACACCGGCGCTGGAGCGTCGTACCAAACGAGTCATCCCGGGATTTCGGCCCGTGCGATCGCTTTTGGACGCAGTTGGCCCTTCACTGCTTTCTGCTACCGACCTTGCCTCCCGGTACGGCATTGAGGGAGAGATATGTCGGCCCCTAAACCATATGTGACAAATCCCACGCCTACTCACAGCTCCAAACCGCCCTTGTCAGTTTAAGGTAAGAATTGGATGACATATATATTGAAGGGAAAGTCATTTTCTCTCTCATATGGTAAGCACTGAAGTCGCAGATTACATATTGTGCGCACGCGCCCTGCTAAAGGTAACACACAAACATGCATGCATGCATAAACTTTATTCCATCTCGAATTTCAGAATAACTACAAGAGCTAATATCTTCGAGACATTAAATTTACAGCTAAAATACAAAGCATATACAGGTACATAACTAAATGCACAATATTTAAAGATATATTAATTAAAAAGAAAAGCCGCTGTACGAAATGCCACCATCGAATCTCTTTTAAAGCCAGTAAACTCAGTGTTACGGATAAAATCAGGTAGCGCATTTCGCAACTTAGCCTATACGTTCGAAAAAGAACTAAGACCTTAACTGGTGTTTTCAGGTTTATTGAGGGACAGAATGTAATTTCCGCGAAGATCATGCATAAGAAGATTTTCAATGCGCTTATTGCATAGAGATGTAGAGTTTGAGGTGAGTGGTAAGAAAGAGGACAGGTAATTTGCAAATATAAATATCTCAGTATTCTCTTATTTACATTATACCCTTTGCTTGACAAGAAATTACGAAAGGCCAGTTTTTTGCAACGAGGATAACAGCGAAAAAAAGCACTACTTTGTTGCGACTTTTCTAGAGTGAAAACTTGTTCAGAAATCAAAAGTCTACGTTAACAGCACACACCAAGGTTACTTCTTCTACTTTTTCCTCCGGCCGCGCTTTATATCAGCCATTAGATGAGGGCCAGTCTCGTGCCTCTCAAGTTGCCTCCTTCATGGCCAAAAAGAATTCTGGGTAATTCTGCCATTCCGTGACAAGGCAAGCCCCCCGATTCTCATTTCATTGATTTTTTATAAGTGTCGGGTCACCCAGTCCTACCAGCAAAATACAGCACTGATTGAAGTTTTAAGCTTTCAAAACTTGCCCAAATTGTATCGGTAGGTGCTGGATTTCGTCCACAGAAAGGCCAGAGAGAAAACTTCACTCGTGAACCGCCATGTTTACAACAGAGCATTTTAGGCGACCCAGTCTGCATGAAATCATCTCTCACCTCTGTCTCGAGAAGACCAGACACGCGCGCCTCTTACCTTACGAGTTCATGCCTGTACAATCATCTGTTTAACTGAAATGTCAATTCCTTGTAACTTAACCAGCATCTTATTTTTATTATTTTTTTTTTTTGTGGGGGGGAGGGGGGGGGGAGGAAGGGGTAGGGTCGGGGGTAGGCTACGTATCGGAGAGCCAGAACATTTACGCATGCGCGGACGGAATGTTTGAACAAGAAAGAAAAACGCAGTACCTCCAGACACCGGCGCTGGAGCGTCGTACCAAACGAGTCATCCCGGGATTTCGGCCCGTGCGATCGCTTTTGGACGCAGTTGGCCCTTCACTGCTTTCTGCTACCGACCTTGCCTCCCGGTACGGCATTGAGGGAGAGATATGTCGGCCCCTAAACCATATGTGACAAATCCCACGCCTACTCACAGCTCCAAACCGCCCTTGTCAGTTTAAGGTAAGAATTGGATGACATATATATTGAAGGGAAAGTCATTTTCTCTCTCATATGGTAAGCACTGAAGTCGCAGATTACATATTGTGCGCACGCGCCCTGCTAAAGGTAACACACAAACATGCATGCATGCATAAACTTTATTCCATCTCGAATTTCAGAATAACTACAAGAGCTAATATCTTCGAGACATTAAATTTACAGCTAAAATACAAAGCATATACAGGTACATAACTAAATGCACAATATTTAAAGATATATTAATTAAAAAGAAAAGCCGCTGTACGAAATGCCACCATCGAATCTCTTTTAAAGCCAGTAAACTCAGTGTTACGGATAAAATCAGGTAGCGCATTTCGCAACTTAGCCTATACGTTCGAAAAAGAACTAAGACCTTAACTGGTGTTTTCAGGTTTATTGAGGGACAGAATGTAATTTCCGCGAAGATCATGCATAAGAAGATTTTCAATGCGCTTATTGCATAGAGATGTAGAGTTTGAGGTGAGTGGTAAGAAAGAGGACAGGTAATTTGCAAATATAAATATCTCAGTATTCTCTTATTTACATTATACCCTTTGCTTGACAAGAAATTACGAAAGGCCAGTTTTTTGCAACGAGGATAACAGCGAAAAAAAGCACTACTTTGTTGCGACTTTTCTAGAGTGAAAACTTGTTCAGAAATCAAAAGTCTACGTTAACAGCACACACCAAGGTTACTTCTTCTACTTTTTCCTCCGGCCGCGCTTTATATCAGCCATTAGATGAGGGCCAGTCTCGTGCCTCTCAAGTTGCCTCCTTCATGGCCAAAAAGAATTCTGGGTAATTCTGCCATTCCGTGACAAGGCAAGCCCCCCGATTCTCATTTCATTTTATAAGTGTCGGGTCACCCAGTCCTACCAGCAAAATACAGCACTGATTGAAGTTTTAAGCTTTCAAAACTTGCCCAAATTGTATCGGTAGGTGCTGGATTTCGTCCACAGAAAGGCCAGAGAGAAAACTTCACTCGTGAACCGCCATGTTTACAACAGAGCATTTTAGGCGACCCAGTCTGCATGAAATCATCTCTCACCTCTGTCTCGAGAAGACCAGACACGCGCGCCTCTTACCTTACGAGTTCATGCCTGTACAATCATCTGTTTAACTGAAATGTCAATTCCTTGTAACTTAACCAGCATCTTATTTTTATTTATTTTTTTTTTTTTTGTGGGGGGGGGGGGGGGGGGGCAAGGGTTAGGTCGGGGGTAGGCTACGTATCGGAGAGCCAGAACATTTACGCATGCGCGGACGGAATGTTTGAACAAGAAAGAAAAACGCAGTACCTCCAGACACCGGCGCTGGAGCGTCGTACCAAACGAGTCATCCCGGGATTTCGGCCCGTGCGATCGCTTTTGGACGCAGTTGGCCCTTCACTGCTTTCTGCTACCGACCTTGCCTCCCGGTACGGCATTGAGGGAGAGATATGTCGGCCCCTAAACCATATGTGACAAATCCCACGCCTACTCACAGCTCCAAACCGCCCTTGTCAGTTTAAGGTAAGAATTGGATGACATATATATTGAAGGGAAAGTCATTTTCTCTCTCATATGGTAAGCACTGAAGTCGCAGATTACATATTGTGCGCACGCGCCCTGCTAAAGGTAACACACAAACATGCATGCATGCATAAACTTTATTCCATCTCGAATTTCAGAATAACTACAAGAGCTAATATCTTCGAGACATTAAATTTACAGCTAAAATACAAAGCATATACAGGTACATAACTAAATGCACAATATTTAAAGATATATTAATTAAAAAGAAAAGCCGCTGTACGAAATGCCACCATCGAATCTCTTTTAAAGCCAGTAAACTCAGTGTTACGGATAAAATCAGGTAGCGCATTTCGCAACTTAGCCTATACGTTCGAAAAAGAACTAAGACCTTAACTGGTGTTTTCAGGTTTATTGAGGGACAGAATGTAATTTCCGCGAAGATCATGCATAAGAAGATTTTCAATGCGCTTATTGCATAGAGATGTAGAGTTTGAGGTGAGTGGTAAGAAAGAGGACAGGTAATTTGCAAATATAAATATCTCAGTATTCTCTTATTTACATTATACCCTTTGCTTGACAAGAAATTACGAAAGGCCAGTTTTTTGCAACGAGGATAACAGCGAAAAAAAGCACTACTTTGTTGCGACTTTTCTAGAGTGAAAACTTGTTCAGAAATCAAAAGTCTACGTTAACAGCACACACCAAGGTTACTTCTTCTACTTTTTCCTCCGGCCGCGCTTTATATCAGCCATTAGATGAGGGCCAGTCTCGTGCCTCTCAAGTTGCCTCCTTCATGGCCAAAAAGAATTCTGGGTAATTCTGCCATTCCGTGACAAGGCAAGCCCCCCGATTCTCATTTCATTGATTTTTTATAAGTGTCGGGTCACCCAGTCCTACCAGCAAAATACAGCACTGATTGAAGTTTTAAGCTTTCAAAACTTGCCCAAATTGTATCGGTAGGTGCTGGATTTCGTCCACAGAAAGGCCAGAGAGAAAACTTCACTCGTGAACCGCCATGTTTACAACAGAGCATTTTAGGCGACCCAGTCTGCATGAAATCATCTCTCACCTCTGTCTCGAGAAGACCAGACACGCGCGCCTCTTACCTTACGAGTTCATGCCTGTACAATCATCTGTTTAACTGAAATGTCAATTCCTTGTAACTTAACCAGCATCTTATTTTTATTTATTTTTTTTTTTTTTTGTGGGGGGGGGGGGGGGGAGGAAGGGGTAGGGTCGGGGGTAGGCTACGTATCGGAGAGCCAGAACATTTACGCATGCGCGGACGGAATGTTTGAACAAGAAAGAAAAACGCAGTACCTCCAGACACCGGCGCTGGAGCGTCGTACCAAACGAGTCATCCCGGGATTTCGGCCCGTGCGATCGCTTTTGGACGCAGTTGGCCCTTCACTGCTTTCTGCTACCGACCTTGCCTCCCGGTACGGCATTGAGGGAGAGATATGTCGGCCCCTAAACCATATGTGACAAATCCCACGCCTACTCACAGCTCCAAACCGCCCTTGTCAGTTTAAGGTAAGAATTGGATGACATATATATTGAAGGGAAAGTCATTTTCTCTCTCATATGGTAAGCACTGAAGTCGCAGATTACATATTGTGCGCACGCGCCCTGCTAAAGGTAACACACAAACATGCATGCATGCATAAACTTTATTCCATCTCGAATTTCAGAATAACTACAAGAGCTAATATCTTCGAGACATTAAATTTACAGCTAAAATACAAAGCATATACAGGTACATAACTAAATGCACAATATTTAAAGATATATTAATTAAAAAGAAAAGCCGCTGTACGAAATGCCACCATCGAATCTCTTTTAAAGCCAGTAAACTCAGTGTTACGGATAAAATCAGGTAGCGCATTTCGCAACTTAGCCTATACGTTCGAAAAAGAACTAAGACCTTAACTGGTGTTTTCAGGTTTATTGAGGGACAGAATGTAATTTCCGCGAAGATCATGCATAAGAAGATTTTCAATGCGCTTATTGCATAGAGATGTAGAGTTTGAGGTGAGTGGTAAGAAAGAGGACAGGTAATTTGCAAATATAAATATCTCAGTATTCTCTTATTTACATTATACCCTTTGCTTGACAAGAAATTACGAAAGGCCAGTTTTTTGCAACGAGGATAACAGCGAAAAAAAGCACTACTTTGTTGCGACTTTTCTAGAGTGAAAACTTGTTCAGAAATCAAAAGTCTACGTTAACAGCACACACCAAGGTTACTTCTTCTACTTTTTCCTCCGGCCGCGCTTTATATCAGCCATTAGATGAGGGCCAGTCTCGTGCCTCTCAAGTTGCCTCCTTCATGGCCAAAAAGAATTCTGGGTAATTCTGCCATTCCGTGACAAGGCAAGCCCCCCGATTCTCATTTCATTGATTTTTTATAAGTGTCGGGTCACCCAGTCCTACCAGCAAAATACAGCACTGATTGAAGTTTTAAGCTTTCAAAACTTGCCCAAATTGTATCGGTAGGTGCTGGATTTCGTCCACAGAAAGGCCAGAGAGAAAACTTCACTCGTGAACCGCCATGTTTACAACAGAGCATTTTAGGCGACCCAGTCTGCATGAAATCATCTCTCACCTCTGTCTCGAGAAGACCAGACACGCGCGCCTCTTACCTTACGAGTTCATGCCTGTACAATCATCTGTTTAACTGAAATGTCAATTCCTTGTAACTTAACCAGCATCTTATTTTTATTTATTTTTTTTTTTTTTTGTGGGGGGGGGGGGGGGGAGGAAGGGGTAGGGTCGGGGGTAGGCTACGTATCGGAGAGCCAGAACATTTACGCATGCGCGGACGGAATGTTTGAACAAGAAAGAAAAACGCAGTACCTCCAGACACCGGCGCTGGAGCGTCGTACCAAACGAGTCATCCCGGGATTTCGGCCCGTGCGATCGCTTTTGGACGCAGTTGGCCCTTCACTGCTTTCTGCTACCGACCTTGCCTCCCGGTACGGCATTGAGGGAGAGATATGTCGGCCCCTAAACCATATGTGACAAATCCCACGCCTACTCACAGCTCCAAACCGCCCTTGTCAGTTTAAGGTAAGAATTGGATGACATATATATTGAAGGGAAAGTCATTTTCTCTCTCATATGGTAAGCACTGAAGTCGCAGATTACATATTGTGCGCACGCGCCCTGCTAAAGGTAACACACAAACATGCATGCATGCATAAACTTTATTCCATCTCGAATTTCAGAATAACTACAAGAGCTAATATCTTCGAGACATTAAATTTACAGCTAAAATACAAAGCATATACAGGTACATAACTAAATGCACAATATTTAAAGATATATTAATTAAAAGAAAAGCCGCTGTACGAAATGCCACCATCGAATCTCTTTAAAGCCAGTAAACTCAGTGTTACGGATAAAATCAGGTAGCGCATTTCGCAACTTAGCCTATACGTTCGAAAAAGAACTAAGACCTTAACTGGTGTTTTCAGGTTTATTGAGGGACAGAATGTAATTTCCGCGAAGATCATGCATAAGAAGATTTTCAATGCGCTTATTGCATAGAGATGTAGAGTTTGAGGTGAGTGGTAAGAAAGAGGACAGGTAATTTGCAAATATAAATATCTCAGTATTCTCTTATTTACATTATACCCTTTGCTTGACAAGAAATTACGAAAGGCCAGTTTTTTGCAACGAGGATAACAGCGAAAAAAAGCACTACTTTGTTGCGACTTTTCTAGAGTGAAAACTTGTTCAGAAATCAAAAGTCTACGTTAACAGCACACACCAAGGTTACTTCTTCTACTTTTTCCTCCGGCCGCGCTTTATATCAGCCATTAGATGAGGGCCAGTCTCGTGCCTCTCAAGTTGCCTCCTTCATGGCCAAAAAGAATTCTGGGTAATTCTGCCATTCCGTGACAAGGCAAGCCCCCCGATTCTCATTTCATTGATTTTTTATAAGTGTCGGGTCACCCAGTCCTACCAGCAAAATACAGCACTGATTGAAGTTTTAAGCTTTCAAAACTTGCCCAAATTGTATCGGTAGGTGCTGGATTTCGTCCACAGAAAGGCCAGAGAGAAAACTTCACTCGTGAACCGCCATGTTTACAACAGAGCATTTTAGGCGACCCAGTCTGCATGAAATCATCTCTCACCTCTGTCTCGAGAAGACCAGACACGCGCGCCTCTTACCTTACGAGTTCATGCCTGTACAATCATCTGTTTAACTGAAATGTCAATTCCTTGTAACTTAACCAGCATCTTATTTTTATTTATTTTTTTTTTTTTTGTGGGGGGGAGGGGGGGGGGAGGAAGGGGTAGGGTCGGGGGTAGGCTACGTATCGGAGAGCCAGAACATTTACGCATGCGCGGACGGAATGTTTGAACAAGAAAGAAAAACGCAGTACCTCCAGACACCGGCGCTGGAGCGTCGTACCAAACGAGTCATCCCGGGATTTCGGCCCGTGCGATCGCTTTTGGACGCAGTTGGCCCTTCACTGCTTTCTGCTACCGACCTTGCCTCCCGGTACGGCATTGAGGGAGAGATATGTCGGCCCCTAAACCATATGTGACAAATCCCACGCCTACTCACAGCTCCAAACCGCCCTTGTCAGTTTAAGGTAAGAATTGGATGACATATATATTGAAGGGAAAGTCATTTTCTCTCTCATATGGTAAGCACTGAAGTCGCAGATTACATATTGTGCGCACGCGCCCTGCTAAAGGTAACACACAAACATGCATGCATGCATAAACTTTATTCCATCTCGAATTTCAGAATAACTACAAGAGCTAATATCTTCGAGACATTAAATTTACAGCTAAAATACAAAGCATATACAGGTACATAACTAAATGCACAATATTTAAAGATATATTAATTAAAAAGAAAAGCCGCTGTACGAAATGCCACCATCGAATCTCTTTTAAAGCCAGTAAACTCAGTGTTACGGATAAAATCAGGTAGCGCATTTCGCAACTTAGCCTATACGTTCGAAAAAGAACTAAGACCTTAACTGGTGTTTTCAGGTTTATTGAGGGACAGAATGTAATTTCCGCGAAGATCATGCATAAGAAGATTTTCAATGCGCTTATTGCATAGAGATGTAGAGTTTGAGGTGAGTGGTAAGAAAGAGGACAGGTAATTTGCAAATATAAATATCTCAGTATTCTCTTATTTACATTATACCCTTTGCTTGACAAGAAATTACGAAAGGCCAGTTTTTTGCAACGAGGATAACAGCGAAAAAAAGCACTACTTTGTTGCGACTTTTCTAGAGTGAAAACTTGTTCAGAAATCAAAAGTCTACGTTAACAGCACACACCAAGGTTACTTCTTCTACTTTTTCCTCCGGCCGCGCTTTATATCAGCCATTAGATGAGGGCCAGTCTCGTGCCTCTCAAGTTGCCTCCTTCATGGCCAAAAAGAATTCTGGGTAATTCTGCCATTCCGTGACAAGGCAAGCCCCCGATTCTCATTTCATTGATTTTTTATAAGTGTCGGGTCACCCAGTCCTACCAGCAAAATACAGCACTGATTGAAGTTTTAAGCTTTCAAAACTTGCCCAAATTGTATCGGTAGGTGCTGGATTTCGTCCACAGAAAGGCCAGAGAGAAAACTTCACTCGTGAACCGCCATGTTTACAACAGAGCATTTTAGGCGACCCAGTCTGCATGAAATCATCTCTCACCTCTGTCTCGAGAAGACCAGACACGCGCGCCTCTTACCTTACGAGTTCATGCCTGTACAATCATCTGTTTAACTGAAATGTCAATTCCTTGTAACTTAACCAGCATCTTATTTTTATTTATTTTTTTTTTTTTTGTGGGGGGGGGGGGGGGAGGAAGGGGTAGGGTCGGGGGTAGGCTACGTATCGGAGAGCCAGAACATTTACGCATGCGCGGACGGAATGTTTGAACAAGAAAGAAAAACGCAGTACCTCCAGACACCGGCGCTGGAGCGTCGTACCAAACGAGTCATCCCGGGATTTCGGCCCGTGCGATCGCTTTTGGACGCAGTTGGCCCTTCACTGCTTTCTGCTACCGACCTTGCCTCCCGGTACGGCATTGAGGGAGAGATATGTCGGCCCCTAAACCATATGTGACAAATCCCACGCCTACTCACAGCTCCAAACCGCCCTTGTCAGTTTAAGGTAAGAATTGGATGACATATATATTGAAGGGAAAGTCATTTTCTCTCTCATATGGTAAGCACTGAAGTCGCAGATTACATATTGTGCGCACGCGCCCTGCTAAAGGTAACACACAAACATGCATGCATGCATAAACTTTATTCCATCTCGAATTTCAGAATAACTACAAGAGCTAATATCTTCGAGACATTAAATTTACAGCTAAAATACAAAGCATATACAGGTACATAACTAAATGCACAATATTTAAAGATATATTAATTAAAAAGAAAAGCCGCTGTACGAAATGCCACCATCGAATCTCTTTTAAAGCCAGTAAACTCAGTGTTACGGATAAAATCAGGTAGCGCATTTCGCAACTTAGCCTATACGTTCGAAAAAGAACTAAGACCTTAACTGGTGTTTTCAGGTTTATTGAGGGACAGAATGTAATTTCCGCGAAGATCATGCATAAGAAGATTTTCAATGCGCTTATTGCATAGAGATGTAGAGTTTGAGGTGAGTGGTAAGAAAGAGGACAGGTAATTTGCAAATATAAATATCTCAGTATTCTCTTATTTACATTATACCCTTTGCTTGACAAGAAATTACGAAAGGCCAGTTTTTTGCAACGAGGATAACAGCGAAAAAAAGCACTACTTTGTTGCGACTTTTCTAGAGTGAAAACTTGTTCAGAAATCAAAAGTCTACGTTAACAGCACACACCAAGGTTACTTCTTCTACTTTTTCCTCCGGCCGCGCTTTATATCAGCCATTAGATGAGGGCCAGTCTCGTGCCTCTCAAGTTGCCTCCTTCATGGCCAAAAAGAATTCTGGGTAATTCTGCCATTCCGTGACAAGGCAAGCCCCCCGATTCTCATTTCATTGATTTTTTATAAGTGTCGGGTCACCCAGTCCTACCAGCAAAATACAGCACTGATTGAAGTTTTAAGCTTTCAAAACTTGCCCAAATTGTATCGGTAGGTGCTGGATTTCGTCCACAGAAAGGCCAGAGAGAAAACTTCACTCGTGAACCGCCATGTTTACAACAGAGCATTTTAGGCGACCCAGTCTGCATGAAATCATCTCTCACCTCTGTCTCGAGAAGACCAGACACGCGCGCCTCTTACCTTACGAGTTCATGCCTGTACAATCATCTGTTTAACTGAAATGTCAATTCCTTGTAACTTAACCAGCATCTTATTTTTATTTATTTTTTTTTTTTTTTGTGGGGGGGGGGGGGGGGGGGGGGGGGGTAGGGGCGGGGGTGGGCTACGTATCGGAGAGCCAGAACATTTACGCATGCGCGGACGGAATGTTTGAACAAGAAAGAAAAACGCAGTACCTCCAGACACCGGCGCTGGAGCGTCGTACCAAACGAGTCATCCCGGGATTTCGGCCCGTGCGATCGCTTTTGGACGCAGTTGGCCCTTCACTGCTTTCTGCTACCGACCTTGCCTCCCGGTACGGCATTGAGGGAGAGATATGTCGGCCCCTAAACCATATGTGACAAATCCCACGCCTACTCACAGCTCCAAACCGCCCTTGTCAGTTTAAGGTAAGAATTGGATGACATATATATTGAAGGGAAAGTCATTTTCTCTCTCATATGGTAAGCACTGAAGTCGCAGATTACATATTGTGCGCACGCGCCCTGCTAAAGGTAACACACAAACATGCATGCATGCATAAACTTTATTCCATCTCGAATTTCAGAATAACTACAAGAGCTAATATCTTCGAGACATTAAATTTACAGCTAAAATACAAAGCATATACAGGTACATAACTAAATGCACAATATTTAAAGATATATTAATTAAAAAGAAAAGCCGCTGTACGAAATGCCACCATCGAATCTCTTTTAAAGCCAGTAAACTCAGTGTTACGGATAAAATCAGGTAGCGCATTTCGCAACTTAGCCTATACGTTCGAAAAAGAACTAAGACCTTAACTGGTGTTTTCAGGTTTATTGAGGGACAGAATGTAATTTCCGCGAAGATCATGCATAAGAAGATTTTCAATGCGCTTATTGCATAGAGATGTAGAGTTTGAGGTGAGTGGTAAGAAAGAGGACAGGTAATTTGCAAATATAAATATCTCAGTATTCTCTTATTTACATTATACCCTTTGCTTGACAAGAAATTACGAAAGGCCAGTTTTTTGCAACGAGGATAACAGCGAAAAAAAGCACTACTTTGTTGCGACTTTTCTAGAGTGAAACTTGTTCAGAAATCAAAAGTCTACGTTAACAGCACACACCAAGGTTACTTCTTCTACTTTTTCCTCCGGCCGCGCTTTATATCAGCCATTAGATGAGGGCCAGTCTCGTGCCTCTCAAGTTGCCTCCTTCATGGCCAAAAAGAATTCTGGGTAATTCTGCCATTCCGTGACAAGGCAAGCCCCCCGATTCTCATTTCATTGATTTTTTATAAGTGTCGGGTCACCCAGTCCTACCAGCAAAATACAGCACTGATTGAAGTTTTAAGCTTTCAAAACTTGCCCAAATTGTATCGGTAGGTGCTGGATTTCGTCCACAGAAAGGCCAGAGAGAAAACTTCACTCGTGAACCGCCATGTTTACAACAGAGCATTTTAGGCGACCCAGTCTGCATGAAATCATCTCTCACCTCTGTTTTCTTTCAAAGGCTTGCCTTTACCAACATTTCAGCTTAATGATGCCAGACTGTGGGCTTCTGTAGACGAAGATGGCCCGAAAAATTACTTATAAAATGGCAAACGTACCAGTTTTTGGCCAATTTGCTCGCTTCGTGGATACTAAGGGTTGTCATTGGTCACGTGATACCTATACCTGAGCCCACATTGACCAAAAACCGCAGATGTTTTAAAGAGAACATCTTATATGACGAAGCCAAGTGCTTGAGACTGTTTACGGCCTAAAAATTTCTTATATGCTTTCCTCTGCTTTCTTCTTTCAAAGTTCTGTTTCATGAGTTTTCCATTTAAGGTAATTCCTTAGTATTGCATTGTGCATCCCTACTGCGCACGATTTTCTCGTCATTAGCGCGCGCACATGAGCACATGCGCTTACAAAACGTAAGAGATTTCCCTTAACTTAGCCCGATTGCGAAATAAATGCTGCTTTTCTCTCAAACGACACGGTGACTCCTGATTTTTTTTTCCAGGTATTTGCCAAGAACAATCTGATAAAGAACGTATTTGAAGAAGAAAAAAAGTTTGATAGAAGAACATGAATTTTTTTAAAAGACAGTTCCGTACTTGGGTGTATTTTGGCCAAGGCGAGGACTTCAAGCTTATTACGGAACTGCCCCAAAGAGTGCACTATTCCCACAACCAGGCAATCAAAGAAGGCGTAAATGAAGCAATACTGCTTATGTGAATAAAAAAAAGCTTTAATTTCAAAATAAAATTTTTTCTAACCAAGACCATAGTTAGTAGAAGACCATAGTTAGTAGTTCCCCTCTACTAACTATGCTAAGACTTAAGTCTGTATGGAGATGGTTTGAATTTTTAACACGCAAGCAGTAAAAATACCCCATTTTAAGAGCCTGCTGACGAGTAAACAAGCACGGTATCATGAATGTTAATTATGCCAAGTTTCCAAAAAAGTTTGATAGTAGAACAATTTCAAGGGAATTACCGTAATACTTTATTGACGGGTCAAGAATAATAACATAAGTTGTGAAGAAGCTCCACAGCTTCGCTAATCTGCGATCAGGCCCATTTTTAGCTTCGCCCATATGTTCTCTTTTGTCGTCCCTCGCTAAAATTGGGCCTGACGAAATGTCTCTCAAAAATTCCGGACGGCCGGTGAAATTTTGGCCGACCAAATTCGAGATCTGATTGGCTGTTAAGACGCCGGAAGTGAAAACGCCTTCGTGATTGGGCGCAGCTCTCGCGAAGTCCTCGAGACTGATGCGTCATTAGCGTACGAAGAAATATTTGCTGTCTTTTTTTTCTTACAATGACGTAACGGTGCAAATGGATTTTATTTGTATAAATGGAGATATGCCATCGGAAACATCTCATAACTTGTCCAGAATCGGGTTTGAATCCCTTGAAAGAGTGAAATTAGCGATTCCTTTGGGAAGCTCTGTGGCCGTGCCGTGTAGTCGAAAGTACTTTGGCACTCACTTCCAAATTCCTTGATGCACGTATCATTCGCGATGGCTCTTCAAAGAAAAAAAATTCGGGGAAAGTTATCTCGTACAATTATCTGTAAATCATAAAATGCCTTTTCTCGATGTATCTTATAAAATTCTACTTGATAACTTTTTGTCATTCTCTCTAAGAAGTTAAAGAATCTAGGGAGATTTCCAACAAAGAAATAAAAACGGTAGGTCACCGACTTAGTTTTTCAGATAATTTTCATAAACTGAAATTTAGAGGGGTTTTTTGTGGACATGGCTTGTTGCCATGGTAACCGACATGACGTCACAAGTGCCATCTTTCATTGTTTCACAAGCACTATGGCAACGAAAAACCCTTTCGAGCCTTCTTAAGTTAAAACAGGATAATGACAAGGGTTGTGTTTGCAAGACAAAAAAATTGTTGGTAATATAGATGCTGGGAAAAGAAATCAGGGAAAGACAACGTATTCACACGAAAACCCTAAACAATTCTTCTTTTTAAAATCTTTTATTCAACTACACAACATTAATGAGGTGACGTGCCACGGGGTGGGGGGGGGGGGGGGGGGGGGCGCCGGGCCTGCATCGCTTGTCTTATGTCGGTGCTTTGTCAATGTTTCACGTTGCTGTCAGAAATTAAAGGAAATTTAATGTAAGATATTGTTTGTCATGGTTTCACTCTACGTGCCGTCGCTACTTTTTAGGCCAAGTTGCTTGTCGGAATTTACCCTGGCAGAGCCTCATTATTATATTCCACACTGTACTAGAGATTTACTCTTTTACCTATATCCAAAGAATATTATGTAGCTTAAATTTCAGTACATTGTGAAATACACACAGTGACCAAATTCATTAAAAAGAAAAATTCATTTACAATTTCAAAAACAATTCTCACAAATGGCTTCTCTGGTAAACATTATACAGCAGAGCATAATTATTTATTCACTTTGGTCATGGGCATGGAAACAAAAGAAGGTGATACAAAATATTGGTGGAATTGGTGGGGTATATTCTAGGGGTTCCAGCCCTTGTTGCACAAAGCACCATTTTGTCTATCACCTCAAGCCTGCGTTCAAACATTCCAGTCATCTCCTTGTGAAGCAACTGAACTAAATTAGAAATACCACGCTTATGGTTTTCTAAAAAATATTATTTCACAAAAAAAAATATTGTATGGGGACAAAACTCTTAACAAATTCCTAATCATCTCTAAAACTTACTGTAAATTATCAAAAAATGAAAAATAAAAAAAACCTATTAAGGCCAGCTTAATAGGTCATCATATTGCAAGGAAAATACATGTACATGTAGTTGTTTGCTGTTGAGGTTACAAGAAATGATTTATTCAAAACTTTTGAGGACATTAAAAATGGATAAAATTTAGATGGTGAAACTCAAGGGCACAGGAAATGGCATAAAATGTTTTGGAATCTTCCTAAATGACGTTCAGCTTTTAAAGTGGTACTACGACCAAAAAAAAATCCTTTTTTCCTTTGGATTTCAAAACTATGTTAACTAAACACTAACTGACCCAAGTTTTAAGTTCTGATTTTAAAAAGACAACTGTTTATTTTAACTGGAATTTTCTTATTTATTGGTCCGCCATTACTAACTTAAAAATCTTGAGAGAGCTGGGTCGAGGAGAATATGACGTCAGACTCACTGGTTTAAGAATGCAATGCGTGTGTACGCGGCCAAATAAATATGCAGCACGGGAGTTTCAGGCTTTCAGACTTTTAAACCCGTGTTTTGCATATAATAAATTGTGTTTACACGCTGAAATTTTAAGCTAGTGAGTAAATGACGTCATTTTCTCTAGATCCAACCTTCTGAGGTCCAATCGGCCAGTTTTGAATGTGAGTAATAGCGGACCGTGAAATCCAAAACTTACACTCCAAACAAACAGCCTTTGGATAAAAATCAAAGCGCAAAATTTTGCCAGTTAGGTGTTAAGCGAACACGCTTTCAAAATCTGAAGAGAAAAAGGAAATGATTTTTTGATCATAGTACCACTTTAAGTTTAACAAACCAGAATTCATTTCTTAAACATCTGTACTCGATTACCGGGCCTTTGAATAGAAGCGAGGCTGGAGTTGACCCTGTTTTGATACAAAGCTCACTGATGTAAATTATAGAAACTCCTTAGCATTACAACAACATGATTTACATAAGAACAGCAATGAAGTTTGTATCAAAGTAAGGTCAACTCCAGCCTCACTTTTATTCAAAGGCCTGGTGACTGAGCAAAGAACTGTAAAATGGTCTATTAATCAATCACTGAAAAATGTCCCCATTAACCCTCTGGCTCTGAAACCAGACTGAACCAGCCAGACGATTTTACTCATCAATGGGGAGCCCCGGGAGTCAAGGGGTTAAGCTCCTCATCCTCAATGCTAAAAAACGTCATCATAGGAAAGCACTTTTTCAAATAGATTACAGTATTATTGCTGCCTGATAAATATTTATCGTTATTAAAATAAGAGTAATATGTTTTGTTATTTTGTAAAAAAAAATGTTGTAGTCATTCTTTGTGGTTTAAATTAAAGTGCAATAATCAAGTTTTCTGTTGTCTCACAATATGGCCACAAGGTTTCAACTGCATACTGCTAGCATTAATCGTGCAATGAGGTCAACTGGCCATGAGTCACCTATAAAGCAGAAGAGCACCAATTGGAGGTGATGAAAAAATTCTGTAGATACATGTAAGGTGATATGTCATCCACATTGCCTGGTAGGGACAAGTAGAATGCCACTGAAACATCATCAATGACATCAAAAGTGACCGCCTTGCGAGACAAATGAAAAACTTGATTGTTTTTCTTACATGTATTTTGCTTCGTAAAAAGTAAAATTCTAAATACACTGATGACTGTTGCTTAATCTGCAGAATCCACAGGTGGCAGTCTTTGGCTTATCCAGGAAACTATATCATTCATGACAAGTGCACGATCTTCTCTGGGTTCATTCAAAAGTTTGTGGTAAAAACCGGGATAAATCTGCAAAAAAGGTAATCACGGTATTGAAACAATGTTGGACTGACTGGAGTTTTAACGCAGGGAGTAATCCTGGAAGCCATTTGAAAGTAGGTAGAGAATGCATAAGCAAATTCAAAAGCTCTCTAAGTGTATTTTATATTTTTAATAATAATTATTATGTTTCCTCTTTGAAATATACCACAGTGTGGAATGACCAAATTTGAAGTTCTGTGGAGTACATTAGCCAATGATGCTGAATTTTCCTTTAAATATTAACCACTCCACATTTCCAATCAATTTGATGCTAGTTTAATTTTTAACAGTGAATGAGTATTTTCAGTTCAAAATAAACTGGAACAAATTATTGCTGCATAACAAAAATAATGCAAATCTGCATTTTGGAAGGATATCCTGACGGCCACCATCATCCTCTTGGCATAAGCTCCCTATAGTATTCCCGCAATATTTCAGGGTGTTTACAGCAAGGACTTAACAACATTCAACTTACCTTAATGGTTTTATCCTCACTTGCAGCCTTCTCTAACAGCTTGGATCCTTCAACCATGGCAAGGCGATCAGCATCACCATGTAACACTATGAATGGCCATTCAAATTTGGGAATATTTTCTTTTACTGTTTCCATAGCATCATGCATTGCCATTGCCCAACGTACTTTTAAGCCTCCTTTCCAACCCAGTGGATCCGTGCTGAGGGCGGCCACCTAGAAAACAGGTACTAAAGGTTATATTCTTTCCCAGCAAAAACCCTCACAGGATCTTTGAGATGCTTTTTTAAAATCTTCAGATCATGCCTGCGGTGATCTGCTGCTTTGCAGCTACATTTTATACTATAAAATGAAGTAGCTTGCTTTGAATTAGTATCTGATGGAAAGCTGCTTGTGCAATTATAGTTAATAACCAAATGAATATACAGTGCTGTACCATGGGCATCGATATTTTTGAATGAGAAAAAGTGGAGTGCCCACAGAAACCCTGGTAAGAGGTGTTTTTTGTTTTTGTTTTTTGGTGAACACACACTCACTAGTTATAATTGTTTGCCTTTCATAGGGTGCAATGCTGGCACAGTCGCTCCTATCAATGTATACAAGGCTAGAATTTCTGTTTTTACATAGGTGGGTTGAGTTTGGTTCGCAACTTCATGTACATGGAGGTTGTCTCCAGGTATTTTTTTCCCCACTCATCACAAAATGACACTTCTAGTTTAATATAGTTTCCCAATTCCCTCAACATTTGTCAATTGCCAGGCTAACTCTTTCCATTACCTCATCAGGGTCTCTACTTAGCGCAGAACAATCTTCAGATCCAACAACTTGAAAGGATGGTGCAATATGTGAGACTATTTTTCCTACAAAGATCTGGAAAAAAACATTACGTGCTGTAAGCTAACTTATAAAATTCATTAATAATTCATGAGAGAGAGTCTTAAAAATACACTTGCCTTGAAAGCCCAATCCAGGCAAAATAAGATTAATTAATGCTTTTAATCTAAATTAATACAGAATCATACTTTAGGGGAAGCTTGTAACCTTCCTCTTGCAAATTTGTATCCTTTTTTAACAAAGAATATGGTTGCACAGAGAAACCAGCATTTTCATAAACCATACAAAATTACAGGGGAACCAGCCTTTTCATATGCTCCTCAGAATTCACAAAAAATTATGAGGAATTTGTGTGTAGACTGTAGAGAGGCTTTAACTTTGGCCTTACCATGAAGCGAGTTGCAGTCTGTGGGTTTGCCATGATTGCTGGAGCACACAGCACAAGGCCTGCAAAGAAGTGAGGTCTCTCCATGGCACAAAGAATGGCAATGGTACCTCCCTAAAAAACAAAAACGATATCAGAACTTAAAAATGGCATTCTGTGTCAACTGACGTTTCTTCACAACTATAGTAGTGCCAACCACTGAGTATGCTTCCCATGGTTATTGGTTGCAGTGTCTGAAGTATTTAGTAGCAAAGCCTTGTATCTAAAGTAAACACTGGAAATCCAAAATAAACACGAACTACAAGAAGCTTGAGCCTAATAAAGAAGCACCACATGGGAAGGGCAGGGAATTTTGATGCTGGAAGAAGGGAGTCAAAGTAGGCTCTATGCAAAAGAATTTGAGAATGAGGCTTGAGAAGGAGATTCTTAGAAGATGGAGGGAGCATTTCCCTGAATGGAGAAGGTTTTTGCCTCTTGTGCGAGATTTGAAGCTTCACCACTCACAATGGACTCGGAAATAAACTGGAAGAATTGCTTGGAAGGTATAGAACATAACGAGATTACATCCCCGAATTACTTAGTGCAGGAATATATCACTAACCATGGAGTGACCTAGCATAAAGATGGGTAATCCTCCATTGCTTGCAGAAGACTCGTCAATATGCTTTAGCACATCAGCGACATAAACTCTAAAGGAGGATATCTGTACTGGCTCCCCCTCACTTCTGCCATGTCCCACTGCGATGAATCGCAACACAATGTATGTAAAGCAGTATCATATCTTCGATAATGTAGATAAAGCATATCAACTAAAAAAATCAGTTGTCATGAAGATTTGATTTTACCATGATCATGTGAAATGACAAGGAAGCCTTGCTTGGCTAACACATGAGCAAATTCTTCATATCTTGAACAGTGTTCTCCAACACCATGGCTCACAAATATTAAAGCACTAGAAAAGAAGAGATTTTTGCTGTAAATTCGATGTGATGTGGATGCTGGTGCATGCATGGTGTGTAAGAGAAGGGACCAGTGGAGGTCCAGCCTGAAGGATTAAAAAAGGGGAGGGGAGGGTAGTGAAGAATGTAGCAGGAAACTAGGAGAAGACAGGCAGGGCTTGTTGCCTGTCCAACACATTTCCAAATTATACATGTAACACCTAATTCCAAAATGGCCGTCATTTTAGCATACCTGCCAACCCCCAGAGAAGGAGAAGACAGGTAGGGCTTGTTGCCTGTCCAACACATTTCCAAATTATACACGAAACACCTAATTCCAAAATGGCCATGATTTTAGCATACCTGCCAACCCCCAGAGAATAAAAATCTTTGCATTGTAACAATGTCATTTTCGACAATATCTGAATACTCTCTGAAAATCACCCGAAACCCTTCCGAATGTTCCCGACTTTTCTCGGTTAGAACAGCAATTGCTATTGTTCCCATTTCGTGCCAACTTTCTACCACACATTGTGCAGTTTGATTGGCTGATTTCTGACCAATTACGGTACGCGTTAAATATAGACTACATCAATTTGATTGCTCTGTTTTACGTTTTCCGAACCAGTGGCCAATTTCTCGAAAGTCCCGATATCTTTTCGGGCCCGAAAATCCATTTATGAAACTGGCAACCACTTCTTTGGAAAGCCGATCTTTTGACATGTTTTCAAGGTAACAAAAAGAAAAATTACTGTAAAGTTTGACGATTTAAATCCTCTCCGTTCTTGAGATACAAAGGGAATTGTGAGACCCGAAAATGGCCCGTAAAGTTTCAGGACTTTTGAGAAACAGGCCACAGAACAGCTCAAATGAGAGCACTAAAATTCAGTTCTTGTTTTATTGCCATCTCGAAGATAACGAAATTAATGAAAAAATGTTGAAAAAGGGCATGGTAGGTATTTCCCGGGAGATTTGGTGCTCTAACTGGGAGACCAGGAGATGTGATGAAAAACTTGGAGACTCCCGGGAAAACCGGGAGAGTTGGCAGGTATGTTTTAGTATTCTTATGTTTGACTGCAAATTGGCCCTTGGCCTCGTTCAAGGTTAAATATTCTTTTGAATTTTGCGTTTGAAAGCAAAGCTGAAAGGTCCAATTTGCAATAACAAGAATACATGTACCAAAATGACGGCCATTTTTGGAATAAGGTGTATAAACTGACAAAGCAACTGATACTTTCACCACAGGTAGCACAGTTGGTGTGATACTGATTCTTGCGTGAAGAGATTGTCAATGAAGTTATCGCTGTGGGAATGTTAATACCGGTAGTCAGTCTTGGCTGTTTGCTATAACCTTTCTCTCTTTCTGGCGGGAAATCCAAAAACGTCTGCAAAATCGACGCATCTTTATGGGAGGGGCAAAAGCGTATTAAATAATATTACGAAAACTTATCCGAGGACATTCATTGACACGCAAAACGTGTTTGGCTGATCATTTGAAATATTATCCGCGCCAAACATGAGAGAGAACTGGCGTTCGTGACCCAAAACATGATTTTTTACGGTTACTACGTACTGGGCGTTCGATCGATGGCGCTCATTGGGACATTCCATTTTTTATCCGCACCCCCCCTATGGAAGGCATTTTTCCGACAGGTCCCTTTTGCTCTGAAATCAGATTCCGACAGGTCCCTTTCACCTCTGAAGTTAGATTCCGACAGGCTCCTTTTACTCTGAAGCTTGATTCCGACAGGCTCGTTTTTGTATAGAACAAAGACTCCCGATTCCGACCCCCTAAACTGGAGCAGAAAATCCAGATTCCGACAGGGTCCTTCTTGACACTTAAAAAAATGCCTTCCATAGGGGGGGTGCGGATAAAAAATGGAATGTCCCATTAAAAAATAGTATTGCGGACATACCGAGGGCTTCTTTCTTTTGATTTCCACGATTTAGAAAACAACTTAAATCCCTTCGAACTCTGAATGGACCCTTCTTCGGATATGACCTCTCCTTCCATAATTCATGCAGAAACACAGCAATAAATATAATATTTTGCTGTTTATGAGTCATCCGCCATCTTTGGTGTCAGGGACTGAGAATGATGAGGACTGGAACGAATGCCTCAAGTCCGCTCTCTCCCAGACTCTTTGGTCACAGTCGGGCGGCACCTGCCACTAAAGCCTGCTTTCCATATGATCTGAAACGGTTACAGACATATGGAAACATTTGTCCCCGGCAAATGGTTTGGACGATCGGGATCCGGAAAGTTGAATCTAGTTCTACTTTTCCACACCATTACGACGCTTCCGCCTAAGACAATTTTTAATGGAAACGCGTGTCTGGGATGATCCGTGTCCTATTGGCGACACACTTATTGTTCGCCTTGAAACACGTGTCATATTGTGTCCAATCAGACTTAAGGTAAGTGCTTGGCGCCATCGAACGCGCCTTTTTCTCCGCGGTTTGCAGAGGATTAAATGGAAACATTTGCCTATGGTATTTACGATCGTCTGCGATAAGATCGACGCATACATCTTCCGATCGTGTCGCAGACCGTATGGCAACCAGGCTTTAGGAGGTAACAAGGATCGAAAAGATTGTTCACCCGGTTGTAAGAGTGCAAGAGACTAAGTTCGTGGTGCCAATAGGCCCGCAGCGCGTGCATAAGTCACGAAAATAAACGCGCGCTTGAATTTCAACAAATGAGCCCCAAAATGGACAAGAATTAATTTGTGACGCTGATGAAAAATATAGACGCTTATTCTTCCAAAGCGATGGAATTACCTTGTGATCAATAACCTCGTCTAGGAGAGTAAATTTTTGCAGAAACAATGGTCAACCTCAAGAGTTGGACGATTGTGATCTTTGCGTTGAATTCGCTTATTTCTTGTCGACCTTCATACCACTTAAAAAAAAAAAAAACCTAACAAAAACAAAAAACCAGTGTCTTCCCACATTTCAAGTGTCAAAGATGCATCTTTTGTTTCGTGAATTGTTAGTAACACGCAAGGATCACAAGCTGCCGCTGAAATCGATGTCACTTTCGATTGTGCGATTTACTTGTGCAGCCAAACGTACAATAGAAAAATTTAACGTCGCAAAAATCTCCCAAAATGTTTTTCGCTGATTGTAACTTTTTATATGGGTGGCACAAAATTTATGTTGTTCTCATGTCAAAAAATTTGCCATGAAAGTCAACCCGAAAGATGGTCGATGTAAGTACTGAATGTTGTTCGATGATTATTCTGTCTTCTTCTTCTCTACTTTTCGTTGAAAATATTGTTAACTCTACTTTTACAATATGCTGAACTTTATCCTTAAAACTGCAAGCAGAGTGTTTTCAGACACGCTTTTGATAGTTTGTGGAGGAAAATTATCTTCGTTGACTTGGACATCTTTCGCTGCATTCATTGCAACTGTTTCCATTGTTTTTGTCCTCTCTTCCTCTCTTCAAGCCGAATGTTGATATTTCGAAAATGGCCTATTATCCTTGTAAATGGAACGTTTGTTAATTCAGCACGCTAAATTTTAGCTTAATTTGTCTAGTCTATTGTATCTGGATAAGGCAGCAGAGGAAGCAGCTTCAAAGATAAATATAAAAGATCTATATATAGCTACACAAGAAGGCTGGAGGGAAAGCATCAGCGTGCACAGAAGCCGGTGAAGGACAAATCAGGGAAGCCTTTGACTACAGCAGAAGAAAAACTGGGCGGAGCACTTTGGAGAGTTACTAAATCGACCTTCCCCTGGAAGCACCGCAGATATTCCACCATCAGACACTACTCCTCCCTTGAAATGCGGTAAACCAAGCAAGTCAGAGATTAGGACACAGATTAGGACAGCTATCCAGGCGCTGAAGGACGGTAAAGCAGCGGGGCCCCATGGGGTTCCTGCCGAGGCCATGAAGGGAGATCTATCAACATCAGTAGATATCCTCCAAAGGTCTCTTTGCTAGGATTTGGGAAGAAGAGAGCATCCCTGAAGAGTGGCTGGAAGGTATTATTGTAAAAGTTCCTAAGAAAGGAGACCTTGGAGATTGCAATAACCATAGGGGTATTATGCTATTATTATGCTATCACCTTTTCTATTTCTACTGGTCATTGATTGGATAATGACATTAGTAACCAAAGCAGGTAACAACGGAATACAGTGGACCCCATGGGAGCACTGGACAATCTGGATTATGCGGATGACCTTGCCCTGCTCTCCCACAACCATCTACAAATGCAGGACAAAACTTCAAGACTAGCCGAGGAATCGGCTAAACTGGGTCTGAGGATTAACAAGGTGAAGACTTATGTATTAAGGATTAACACCACAAGTGAGGTACTTGTTGTGGTCGAGGGGCAGCCATTGGATAATGTCAAAGAGTTTTTATATCTCGGGAGTATTGTAGACACACTTGGAGGTACGGACAAGGATGCAGTTGCAAGGATTGGAAAGGCTCGAGCAGTGTTTCCCATGTTGAAGAAGGTATGGGCATCGAAAGAGCTATCTATGAGAACCAAACTTCGCATATTTAGATCAAATGTGAAGACTGTTCTGCTCTACGGGTCAGAAACCTGGAGAATGAAGAGGATACAAAGTAGAGTACAGAGTATTGTGAATAGCTGTCCCAGAAGAATTCTTGGCTTTTGCTGGAAGGATAAGGTAACCAACGAGCAGCTGTGGGAAGGGGCGGAAGAAGAGCAAATTGCGCTACAAGTAAGAAGGAGGAAGTGAAGCTGGATAGGCCACACTCTATGGAAGCCAGCGAGTAACACCACGCGGAATGCTCTTTCATGGAATCCCCAGGGGAAGAGGAAAGGAGGGGGCCCTAGAAACAGCTGGAGGAGAGATTTGGAGTGTGAGGTGAAGGGCATTGGGCTGAGCTGGACAGAACTTGGTAGGACGGTCCAGAACCGGGTGCGGTGGAGGAAACTCATCGATGGCCTAAGCTCAGCAGGGGGCGAAGGGCCTAAGTAAGCAAGCAAGCAAGCAAGCAAGTAAGTAAGTAAGTAAGTAAGTAAGTAAGTAGGTAAGTAGGTAAGTAAGTAAGTAAGTAAGTAAGTAAGTAAGTAAGTAAGTAAGTAAGTAGGTAAGTAGGTAAGTAGGTAAGTAGGTAAGTAAGTAAGTAAGTAAGTAAGTAAGTAAGTAGGTAAGTAGGTAAGTAGGTAAGTAGGTAAGTAAGTAAGTAAGTAAGTAAGTAAGTAAGTAGGTAAGTAGGTAAGTAAGTAAGTAAGTAAGTAAGTAAGTAAGTAAGTAGGTAAGTAAGTAAGTAAGTAAGTAAGTAAGTAGGTAAGTAGGTAAGTAGGTAAGTAAGTAAGTAAGTAAGTAAGTAAGTAGGTAAGTAAGTAGGTAAGTAAGTAGGTAAGTAGGTAAGTAGGTAAGTAGGTAAGTAAGTAAGTAAGTAAGTAAGTAAGTAAGTAAGTACGTAAGTAGGTAGGTAGGTAGGTAGGTAGGTAGGTAGGTAGGTAGGTAGGTAGGTAGGTAGGTAGGTAGGTAGGTAAGTAAGTAAGTAAGTAAGAAAGAAAGAAAGAAAGAAAGAAAGAAAGAAAGAAAGACAACTTTAACGATAGCGTCATTTGACTACAACTACCAGAATTCATTTTGTTTTTCTTTTTACTGGGTTGCCATATGGCAATTAAGTCGAAAAACGAGTAGCATTTCTCCGATTTTTTTCCTCTGTCGGAAATCGGAAAAGTTGCGCAATAGGGTCTTTTCTGTCACTCCCCTGCTCAGTAGTGTCTTTGTGCCTTGAGTCTTCTGTGCCTATGTTTGGTAGGTTTCAGGGGGCAGTAGAAATGAGTAGATTCAGGTAGATTTTATCATGTGTACACGTCAGTTTTAAGAATAAATAAAATTATAAGTAAGTAAGTAAGTAAGTAAGTAAGTAAGTAGGTAAGTAGGTAAGTAGGTAAGTAGGTAAGTAAGTAGGTAAGTAGGTAAGTAAGTGAGTAAGTAAGTAAGTACGTAAGTACGTAAGTACGTAGGTAGGTAGGTAGATAGGTAGGTAGGTAGGTAGGTAGGTAGGTAGGTAGGTAAGTAAGTAAGTAAGTAAGTAAGTAAGAAAGAAAGAAAGAAAGACAACTTTCATGATAGCGTCATTTGACTACAACTACCAGAATTCATTTTGTTTTTCTTTTTACTGGGTTGCCATATGGCAATCAAGTCGAAAAACGAGTAGCATTTCCCCGATTTTTTTCCTCTGTCGGAAATCGGAAAAGTTGCGCAATAGGGTCTTTTCTGTCACTCCCCTGCTCAGTATTGTCTTTGTGCCTTGAGTCTTCTGCGCCTATGTTTGGTAGGTTTCAGGGGGCAGTAGAAATAAGTAGATTCAGGTAGATTTTATCATGTGTACACGTCAGTTTTAAGAATGAATAAAATTACAAATTATTTATAACAAGGCCAAAATGATCAGGGAAATCTTTGAATTGCTTCCTCAAGCCACTTGCAAGCGTTTTCAAAGTTGTCATCAGTAATTGACCAGCAAAACCCCAGCAAAGCTTCATAACGTTCTTTCAGCCGAAAACCAAGACATGCCTGTAATTTGTGGAGGCATACTGGACAGCAAAACATTGGGCGAATGTTAGACTCCTCAAGACTGTTGCTTCCATTCATAGCACAAGAAAAATAAATACAATGTTTGAGGCAAAACAGATGACTGATTTCATGTGCCATCACCTGAAAAAGAAAAAGTAAATAAAACAACGTATTAATCAAGAGATGCATCTAGCTTACTTAGCTTTCCACGCAGACGTGCTTAGGGCTTCGTCATGCATTCTTCCCATGATGAAGCCATAAGGAATTGCCTGCGTGGGAGGCTACATCTAGCTGCGATGACTTGGGAATACAAATAAAAATCCAAGAGCTCTCTCCCCAAGTTAGCAAAAGTGACGTCAGTCAGACCTACGACATTGTAATTACTAACTTAAGCTATTAAGGGCCCACAGACAGATTTTTTGCGCGTTGCTAAGGAAGTGAAATGTTACTTCCGGTAACTGACGTCATCATATCATGAGCTGACAAGAAAACCCACTCACAAGCAAAAGTCACTGCACAAACTGTTGTTTTCATCGAAGGTTTTTCCTCACCCTTCCTCGCGGTCGTTCTCAGATAAACTGCGCATGCGTGAACGAGCTGACTTCCGGTTTGAGAAAAAAGCTAAATTTCCAGCGGTTTTAAATTGAATTAAATTTTTTTTACATGGCACGTTTCACCCCCAAATACAGAATATAGCTAAGCGTTGATTTTTTTAAATCATCTTTTTTGAAAAAGTTATAGGTATTTCAGTATTGTTTATATCTTTAAAAAGAACAATTTTCAAAATAAAAAGAAAACCATGCTTGGCTGGATGCAAAAACGAATGCAAATTATCGAACCATCGATTAAATACCCCAATTGCGTAGCACGGAGACAAAGTTAGAGTTTTCTTTTATTGGTCAGATGACCATGGGCGTGGTATGATGACGTCATATTTAGGGTCATTGACCAAAATAATGCCAAATTCTCTCAAATTACTTATTAATAACCATTACATCCTTAGCAACATACCCCCAAAAATATGTCAGTGAGCCCTTAAACCCTGTACTGGCCCCCACTGGCAAGTAAAATCATGTGGCATAAGACAGGGTACAATCTGTAAGTGTTACTTTTAGGAGGCAATGGGTTAAAGTTGAAGAGAGAGGGGAGAAGCTAAGTTGATGTACTAGAGTTTGTTAACCCATTGACTAACAGGAGTGAGATTTGATAGATTTTACTATGTCTAACACCAGACAATAATTTTACTCGTCAATGGGTCAGGCAGTTCAGAAGTCAATGGGTTAATTTGTGAAGATGTTTATCAAAATTGGTTCGCATCTCAGTATAATTAATGCACTTAAATTATGAATCGCATTTCTCTATATAAAAGTAAAAATAGGGCAAGGAAAGCTGAGAAAAAACCCAGAGCTGCAAGAGCACTCTTTTTCTGGCACATAGTCTGTCCCCCAACCATCACCATTAAGGCAAGTTTTCGTACGCCAGGAAAATCTCAGACAGTCAGGGGTTTTAGTGTTTCCCAACCACTGAAAACTAGTGGTGTTTGAAAAACTAGAGAGGTGCTGAAACACAGTTTTTGAACACAAGCAAAATACTTCTTCCTTTTAATGATATCAAAAATCTGAACTTGGTTAGATCTAAGATGGGAGCAGTCACTGATTGAAAGGTGTCAGAAACACTACAACTAGAAATCACCGATTTGTGGACTAACCCAGAAATTTGGACAGTTTCTATTTTTCCAACACACTCCAGATTTCTGCAATGGTTGGCAAGCACTCTCTACATTTAAAATTTTAAACATGTACCATGAATGCTCAGGAAACAGGTTTCACTTGGCACCAATCCTCTAAATTGTTTCTGCGACCACTGACAACTAGTACTTCGCCTCCTCTTTTAACATAAATTGGTAAAGACTTCTGGCAAAGTCCCAATACCTTGGGAAATCTAAGACAGCTGAGAAACAGTAAACGTCCTGATCATCTGGGATTTTTCTGAGAAATGAAAGCTAGTCGTGATACCTTACAACTTCTCCACAGTACAAGAGAACTTGTACAAGATTCAGATGCCTTGGATTCAGATTTCGACTTTTTCAAGTAGAACATTGGGTCATATCTTGCAAAGCTAAACACTCCAACACCAGCACGGTAATTTGCTTGGCCAAACACAAAGTTATAACTTTCATTTGGATAAAGGTCAATCATTGTGATGCCAACAACACAGAAAGCATCCTTTGGCCAGTGGGATTGGAAATATTTGTATACATCAGGGATGTGAAGTTGGAGATGTCCACTCTTCATGCGAGTTTTACATTTGAGGTTTTGTATGGAGACAGAAGGTAAAACATCAACTTGGAAACCTGAAAATATTTTCAAAAACATGGAGTCAGAGAGAGATCATTATCAAGATTTTAAATAATTTTTAAAAAACTTGCAACGTTGTGAAATGTTGACGAGACTTGATGTTACTTGAAAAACAATTTATAAAATAATTAGGATAGTACTCACACTCTCATTGGTCAAAAGATGTGTTTAGATGAGAGTAAACACGGCTGTGACATCACACAAATTTTGATTGGTTATAATTATGTGTTGTCAGACGCATGTTTTGATTGGGTGGCAGGAATTTATAAGAGGGTTTATCAAGAAAATCTGCTTCAATTCAAATTTTCCTTCATTTGTCAAATTATTTTTGAGAAATATTTTATGCAAACCCTCAACTGTGTCTCGAGTTTGCATAGCTAGTCTAATTCTTTCAACTCCCCCTCGTGTTCAGATGATGCTATGTACAAACAGGGTAAAAGTCCGCTATTGCTTAAATATAGATTGCATTGGATACAAGTGTGAACAAATCAAGAAAAATAATTGGTAAAGTAAATCAAGTCACAAATAAAAAAACAAGGAAAGACTACGAGAGTCCTACAAGGAACATTTAATTGCACTAGAACTGTTACCCCTTTGTTACTATCTGGAAACTAGAAGCTTGATCTTCTTTTATAAAGCTTTGAATGGTATTTACACACGATTATGTTACTTTTGTTGCTCACGGAAAAACAAGAAATTGTAATGGTTTGCTACCTAGATGTTTTGTATTTCTTTTTTTTTCCTCTTTTGTTTTGTAATTTTGTAGTCAATCCAACAAAGTTGTTAAAACAGAAAATGACGATTTTACGACTTTATGATGAATTCCAGAGCCTACAAGATTTTTGTTCTTTTAAACTGGCGACAAGCAAGTCTTGACTTCTATAGCATATATCAGGACGTATAGAAAACATGGACCCCAAGTTCATGGACCACCCCTGAAAAGAACCGCAAGGAGGTACCAAGATCCTGTTTTGTGGGCATGGCATGAAATTTTTTTCACACCTAAGAAGTACCAAATTATGGGCTTTAATTAGACAAAATTAAAAATTAGATAATTGTTAAATGCCTCCTGTCATAATTCTTCAGCTCCAAGGTAAAGCTAAGCTCCCGCTGTGGACCCTTTGAGGCTGAACCCCCTAAGAGGTACCAAAACCGCTTTTACCCATAAAAGGTACAACCAGCACCCCCGTCCTTTTTATATGGTAGCCCCTTCCCTTGGGTGGACCACCTGTGGACTCGATCCATGGACTACCCCTGTGGACCCTCATTTTACAAAGTTACAAGTAGAAAAATCTTTAGATGAAAGAGGGAAGTGGTCCTCACACCTATCTGGACAATTCACTGCGTCTTTCAATTACATGCAGACTCTTAAATTCAAAGGTCAACCGACAAATGCGTTTTTCGCTACCATCAATCAAATGGTCGGCAGCTCCTCCCAGCTTCTGACTATGTTGACCGAACTGGGCTCAACGATGTGATTTGATTACAGCGCGCTCGACAGTAGTCGGATGTTCGGAGGAGCCGCCGAACATTAGATTGATGGTAGCGAAAGATGCATTTGTCGGTTGACCTTTGAATTTAAAGAGTCCGCATGTTGTTGAAAGGCGTAGTAAGCAATTGTCTCTTTATAAACACCTGAAACAGGCTTCAACAGGATTTGAACCCATGATCTCTGTGATGCTGGTGCAATGCTCTGCCAACTGAGCTTTGAAGTCACTCAGTTGGAAGCAGGTCAATTTGTTGGGATCATTTGTTCCGGTGAAGGACTCGATGAATGAAATGAACTTGTATATGAAAAGCGGGTTACAGATGAATCCCTTTGGAGCCACCAAATAAGTACCGGTAGTATAAGTGTCAGTCTATAACAGGCAATTTCTCAAATCAAGCTGCCCTTGGAGCGAACAACAGTCCTGTATTCCTGTCACAGCATTTTCACAGACCACGATTTATTTTTGGATTGAATTCCCCGCAAACGAGACTCCTGCGGGAGCCTGATGACCAATCACAAGAAACTAACTTGACATCGTAGCGTCACCTAACCGGAATTGCCTTTGTTTTTTTGCAGAAAAAGTAGTCTAAAATTAGATTGTACACGGGCTTCTGGTCTGTAAAAGACCATGACACAGGCTTAGTATGGGAGTTGTTCGCTCGTATACTAGTCATGGACTCCTGCTTAAATTTTCCAGATAAGTGCAAGTATCACTCCTCTCTTTCGTCTAAAGATTTTTCTGCTTGTAAAACGTATTGAATTTACAAAACGAGGGGTGGTCCACAGGGGTAGTCCATGGACCGGGTCCACAGGGGTGGTCCATGTTTTGTATACGTGACATAATTATTATATCATACATATTTGCTGGGAGATCAACACAAGACCTCATAAATCAAAGTCGAACTGAAATAAGCTTGCGCATTTTGTTTGTACAACGAAATAGCTGTACGATTAATGAACCAGTCCACAGTTTAACAGATATGATCGCATGGGTGGAAATTCAAAATAATTATACCACTGAAGAATATATATATCGCTGCAAAACGATGTAGTAGCGACAAGAAACTTTCTTTCTTGCCACGTTCATCCACTTTTACTTCAGAATCTGTCCATTCATCGCCAAGAGGAACAAGATAAATTTGTTTCTTCTGTTTTCTTGAAGGTGGGATGGTAGCTTGGAAAAAATTCATCCATGAATTGTGTGATTGACCGGATTCTGGATGTACCGTTAACCATGAATCTTCGTCTGGAGTTGGAAGTGCTGGAAACAGTTTTTTATCTTTTAACCCCTTCTTAAGGAAGGTTCTTTCTTCCTTAGAAAGCTGCTTTAAATCCCCGAGATCGTACGAAGTTGCTAGCAACGCAGCCGCCATCTTTGAATATACACTGTATATATCAACGCACATTTGGGATGTCACGTAAAATCGTCACGCAATATGCTGTTGTAACGCAGGTTGATAAAGAAGCTTGGTGACGGTGTCTGACATCTGCAGACTGTAGACTGCAGACAAATAGCGCTGATAAACAGTATTTAAGTCTAAACACCCATTTCAAATAGCGCTGATAAACAGTATTAAGTCTAACAACCTATTTTAAAACGGTTAGCTTTCAATAATGTGAAAGCTAACCGTTTTACAATGGGTTCTTAGACTTAAATACTGCTTATCAGCGCTATTTTGTCTGCAGTCTGCAGTCTGCAAATGTCAGACACCGGCTTGGTGAGGGGTTTGTAAATGGTGAACACAGCTCGCTAGAGATAGTGAACTGAAGTATTTTCAAAGAAAAAATAATTTTATTAACCAGCAAGCTCCTCATATTACGTAGAAAACAACTCAATCTGTTTTACTCTTTTCATTTTACTATTTATGATACAGACTGCAATTGTTATAATATTATACATACAATGTAATTGAACAAGAAATCTACTCTTGGTTGTTTTAAAACTAGCCTGTGTGACATATGTATCTCTGGTAGTCACTCCTCTACGTCCGAAAGTGACTTTTACTTTAAGGCATTGAGAAGTACTACAAGCTAGGGAAGCTCTTATAAGAGTTATTAAATGCAGCAATTAGTTCTAACCAATTCACTGTGATAAAGAGCCAGATGATCCCATAGATTTTCTGTATGTGTTGAATACTTCAATGTACTGTAGTATTGTATCCGAAGGACAAAACACTTCCGTGTTTTTGTTGCTGCATTTTGGAGGCGGAGGAATTGCAAAAGATTCATCCATGAAGCTGACCAGGAATTCACTTATCAAACCCCAGCACTGTGCCACATCATTGCAGGGCTGATATTCCAGCTGAAACACATTTAAGCAATGCTTCCGTCATGATCAATAAAGCAAGGTTTTGTAAAAGTATTGGGAGGTTTTTAATTGAGGGTCTAACACCATGGTTTCAATAAGTACGGACAGCTGACAAAAAACAACATCTACCACACTCAGAGATATTGGCTCCTTTTTTCCCCCAAATTGACATAGTTAACAATAATGAAATAACCCATCTTTCAAACCAAAGATTAATTTAAGTCTTTGGACAATGGCATCATGACGATGACTAAATAAACATGATCATCAATTTTGCTTTTGGAATGAGACGTTTGGGAGCATTCTTATAAAATGGGGTACCCAAGCCAAGGAGCTGGCTTGGCTACTCAGACATGTACCCAGGATTTTTATGTGACATCCAGGTTATAAAAATTACTAATGTAAAAAGTTAGATATTGCCAAAATATAAGTCATATAATGCATGTCCAGTGGAAGACTGGCCTTGGCTAAACTGGTAGTATTTGTAATACTCATGTAAACCTTCTTTAAATGGAGTTATTACATTAAATTTTATTACATTACATTATATCAAAAAAGCTATAAGTCAGCCAACACAGGAACCCTGCCAGTGGTCAAAAAAATCATCCCTTGTAGGATGAATGAATTTTTAAGGTGGTGAAAAGGTCTCTTTAAGCCAGTTACACGTAAATTAGCTACAGCTGTAGCTGCTGCCACAACACATCTCCATATCCCTTAGACGTAAATGATGCTTTTACCTCTACAACTAGTCCTTTAAAACTTGGTCCTGCAGATACTTGGCCAAACTTAAGAACAAAATCTCCATACTCATAGCACTGACCTTTGGCCTGAAACAAAAATTATTCTAGAACTGAAAACAAAGTGACAGCAGCTTCCCATCCCATGAACCCTTTCATTGACAGTATGAAAACTGATACTTAACATAATTTATTCCATGGAGCTTTGTCAAAGACAAATTATAGAGTTTGTACCCCAAGCCTCTTAGTAGTTGATGTGTTTGGAAGCAAGTTTGGGAAGGCAAAACAAAAGTTCTATTCCCTTGGAACTCAAAATGGTTGCCATGTGAAAAAGGCCCATACATACATACTGTAGGTCCCATCATACGAGCAGATTTCTTACATTTAGTTTGTCCACAAAGCTGGTAAACACCATGTACATGTATATTAATAATGGTAATTGAACTGAGTGGAGTGCAATTTGGTCTGAAATCATACACTGTATGCGTGATTTCAAAATCGAAAAAATCACACTGCTGAGAGCCAACCAGATTGCAAGGATCACTAGTGATTTCTAAATGGAGTAATAAAGGCTGAAATAAGTGTAACCAAAATGTGAAAGCAATAAAACTTGTCAAAATCAACCTAACACCGAAGTTTTGCTTACA
>NC_090889.1:23652553-23660053 GCF_036669925.1 Montipora capricornis
ATTATGATATTTTTGATACTGGCTAATAGGCGTTAGCTTTTCACTGCCTGTTAAAAACTCCACTATTTTTCATTCACTGCAATCTCAAAATGCAGGAAATGGCATCCTAGAGGCTACTCTGGGTTCCAGAGGAATTTTTTTTTCAAGGTCGGAGAGAATGCTCAGCGATTCCAAATCAACGGTCAAGGGCAAAAAAAAAAAATGCCTCTGGATGCACAACCCCAGACCCTCATTTCCTTGTCATCAAATTGGGACAGAATTTGTCCTAGTTCGCTCATTGGACATAATGTTCGAGGGAGTTTCTCATTGGACAAATCGAAAAACCGGTTCTCAACAGCTGTTGCGACAAGCAGCATTGCCTGACTTCAGCCCCAGAGGAAAAGGCCAACTTACTATTTTGGTGGTCTGTGTGCTGCTTCAGTGCCTTAAGTGATGCACTATAACAGCTTTGACAACGTGAAAAGATCCATTTTAATTGCAGTACTGTTAAATTATTTTATTACCAATTCGAACATGAGAGCGCTTGTAGATACTCAAGTTCATTTGAGAGCAGTCGGGGGAATTGACAGTTGAACTTGTCAACATTTGTTGCAAATGTCTCTGGGAAGGGGGGATTTATGGACGAAAAATAATAAGCACAGACAAACGTTTCTCGCATTTAGATAAAGCTATTACAGTATCCGGTTTTAAATATGTTTAACAATAAAGATTCGCTCTGAGGGAAAAGAAAAGAAATTTCATCAAATAAATCAAGCTTACGCACCTAAAACCAATACAACATCATTAAAATTGTTCCAAAATTATTAAAGCTGTTGAAGTTAATAGCCATGACTGCAATCACAGTTTTCAGGAATGTTTGTAAATAATGTGCTTCATTGCGTCCTGTGGGAAGCAGTCTCAGCTTGGCAGCCAAAACTGGTTGACGAGAAATCTGAACTGTCTCTTCATATGGAAATGAGGTTCTGGGATCCTGCAAACAGAGGCATTTTTTGTCGTCCTCTGCCGTTGATTTCGAATCGCTGAGCATTCTCTCTGACCTTGAAAAAATATTCCTCTGGTACCCAGGGTACTTAGAGGCACATACCTTAAATTTTTTTCCAGAGAAGCATGCCCCCAGATCCCCCTAGAGTATAGCGCCTGCGCCACTCATGGGTGCAGCTATGCTGCTCCTAAAACCTCCCTTTTTCTTAGTTGACAGGGTTGGAATCTCTGCAAGTGTAGCTATGATCCTCGCAGTTATGAATGCAATTTTAGCAATTGAGTAGAGAAGCCTGAGAAAATTCAGGACTTCAACAGGCTTTGAATCCGTGACCTCGCGATACCGGTGTGATGCTCTAACCAACTACGCTATGAAGCCACTGACGTTAGGAGCTGGTCATTTGTGGGTTCTTATGTTCCCGTGATGAATGAATCAACGAATGAAATGATATATGAAGTGGATCATATATTGAACTGCAGTTTAACAGTGATAATTAACTCAATATAAACAGGGACGATCTAAATCTTGAAAAGCATAAAGGTAGTCAAAAGCCATAATATTCAAATATTCAAATGTTACCTACCAAGTGACTCCCATTTCCAGCTGAAGTCGACTAACTGTAAGCTTAAATCACTTCTATTCTAACTGTTCAAGAAACATGTGCAAAACCTCGATCGCTTGGCAGCCATCTTTCAAACTTAGTCTCCCGTGAGTTGCGCGGTCATCTCCTTCCCGGGGTCCTCATCTCCATGCATGGCTCCGTTGTATTGGCCAATTCGGAAAATACCATAATACTCTTTATTTGCCCCCCAAATTTTGCATAAGCATTGTTTTTGTTTTCTCTTGGGACCATTGTAAGTCCCAAGAGAAACTGGAAACAATGTATATTTAAAATTTAGGGGGACAGACAAAGAATATTATGGTATTTCCTAAAGTGGCCGATTTGCGTCCATCAAATTTACGCCACTCTCCCCCGTCCCCTCAGACAAGCTCACCGGAAATGAATGCCTCGCGATGTATCGGTCATAAAAAAGTTAAGTAAGGGTTAGAAGCACTCAGTAGTTTTTCTCGATTAAAAACGATATATGTCATTTGCTATTTCGTAAATATCAATTGGTACCCTGTCGGAAACATTGTTCTGGCCTGTCACGCAATCCTTCCTCCCGCACAGAACGTTCGTTTGGAAGGAAAGAAATCTTGCATGACGATCTGTAAAATGTCTGCTGTAGGTTGGGGAGGGTACGTTCATTCTCGTCCCCAGAGTCCGCTATTCTTTTGGTCAGCGCCAAGAGCACGGATGAAAAATATACGCGCACTAGCGGTAATCATGTTGTAATCGTTGACGACCGTTATTGTTTCAAATTTCTGAGAATACGCAGAAGAGACAGAAGTGCGTGATTCGCTACTTTGGCTGTGGCCAGAGTCCGCGTTCTCGGTGCTGACCAAAAGAAAAGCGGGCTCTGGGAACGAGAATTGGGTACGTCGGTACGTTCTATCTCGTTTTTAGAGTCATCCTTCCCTTGACCAGCGGTCGGGAAAAAAAGTGACTCTGGTCAAATCCAAATAAGGCCTTATTTGATTGGCTGTTGAAACACGGTTTCATTTCCTTCCATTTTCAAATTCTAAACTCAAAATTGTTACTTTTTCTGTATTTTTATCTTCACGAGTTCGAAGATGATCCAGAAATAAATCTTATCACAACTTACCCGTTCCTTAACGTTCTTGTTTTTGAAAATCGGGATCCCATCACTGATGGGCTCCTGTGAAAATTCCCGAATTGTCACTTGCGTGACACCAGATACTAAAATCTGTTTTGATTTTAAAATGTCTCTCGTTATTTTTGATTCTCTGCAATTTAAACGGTTCAAGTGTGTTAGGTCTCGTGAGTGAAAAGTAAAAGCTACTCATGGCAAGGTGAACTCCAAATGTTTTGTTGATTTCTAACCACCTCCCCGCACGCACGCGCAGCGATTCAACCTGAGCCATAGTTTTTCTGCTACCGGTTTTGGATAATTCCAGAGCCTCCAGGGCCCGTTCCGCTGGACAAGGATAGCGGAGGCTCTGGGAACGAGATTGGGGTACGTTCCGAAGAATTAGAATGTTTGCGCAAGTGTTGACCAAATATTTGAGCGATCATATACTATGATCACCCTTGGCAGTGAGGGAGAGAAATGTCGACAATAATTTAATAATGATTTATTCATTTCTATCGCGCCAGCTACATTAAAATATGATCGCTATAGATCATATCGGATAGATCTCTCTTATACTCGCGACAAGTTCTGAGATAAAGAGCAATAAGTACTTGACATGCCGTTACGTAGTCTCCCATGCCATCAGCGTTATCTCCATTTTTCAGTCACCCTGCTATCGCCTGAATGTATCTAAAATTTTATCCACGAAACGAGAAAGCATTGCCCTGCGACAATAATCTGAATCTTGACGAATCTTTCATCACGGGACAAAAATCATTTAAGCTAAATGACTATAAATGACTACAAAGACCCACGAGTTCCCCAATATATTCCCTTAAACATACTTTTGAGAGATGACTGGATTTCATTTACACAGATAATTTAAGTACGGCATTTTTTAAGTTAAGGCAATTTTCACTTGCGTGTAGAAATACCTTTGTGTTTTTTCTCTCGGTTTTGCACGGCTCATTTTTGTGATTGGCTTTAAAACAACTCGCGACACATTGTCAATCAATCAGAAGCGCCTTGCCGCGCTTTGCAGCGGTTGCATTTATATGCAATAGTCTGTATCTGCCAGGTCTGGCCAATATTGGCCAATATAGTTATCATCTCTCACTTTGACCTCTAACACTGAGGTCTGAAAGATAATCCAAAATTTCCCGCTAGCAGAGGTCTCTTTTCTTTTTGTGTTGGCTGGGCTGACGAGTACGTACAGGTAAACAGACCTCTGCCATTGGTCGAAACTCACTTTTTACCACAATTGCCTGTAATCTCGCAACCTGATTGGCTAATTTGCCGTTGTCGATGAGAGTCTAGACAACGCTGTACGCGTCATGCTCGCGTCATTTTGTCACGCAGTGTAATAGCCAATCAGGAGGGCTCATTTTGGGAAATAAACCAATCATACTGCGAGAAAGTTATAATAGACAAAGCTTGCTCTTTCTTTGAGTCATGATTTCGGTCACGCTCTAAAATAAAAACTTTCTTTAGCGTTGAATATTGTGGTAAAAAACAAATCGAGATTGGTTCAGCGTTGTCTGTACTCTTATCGACAACGATATTCGCACTCGGCTGCGCCTCGTGAGTCTACAACATTTTGACCACTGTGATGATGAATATCGTTGTCGATAAGAGTACAGACAACGCTGAACCACTTTCGATTAGTTAATTGATCCAACCGCCGTCACAACCTTGGGCGGCACCCTTCAAACCGCATGCCCCATGATATGTTTGCTGATCGTTACTTGAGCCCACTGTGTCCCGCGCATCCTTTTACAGTAATTCCGCTGTTGTTAAGTGAGCCCACACAACCTGAAGTATCACGTGAGGATTCGGTCGCAAAGAAACGGCCACGTGAGTTTCGACCCATGGCAGGGGTCTCCTTTTCCGTACTCGTCAGCTCAGCGAACGCAAAAAAAGAGACACCTCTTTTAGCAGGGAAAATCCAAACAAGATAGTCGCCGCGATTCTGTTGTGCTTCACCTCACACAACAGATGCGAGATCCAGTCTTTTTGAGATCAGTGCATTGTGAACATATATAGGCTCTATGGACCAGTTCAGTGTTTTCACGGTTGAACTAGAACCAGCACGAAAAAGTTCCCCACGCTGGGTTCAAATCCAACCGTGACGATACAAAACTGGCCCGCTTTTTTTAGCCTGCATAACAGTTTCTTATTTAGCCGAGCGCGAAGCCCGAGACGAGGGGAAGAGAAAAACAACTTCGTCTCGCGCTTCGCGCTCGGCTAAATAAGCATCTGTTATGCAGGTTAGCTTTTTTAAGCTTCGAGTCCTAAGCAAACGTTCTTCAACTTTTCACACAGTCACATCGAAGCCGGATCGAGGAGCAGGTTCACGATCCCTGACTTTATCTGTTTTCCTTCAATGTCTTCAGTAGCGCATTTACTGCGTGACACGCGTGACACAGGGGAGTATGCAGACGAAGCTGGCTGAAACCCGATTTCACTACATTTTCCAAATCTTTCCCTTCCCAAAAAGAAAGTCACCGCTGCCAGGGGCTCGAAGGGACTTGTGATTGTACTCTAACAGAGCGCTTATGCTTAGTGGTTCCCAACGTTTATTTTGATTCTTCTTCTCTTCCCTTGCACTCATACAACTAGCAGGCGCTGAGAGAGTTCCCCTGGTGTTGGTCCTTCGTAAAAGCCCTTTGTTTACAGGTGCCATACTTGAGGAGCATCCAGGGGCGTTATGCCGCTTGCTGAACTCTCCCTCACAAGTTGCCATTTCTTCTGTGAGAAAGGTAATTTTCTCTCCCCCAGCGACGACATCTTGCAGTGATTCAGGTTCAGACGTGCCCTCCCGTGGGGAAGGGGGTAAGGAGACGTCTTTCTTCTCTCCATCCGTGCTTGTTAAAGCGAAGACTGGTAACGGCGAAAGGTCCTGCTTCTACAATGGAAGCATGTATAAAACAGGAAGCTCTTACCATTTGAGTGGAATGTTGAATGATATTTTGTCGAAGGGACTAAGCATGTTGCGCTCACGGAAATAAAACAAGAAGTGAGTGTAACGTTGGTCTAAATAAAGCACAGTATGGGTGGTTTTCAGTCACGTTTCGTCATCGCCGCCATATTAGGGAGCTTTAGCAACGACAACGGTGACGTCAACGAGAACGTCACAAATTTGCATATTTAGTGGCCAAAGAGAATAGCTTTGCACGCTCTGCACGTGCGTTTTTCATTTTTGTCTATTTCCTCGCCGTCGTCAGCAAAACAACAACGTGAAAAGATCAAATTTGAGGTTTTATGAAGGACGTCAGCATTTGAAGATAATTTTTCATTTTCTCCCCTAAATAAAGCCCCGCTTATAACATTTTCATTCCTGAGGGATTGCCATACCTTTCTCACATTTAAAACACTTGGAATAGTCGTGAAGTGATTACAATAATGAGAATTTATGTTTTGTGATGACGTTCTCGTTGCCGTTCCCGTCGTCTTTGCTAAAGCTCCCTATTGGTGGACGAGAACATAAGATCTGTCATTTGCACCAGCAATTGCTCATTACAACATTGATATCTGTGTCTCTAGAGATTAGTTGCAAACCACCGATATTACGATGGTAAATCAAATAAGCAATCGCGTGCTGTTTCGGAAAGCCTCGGAACTGTTCGACCCTATTTCGGTAAGATAATTTCCTACATATCTTAAACACAAAGTCCTTTCGGGGTGTGATCATAGTTACTGTGATTGAAAAGCAGCTGAGCTGCAAAAACTTGCACCTTCCTTCTCTTTGAAAAAAGTCAAAAGATCACATGTTTTACAATGTGCCTACAACTTATAAGAGCGACTGTAACTCCTATACGCATGCTCAAAACGTGGCACGAAAAAAAATATTCCTCTCTGGATATTCGAGTTTCAGAAACTAAGATGCTTGGGCAACAGATATGTCACTTCAGAACATACCTTTGTGCTCTCTTGGGTATATCGCGATTATTCTATCTTTTTCAAGTTGTACAATATGGGAGAAGTGTCCTACAACTGGCTTGTACGGACTCTTTTGAAGAAAAGAAAGAGAAGGGAAGGTTCACGTTTTTTGTCAAAACTTTCAATTTGGCTTATAGTCATGGTTGCTTTGCAGAGTACAACAAAAAACATCTCATGAAATTATAACTTTCTGGCGTTCAAGCGTCGTTGCAGTAACCGTAGTCATGTCTTTGGCCGAATTAAAAATGACTGTTGTTTTGAAGAAGAGGGCAAGAACTGTACAATATGCATGCCGCACGTGCAGAGCGAGAACCCGCACGTGCACGTGCACGTGCAATTGCATGAGGCAACGTAAGGTTTGAGCACCTGCACGTGAAACATCACGTTTGAGTGAATGATGTAACGAAATTTTAACTACCCACCTCAGGCATCTCTAGTATTTGATGAGGGTTGTATCTCAGGGGTCGACTCACTGTTCCCTCAGAGGGCTCCCCTGGGTCCGCAGTCTTGACCAATAGTTTGGTTTTGTCTCGATTCATATGAGCTACTCGGAACATCAAATCCAAACGATGGCGGGTTAGCTTGATATCTTGAATTAACTGGCTTTCACTGATGCGATCTTCCTCAAAAACCTGTCGTATAAGAGCAGGGAGGCGCAGTGGCCTCGTGGTTAGTGCGGTCGACTCCGGATCGAGTGGTCCGGGTTCGGGTCCTGGCCGGGGACATTCTGTTGTGTTCTTGGGCAAGACACTTTACTCTCACATTGCCTCTCTCCACCCAGGTGTATTAATGGGTACCGGCGAACCTAATGCTGGGGGTAATCCTGCGATGGACTGGCATCCCATCCAGGGGGGAGTAGAAATACTCCTAATCGCTTCATGCTACAGA
>NC_090889.1:23665053-23675053 GCF_036669925.1 Montipora capricornis
GTTTCTACAAAATGGAAAAATATTCAAATTTTACATGAAGATGTCAAATTATGTGCTGAAGTTGACCATTAATTTTTAATAGTAAAATTTGGTTGAAAGAAAGAAGTTTTACTAATGCAGTCATGTTTGGTTTTAAGCATCTTGAATTTACCTTTTATTTAAAATTTTGCAATTTATTTGGTTTGGCCAGCTAGAGCTCAGTGTTCAATCATTTTAGATTATGGCTCATAAAATTTTAATAAACCAGTTTGAAAAACATCCGGAAAATAAGATGTGATTATTGTCAGCTTCGAAAATTCGAAACTCAAGAGTTAGGACAGGAGTTTTAATACAAATAGTAATATCATTGTTCAAATATGACACTAAGTTGACACTCTGTAACCACCTTCAGAAGTTAGGCCAACTCCTCTATAAGGAAGAAATGATCAGATTGGTCCCAACTGAATTTATTTACATCAATTTTTTCTTTTTAGTTAACTATTGATAAGATCAACAGGACTCTCTCAGGCAGAGATCTAGAGCTATCCAATTGAGGGACTTAATTCCTACAGGTTTCTGCCCGGTCCTAATCCCATGATGATTGCCAGAATGTTTGCCTGCGCAACCCTAATCTAGTTTGGATATAGATTTCATTGCATATAGCAATCACACCAGGAACAGCCTATTAAAGACCTACCAAATACCTTATATGTCTCATAAGTTTGGAAATGGCATCCCACAGATTTTAATATACAAAGCCTCTTTTATTCTGAATCCCACCAGATGACTGCAATCTAGCACATCTTTCTTAAACTTGGCAAACTGGTTAATTACTGCATTTAAAGACCTGCGCCCGGTTGTTCGAAAGCTGATTAATGCTAATCCCAGATTAAAAAATAACCAAGGAGTTTATTTCTCTACTCCCAAATGTTGTACAACACTGATATTTGGCAAAATTTTACATTAGACGAAGTCAAGCTTGAAAACCAAAAAAATAACCAAAAGAAGCTTTCACCCAAAAGTTAAAAAAGCAAACCAAAGTTTACGCTAATCCTGGATCAAGTTAATCGGCTTTTGAACAACCGGGCCCTGGGACTGAGGCCCCGAATTGGTGATTTGATTGAAATTGAAAACCTTCTCCCTACAAATCCTCATTTGAATTCCTTAATTAAGGCAACTGTTTAAATCATTCTCACTAACATTTCTTCAGTTGGAAACTTGAATTTCAACATTTTAACCCATTGACTCCCAGGGGTTCCCCATTGACGAATAAAATCGTCTGGCGTTAGACAGAGTAAAATACAAAGTCTGGCCAGTTTAGGCCGGTTTGGACGTCAAAGGGTTAAACAAGTGAACATCACACCTGATGTCGTTTCTGTTCCATCTTTGCCTGGTGCATTTTAAACAGCCTGTCCTGTCGTTTGATGATTTCATGCTGAATGGAGACCCTTTCTTTCAAGTACTGATAATGTTCTTCCTTCTCGTCCTGTTTAATCTTTGACCACAACTCATACAAATGGACACATTGCTGTAATTAAGACAAAAAGTCAACTAAAACCTCTTCTGGGGCCGGATAAACTAAAATATCTCAAATATACACATAGTCTAATAAACTATTTAAGATTTTTGTTTTCAAGAAGGCAGCTCAGAGAGCTGACATGATAGTTATTTTTAAAAGCATGAACATGCAGCTTCCTTCTTCCAGTCCAAAGGGAGGAAGGTGCATGCTTTTAAATACTTGCAACGCTGGTGAGGACCAGGTTGATGATGAAAGGAATACAAGTCTATGAGGGTATAGAGAGATGAGGGTTTCCAATTCAAACCTACTTCCTGTCGTTCTTTGGCAGCTTTTGCTTCTGCTTCAGCCCTTAGCTTCTCAGCTTGTGCATGATGTTTAGCTTTGGTCTTTTTGGAATAAGTTGAGCTCTCAGCATTGCTAGTTGTCTCCAGAACTCTGTAAAATCACAATATACCCTAAAGTTTTATTGATCAGGTTCCAGTTGTTCAAATGCTGGATTAATCTTTATCCTGTGGATAAGTTAGTATCCAGAGCATGAAATATACTTCACATTAAACATTAACCAAACTTTCTGTACACCTCTAAAGGTGACTGCTTAGAGTGTGCAATTATTCATGGTTATATGTGCCCAAATACAAACATCTTTGCACAGATTAAAAATCTCGGATAGAGACTTATTTACTGGATAAAGTTATCCGACCTTTCAACAACTGGGGATAGAGTTGTAGGAAATGGCATGAAATTCAAGATAAAAAGACATTACTATCATCAATATTAATCACCTAAAATCAGCTATAATATGTCAGAAAGCAAACTTAGAACAGAGTGAACTCTTCTTATTCCTCTAATCTTAAAGCCAGAACAACGTTACAAAGGCCCCCAGCCAATGGTGCAAACTGTTGTGGAGCTCTCCCTTTTGTAATATATTGGTTCTCGGGTACTTCGTCATGTTATGTTTACATTCTGTTCAATTTCTTTTTGTTCTTGTGTATCATCACATGAGGCTAAATAAATAAGTAAGGACATAACAAAAACAAACATCGGAGCAAATCGCAAACGCAAATCATTCCGGTGTTGAAATGAAATTAATCGCGAATAAATTTTCAAACTTAAGTTGAGTATTCATTATATTTATGGAATTGCACGGAAAAGTTAAACTCAATTCACCAACATTACCTAAATTCATCGTATATACGACTGAATAAGGTATCCAGGAAACATTTACAAATAGTCGTTGACGTAAACGAAAGATTTGTGGCACAGTAAGTCTTCGAGAAAATGTAAACATTGATACATTCTTGCTGACATGACAGCTGTTTTTTGTTTGAAATTCTTAACTCACTTTGGCTTTTGGCTGTTCTTTTGGGTGGCGTAAATATCCGGCAAAGACGGCAAAAACGACGTCAGGGACATCTCATCTGGAAGATTTCATTCCTGGCAACATTTCCCCGGAAAATGTACAGAAATTAGAACAGGGAACACGTTCTATGATCTCCATGGCAATTTATATAAACACGAACGTTTCACGCATGGGAGATTCAAGTTGCGTGACACTCGGTAGAGCCTGGTGATTAACCGATAGAAGTTAACCGCTGGTAAAAGTATAGTGGGCTATTTGAACAAATCACCGCTGGCTTTAAATCTTGCAGTATTTTTGAAAAGCCTTCCTCTAATCTCCACCAATCAGAGGCCGCCAACTAGTCTAGAAGCTTTGGCATTTTGCGTAATAAGCCGGTAAATTTGTGAAGGTTTTGTAGCCAAAGCTTAGTTATCTTTTATCAACACAATCTTTACAGTTTGGTCAGTATGTGGATATTTATTGTGCTCTCGTTGAATGCCTTGTTTAGTAGTTATATTTTTCCCAGTGAAGCAGCGTTGAAAGAAGGAGAATGCGAAGGTAAGATAGATCGAGTTTTCTGAAAAAATGTTCCTCACAAGTTTTCAGGAAGTATTAAGGTCTTGTTCAGGTCAGTTCTTTAACACGTCATGGTTTAAGTAAGAGGTGTTCTTAATGATCTCTGAAAAATACGGTTTTCAAACAAGCTAAAGAATCGATAAGACACAGAATTACAAGGCTTGTTTGGGAATTAATTACAAGCAAGAAAAGGTTGACTTGTAGTGTAAAGCTGATTACAACCTGGCCTCGGTTCTTCAAAAGGTGGATAACGCTATTCACCGAATAAATCACTCTCCAGTGGATAAACACTGGAGTAACTGCAGAATACCCCGCCATTTTGAAGCTGCACCTCTGAAAAGGCTGGATACGCGGATACGCAGTCGAAAGTAGCACCCCTCCCCAAGTAAACTTCTAAGTAGTATGTTGTGAAGTGGATACGCGGATACGCGGATACGCAGTCGAAAATACCACTCCTCCCTAAGTAAACTTCTTGGTATATTGTAAAGTGGATACGCGGATACACAGTGGAAAATACCACTCCTCCCCAAGTAAACTTCTAGGTATATTGTGAAGTGGATACGCGGATACGCGGATACGCAGTCGAAAATACCACTCCTCCCCAAGTAAACTTCTAGGTATATTGTGAAGTGGATACGCGGATACGCAGTCGAAAATACCACCCCTCCCCAAGTAAACTTCTAAGTATATTGTGAAGTGGATACGCGGATACGCAGTCGAAAGTACCACCCCTCCCCAAGTAAACTTCTAAGTAGTATGTTGTGAAGTGGATACGCGGATACGCGGATACGCAGTCGAAAATACCACCCCTCCCCAAGTAAACTTCTAAATATATTGTAAGAACCAAACCGCAAAATTTCGCGAGAGTGCTTAGGCCTAATCACTGAAACGAGCGCTTAGGCTTAATCAGTAAGCGAGTGCTTTCTTCTTCACACGATCTCGTGAAAAAGTGTAGTTAACCGAAGCGTAAAATGAAAGCTAAAATTCTACGAGAGTGCTTAGGCCTAATCACTGAAGCGAGTTCAGTAAACGAATGCTTTCTTCTTCACGCGATCTCGTGAAAAAGTGTAGTTAACCGAAGCGTAAAATGAAAGCTAAAATTCTACGAGAGTGCTTAGGCCTAATCACTGAAGCGAGTTCAGTAAACGAATGCTTTCTTCTTCACGCGATCTCGTGAAAAAGTGTAGTTAACCGAAGCGTAAAATGAAAGCTAAAATTCTACGAGATTGCTTAGGCCTAATCACTGAAACGAGCGCTTAGGCTTAATCAGTAAACGAGTGCTTTCTTCTTCACACGATCTCGTGAAAAAGTGTAGTTAACCGAAGCGTAAAATGAAAGCTAAAATTCTACGAGAGTGCTTTGGCCTAATCACTGAAATAATACGTGAAGTATTTTCCACTGCGTATCCGCGTATCCACATATCCATGCATATACTACAGAGCATTTTGAAGTATTTTACACGAAGTTGGCATCCAGTTCCCATGTGTGATGTCCGCGTATCCACGTATCCGGGTATTCATGTTTTCCACTGCGTATCCGCGTATCCGCGTATCCGCGTATCCACTTCTCAATATAGTTTAAAGTTTACCTGGGGAGGGGTGGTACTTTCGACTGCGTATCCGCGTATCCAGCCTTTTCAGAGGTGCAGCTTCAAAATGGCGGGGTATTCTGCAGTTAAGCCTAAACACTAACAAAACCAATTGAGTTATCCAGTGGATAGTGATTTATCCAGTGGATAGAGTTATCCACCCTTCAAACAGCTGGGGCAAGTTTTTGATTTATGGTGAAATGGAGGTCATCGAGCTTCACTTTGAGCAATGCTTCTTAAGATTGGAAAAGGAGGATGCTGAAATAGTTCTCTTTGATAAATTTTGCATAAATATTGTATTAACGAAATATGAGTTTATTATTAATATTGTTTATGATTATTATTATTGAAAAATATAATCATGCCTGTTATTATTATTATTATTATTATTATTATTATTATTATTATTATTATTATTATTATTATTATTATTATTATTATCAGTCTGAGTTAACTGACTATACAGAAAAGTCTCTCAGTTGCAAATCCCACAGGATCCCCCAGGTTGGGACAGACTGAGTGGGTTACAGGATGGAAGAACATGTAACTGCCAACTTTGGAAGACACCTCATGTCAACAGTCCAGACATAACTTTCCTCATTATCGTTTCACTCTCCCATAACACAGGTTTTTGTATTTCCCTTGCCGTTCTTTCCAATATTCTTTCTTGTCACTAAAGAGTTCCTTTATATCTTCTTTCATTACAATGTATTTTCATTCCTCCTCCTAAACAACCTTTCACTGATGGTATTTCTTTCACCTTATTCCCTTCCGTTCGTTTACATAGCTGAAAACTCAGCTGCTGGTACTTTCAAGACAAATGCTGACTAACCCTAACCCTAAATCCATTCTTTTCTCTTCTCTGTTCTCTTTAATCAGACACAATGTATCTACAAGCGTAATCTCCTTCTTCTCTGTATCTGGCCTCCTCGCTGTGCAATTTATTTGCATCTTTATGCTCCCAGTCCCAGAACCACGTTTTCCCATCATTTGCTATCACCTTCCCTTTTTCCCATTTTTCAGGAAACCACTTCGTTCCCTCCACTAACAATCCATTTTTGATTTACCATTTAATGACATTGTCATGTCTTCTTACATACTCTGATCTGGCCAGTTTCTTCCATGTGCCTGCCAGCAGCTGTTGTATTGTGTCTTTACTCTCTCCACATAGTGAGCGTTTCTTTTGGTCTATTAGTCCTCTCGCTTTCCTGTAGCAGTTTCCTGTAGCTGTTTAGAAAGCTTGTAAATAATTTAAAATTAGTCCTGAAAATCTCAACAGGGATTGGCTGGTATGATATTCAGTAATGGTGATATTAGTGAGCTTAAGCATGAGACACTTTTGAGCCATGGACAGCAACCAGAAGTGAGCTGTTTTCCTTTTTAACTTTTCTTTACACCAACACATTTCTATTGTTCAGTGTGTCTTCACTGTTAGAGACGATTAGGTTAATTAAAAAGCTGGGGGAGGCAACTGCCAAGATGTGCAAAATTTTCCACTTTCCATCAGTGGATCAAAAACATTGTGTGCTTTAATTAGCTCCCTATTGACGTACATGTACATTCTATTAATTACTTTTACATTTACCATGTTCTGGACAGCAAAGTTACTCATCTAACGACAATCTATGATTTATTTTTGCTTTCAGTCTGCATCAAGTTTCTGACAAATTTTGCGAGTAAACTGACAGACGAGGAAGTTAAAAGCGTTGAGACAATCCAGCAGAAGTTAAAGGCTGCCTGTGGAAAAGCCAAGAATAAAGAAAACAGATTTGTGAGTAAAATAAACATCTACAGTATTGAACTGAACGCAAGTAAATGACACAACAAATTACTTAGTTTGTGAGTTCAATTCGAGTTTTGGCAGTGATCTGGATCAGTACAATGTTTGGCTGTCGCAAAAACAGCCCTTGGGACAGTGCTTTGGAAAAGAATGCCATTGCTCTTCTGATACCTGCAGGGATCATCTTAATAATTTGCATATTGCCATTCACTTGGAATACTTCCTGCAGGCTAAAATAAACTGGGTAGGGCTGTCACTGACTGAATGAATAAATGAATAATCATTGATGTTATTTGTAGACGCTTGAAATTATTAATAATTATCAGTCTTTCATGGAAAATGTGAAAAGATCTGTACAACTTGTTCACTCATTAATTTTGTCTTGTCAGAGAACTGTGCCATTCTGTGAATGACTTGTTTTAACAACTGTATGACAAACTACAATAACATGCTAGCTGGAGTTATCACAAAATCAAATTATTCACATTGCTCTACATGTAGATATTATAACTTCAACAGAATTAACTATTGGAGGGTAATGTGAAGTGCTAGATTTCTAGACCTGATTACCTGCAGCTTGGTATTATTTCACTGTGGAAAGATTTCATGAAAAATTTAGTACAGTAAAGTCTGCTTTATCTTATTGAGTACTATCATCGTCATCATTATCATGATTTGATATAATTCCCGTGATCTTAAAGTTCAGTTTTCTTCTTTGGGTGGTCACAAGAATTTGGTGTTATATCAGGATCATGTGCTTAAGATGATAAAAATCGTCATTCTCAATACTTGTCTACCTGACATTGTATTGAACTTGAGAGGTGAATTTATATACTGATCAATCCTAGGTGTCATTTGGGTTAACTGTACATTTTAAATAATTTCAGTGTTACTATATCGGAGGGACCAGTGATGCTGCCACAGGAATGCTGAATGAAATTACAAAGCCCTTGAGCTATCACAAGCCTCCGGAGAAGATTTGCGAGCGTCTCAAAACACTCGATGCGCAAATCTGTGAGCTGCAGTATGGTAAGGAGATCTTTTGAATACTATTCACAAATGGGATTCCATTTTTCATCATGGCAGCCTAATAAAAATAATATTCTTTTGTTTTAATGCTAAAAAAATATTCTCCCTGGTATATGAACAAAGGTTCGTGAAGGATTTTTTTTCGATTATTACTCGGGGATTGTCGGGAAAGAGCCTATTGCAGCTCCGACGACCGCTGAGCGTCCAAACTAGTAATCGGAAGGTCGATTCTAATGTTCGGAACACGCGCAATTTTACCGAGTATTTCCGAAACATCATCGGAAAGATATTTCTTCGTTCTTTTACCGTAGTTAACATAATTATTTCCTTCTCTTCACTTGCAAGCTAAAACATCTTTGCTCATGTCTTCCCCGAAACAATTGATTTGGGAAATTTTTTATCATAGTTTGGCAAAGGTCCCTCGGAGTTTCTCAAAGCCAACCTCTCAGGCCATCACATATACATCTTCACATGACGTGTTGAATTTGATCGAACTGTAGTTTGACCGTTTTCCTTAAGTTGGGTTCGAACATTACAGTCAGTCGAAATACCTTGTGTTGCAAATGTTTTGTGAAGTAAATTTCGCAAACAGCTTTCCCCGAGTATCCCAAGTCATCATTGTAGAATATCATCCCGTCATTTCATGTATGCCGGGGTTAACAACTGATTTCCACCTTTAATAGTCATTCATTTTAATAGCGAGATAAACTGCTCGCAATCCCCTTTTTAGTCAATACGGAGTTTAAGGAACAGAGAGGTTAATTACGGTCAACAGCAAACGGGAAACGGAGGGCTCCTGCTTATCATACAAGCGTGAAAATTCTCTCATTTTAACTTCTCTCGTTCCTTTGAGAAGTTGCTTAAAATGAAAAATTATCCTCAAGCGCTGACGTTCTCTCTAAAACCTCAAATTTGGTCATTGCACGTTGTTAGGGAGTTTAAGCAAAGACGACGGCTACGGCAACGAAAGCGTTAGTCCAAAATATAACTTAGCGCTATCGCAAGTATTTTGCGATTATTCCGCCTTGTTCACCTTGTACAATGTAGGCGCACTATCCTGTAACTGGGTGGGTACGAACGGTGTTGAAGTTAAAACAGAAAATGACCGTTTCATTGTTATATGCTCACTTTGTCTTCAAAACCTAAAATATGGTGATTACACGTTGTAGTTTCGTGCAGTGCGGCAGAGAAATGCACCGAAATTCGTGTTGCACGTGCAGCACGAGTATTTTTCCTTTTTTAACCAATCATATTCTTGCTTAGTGGCGTTGCCGTAGCCTTAGCCGTCGTCTTTGCTTAAGCTCCCTGTTGTTTTGCTGACGACGGCAAAGAAATAGACAAAAATGAAAAATGCACGTGCAGGGCGTGCAAAGCTATTGTTTTGCTCACTATATCTGCAAATTTGTGACGTTCTCGTTACCGTCGCCGTTGTCGTTGCTAAAGCACCCTTATCGCGCAACCGAGCGGAGGGGAGAATGGCGATAGAGCGAGATGTACAACTCTCTGTCACCATTCGCCACTCGACTGACCCAGAAAGGACTGCGAGAAGTCTAATAGCGAGAATGCACCGTCTCGACAATTCCAGGCTTAAACAGTATAGGGGGATAATTTTTCACGTGAACGTAGTTTAATTAGGGAGCTTAAGCAACGACAACGGCGACGGCAACGAGAACGTCACGAATTTGCATATTTAGTGGGTAAAAACAATAGCTTTGCACGCCCTGCACGTGCGTTTTTCACTTTTCTCCATTTCGTTGCCGTCGTCAGCCAAACAACAACGTGAAATAGCCAAGTTTTTGGTTTTATGAAGAACGTCAGCACTTGAGGATAAATTTTCATTTTCTGCCCAAAAATGGAGTGCCGTTCCGACTGGTGTCATCTTTGAGGAATTACCACACCCTTGTCATGTTAAAAACGTTGAAATAGTCACGAAGCGATTACAATAACGCAAATTTATATTTTGAGATGACGTTCTCGTTGCCGTCGCCGTTGTCGTTGCTTAAGCTCCCACTTAACCCTTTCACCCCCGTGGGGTTCCCCATTGACGAGTAAAATCGTCTGGCGTTAGACAGAGTAAAATCTATAAGTGGCACTCTTGGGAGTGAAAGGGTTAATGGGGACATAGTTTTTGAGTGAATCTAGCTGTTGTTAATAGTCTAGTTGCGTATATATTGCGTGTATATAAGTCAT
>NC_090889.1:23682553-23690053 GCF_036669925.1 Montipora capricornis
GGACTCTTTACAGATCTGTAATCACCAATTCACTATCGGGTGCACCCGATAACCGAAGAGGATTATTCGGCGAGTGTCGGGCACCGTCGACGTCACCCGAATGACGGCCATCTTCGTTAGCTAACATCGTTTCGGCAGCTGCGTGAAGATCACCCTCGGACACGTCGAAAGCCTCAGCAATTTCCTGCTCGGCGATTCGAAGAAGAGGGTCGTCTAACGTAATCGATATTCCCTCGTCAAGCAGGGCGTCTTCTAAGAGGCTCCGAACACTTTCCGTCCTACCTTCGTCAAGTGACTGTGTATTAACCACATCTCCCGACGAGGACCGGGTTTGCATCCCTAAAGTTTCACTTCGGCTCCTCTGTCTCAAATAAGTTATCGGACCAACTATTTTTCTGCTATCCCCAGTTAAAGGCAAGCTCGAGGCTGCCTTTATGCCGGTATGTTCTTTAATGTCGGGGTAAAAGCCCCTTTTGTCGGGGTCTTTTAGAGGAAGGTCAAATCGAGTCTTTTCGGTTTCACTCTCGTTTGCATTTTCGTCTGCAGATGTGCTTGGAGCCAATAATCTTTCGTCCTTAAACACGCCAGTTTTCTGAAATAAACATCAAAGAAATGTCAACAGCCGCTGACCAGCAGTTAACTTTGCTCATAAATAACCACATTTCGTACGGCCTACCTTTTTTTCAGTGAGATTTGACATGGAAGAGCTCTTTCTCTTCTTCTCCAGGGCGCTTTCACTTTTTCCTAGGAAAGCAGAGAGGCGGAAAGAATTTGGTCGTCGAAAACTGCAAAAAAAAGGCAACGACTAAAGTTAGCTTATAATGCTGATCAACAACAAATGGTAAGGGTAAGCAATTGTGGATTGAAATGTACTGTACAAAGAATAGTGGTCACGCATCCGAGATTCGTGCCAAACGGTCACGCACTGCTATGACTGATCAACAGTAACGCAATCGAACAGTAAACAGAACATCGAAAAATTAGGAGCCACCAGCTGTAATTAAGGGAAGATGACGAAGTAAAAAAAGAATGGTGCGATTCTCTTACCTGTGACGCGGCGATGGAGAAACTGCGTTGATAAGACTCTCCCAGAAACCTTTGTGCTACAGAAAGAACAAAATGGAATTACTGCATTTGTCACGCCACACATTCCTGCGTCGATGTTCATTCGGTGCGTGACGAGACAAATATCTCGCAGGTGTTTACAACCTCTAATTCCATCAAATAGGTCACGCTAATTTGTTTAGGGTTGGTTGGCCTTCATTTTTCCTTTTGCATCAATTGTTTTCTGAACCAACGCCAGGAGCCGCTGAAATACATTAGCCCACTCCCCACGGAATAGGCCAATTCCGAGTTCATGTCTGCCTCTTCTTCAAAGCGAGTCTAAGTGCGAAGTTTCATATGGAAAGTAGAACTAATAACCATCACCAAAACCTTCGCACTTAGACTCGGTTTGAAGAGGAGGCAGGCATAAACTAGGAAATGGCCCATATCTTGAATTTCACTCACGTGATCAACGAAAACAAAAAAAAAAAAGTTTGCTTAACAATATAGTTCAACTCCCGAAGGATTGGGTCGGGACTCCAACATGGCCGCCGTTTCTTTGTTTGGGGACTCCAACATGGTGGCCGTGACGTCATGTGAAAACCAAGAATTAACAAATGCTTTTCTTTCAACTAATTTATTCTAGTTATCTACGTTGCTATATCCCCACCAATAGCGTAGCTCCATCTTTCACTATTGAAACGTTGACAACCCATAGTTCTTAATTCGCTCTGACGAAGGGCTACCGCTCGAGAAGTCAGCTGTCAGATTTCTTTACGGTGGTTAGTTTACCATATCAACTCAGTTACCTGTGCTTTCTGAGATGCATCTTCCTTCAAGAACAATTCATCGTCATCTTCTCCCAGCTGACCAGAAATAGCACGGCGCAGCTGCGGACCAAGTCCATGTAAAGTTCGAAGGCCAGCCTGGAAACAGAAGTAACATAAAACAACCAATACGCTGGGATAAGTGAGATAGTCAACAGTAATATGACACTCGGTCCTGCTATCTTGAAGTCGAGGCAACAAGCGTTCAGAATTGAAGCAATAGTAACGTATGGCGTTGGCGTACCTGTAAAGCCATGGTGCTATCTTCGGGGATCTCGGCCTGATCTTGAGCCTTTTGCCTCGCCTTGAAGCGACGGAAGTATTCCTGAATCAAGTACGTTGCATAAAATTTGCCAACTGTGACGTCATCATCTATGTTGGACAAACATGCGGGTTAGTTAACGTATCGAGTGCGCCTTCGGCAAATCATCGCAGAGGAAGAGAGAAGACAGTCAAATGACATCACAACGAAACACATCGCAACGCAACTACAGGGAGCGGGCGCGAAGCGCGGGAAAACGCATACGAGAAATCCACTGTTGCTTCGCTCTTCCTTTTGATTGGCTTAAAATATGGCGTGATTGTTTTAAGCCAATCACCAAGCGATGCAATGCAAAACCAAACCAATCGCAAAGCCTCTTTGGACACGCAATCGCAAATTGCTTTAGAGAGAGTGCTGTCGCCACCACAGACCCAATGACACTGTACACCGTATCCTTCCGCCCATTTGTCCGTGATCAAAATCATACTTACGCACTCCTGGAGGCTGGACAACTTTATCCAAGACTTGTAGAGATGTTTTTGGCCAGATGCGAAGAATGATGTTTCGCACTTCTCCGTTCGCTTTGTCGATGGAGCCTTTCCCTACAAAAAGAGCAGATGAGATCACCCTGCGCCACTGAACGACAGAGATCGGTGGCTCAATTGGTTCGGCATCGGGCTGCCACGCCGGAGTTCGCGGGTTCGAACCCTGGCCGGCTCAAAACTCGGGATATTAAAATAACTGAAAAGAAACTTCATCTGCAAACGGTTACAATTTCAAGTTTTCTAGGCCTCGTCTCACAAATATCCTCCGTGTTCACAAGTTCCTTGTGGGACGTTAAAGAGCGCCCACACTATTTGAGGAGAGTAGGGGATTAAGTTCCCGTTGTTTTGGCTGTCCTTTGCGAGTATATGGGTGGGTGGGTATAGCAGGTCCACATCAGCTGAATAGCAGCCAAAACTTCAATCTGCTCAAACAAATAAATAACAAACAAAAAAACAAACAAACAAGCTGAACTCACCCTCTGGCCTTTTTATGTTAAGAGATGATCGAACCAGTCCAAACAAAGTTGCGTTGAAATCCACCATTCCATCTTCAGTAAGGGGCATATTCATGGTGACAAGTCTCTGTAATAAAGTTATGAACTCTGTTGACACTAATTGAATTATCGTAAACAGAAAGGTGAATGAAATCTGTCCAAGGGCAGAAGGATAAAAAGCTTGAAGGATAGTTCAGGTCCTCCGTCCATATTCGAGCCTTCACAATAGGCCATTTTCGAAATATCAATATTCGGCTTGTTAGTCGGGCAGAGAGGATAAAAACAACAGAAACGGGTTGCAATGAATGTGAACGATATCAACATATCATCCACTTTCCTTTGTCTTCGCTCTCTAAACCACCATTTCAAGCGGAATTATCGAAAGCGGCTCATTGTGCTTCGCCCTCCTCCCCCGAAAAACTGTTTATTACCGATGGAAACGTTTTTTATAGCCCTGGGGTAATAATACAGTCCCTCTCTTTCTCCGCATTAATTATTTTTCCTTAACATGCTTCCGTGAATGGAAGTAATAAAAGAGGAAGACCTACTCCGACACTGAGAGCATAATTCGAGCAACGATTCCCGCTTCCGTGAATAATCAGTGGTATAATTCCGCCATCCCCGCAAACCCCTCACGACATCATTGATGTTTACCTTACACGCTTCTCTATGCGGGCAGAATTTTCCAAATCCAAGCGGTGGTGCGATTCTCTTCAATAAAGTGACAATATCTACATGTTTAATGCAGCCGAGAGCCTCAGGATCATACTCGGACCAGACCCTCACGTACTCGTCCAGGTGATGAGGCCCAAGAATTGACCAATCACGGGTCAGATAGTCGAAGTTGTCCATAATAACCGCAACGAACAAGTTAATGATCTAAAAATAAGAACAAATACATTGTCAGGAACAAATAACCAGAAGCATACAGGCACTGGGTTTAAACACTAACAGAACAGTGAAAGAGCATTTCTTAGAAGCTCACGGTAACAACAACCTTTTGAAAGAAAACCAAATCACAGTTTTAAGAAAGTGCCAGGGCAAATTTGATTGTCTAGTATTTGAAATGCTCTTCATCAAGAATCTTAAGCCCAATTTAAATACGCAGACGGACTCCATACGTGCGAAACTTTGTTTAATATTTTAAATTATTATTCACTTTTTTCTCACGTTACAGCTTTTAATCCGCTATTGCTTTTTTTAGTATTTATAGACCGAAACTCACTAACATATTTTGACTTGATAATGACGTTTTGCTATAGTTGAAACGTCGTCGCTTTTTTAGCAATTTTTTAAATCTTAAAATGCTTTTAAGAAATGTTTTATCGCAATTTTTTATAGTTAAATGCTTTTCAAAATCACTTCTTGTTCGATATCTGATGCCAAGAAAAATACGGGGGAAACATTTGTGCATTCAAATGGCTTTTTTTTCGCAACGACCTGTCGTGCCAAGTAAAAAAAGGTGGAAAGATTTCTCCAATCAAATGGCCTTGTTTTGCAGACGTCGACAAAAAAAGCGTGGAAAACGATTATATTTACTCCATAAATCCTTATTTGAGGCGTCAAGAACTTAAACAAGACTAAAAACAGCCTCGTATACTGGTGCGCTGGTAGCCATGATTATGACATCCAAACACCCTAATTATAAGCTTCTATCTCCAGTGAAGTATTCATTCAAAACCCAAAAGATTCTTACCAAGAAGGAGCAGATCGAGTAAAACGACACGAAATAGAAGTATGCGAAATCCGACCCGCACAGACCCATGGGTTCTTGCGGGTCTGCCCTCGGGTCGCACTTCACGTCATCTCGATTCGTGCACGAAAGCATGATTTGCTGCCAGTTTTCTCCCGTGGCCGATCTAAGAAAAAAGACAAGAAACTGTGTCAGAAGGTGATTCTTATCTATGGTAAACATTTTCCCAGAGCAGAAAAGCAACTTGTTCGACAAAGAGTGAATTAAATAAGAGTGTTTATCAATCACTTTACGGCCTTAACCCAGCAGAGTCACAAATAGATTTACTTTTAGATACATTTTGCGCGAGAAGCAAACAAAGGGCCGCCAATTTTAACCAATGAAAAGAAGCCATGTCATGCGAGACTGCTTCTGCCATGTTTTTTTTTTTTCAGGGACATGACAACTGATTTTCGCGGGAATAGGTATTCTAAAAATAGACTCATTTGTGACGGTGCTTGGGAGCCCAACCATGACATAACAACACTCTTATTTAATTCACTCTTAGTTGGATAGACTACAAGAAAAGTTCGATTCCTGTACAATCGCCTGGGGGATGTGGGGTGGTAACGGGGCGAAATTGGGAATGAACGAGACACCAATTCAAGAATAGTTTATAATCTCGAAGGACAGCTCCGAAGGGGGGGGGGGGATAAAACTAAGGCCGGACAATCACTCAGGGTCTTCAAATAGCTGAGGAGAAACTGCTGTCTTTGGTCCATAAATCTCTTAAGATTAGAACGAGAAGAGAAGTGATAAAGAATTCTGTAAGTCTGGCAAGGCAAAATTGAGTAAATAAAAGATACGTTTTTAAGTAATGATCCGTGTAAGGTGGATAGCAATTTCCTTTGTTATGCGGCAACGGGGCTTTCCCCACATAGGAATGTTATCATTTTTACACAGAGAATGCATAAACCTACAGGAAGGAAGTTAACGCAATAAAATTCATTTACAGCCCACTTTGAAAGGGTGTTTTTTTTTGTGTTAAAAGATTTTGACCAATCACAAGAGTTGAAAACAAAAGCCAAGAAACGTTTACAATTTTACATGTTCCCCACATACGATTTCTGTGGAATTCATTTAAACTGAGACCAGATGAAAGATGGAAGATGGTTGGAAAGTAAGGATGAATATAATACTGCTTTATGAAGTTTTGTTAACTTTTTCTGTTTAAGCCAATCAGAAGTAAGTACAGACAATAGAAAAGTTATCACCTTTTTGCATACCAATTGAATTGCAACATGTTCGTTGCCGTTGTTGCTATCGTTCTTATCTGGACCGTTTCTTAAAGTTTTATCATTCATCACTCTCACTGGTGGCCAGGACGCACAGCAAACGAGAGCTAGGAGCTTACAGTTGTACCGTGCATAAGGAACCCGCGCCCGCAGTGCGCGCGGCAGTCAAAACTGTGCTATCCTGTCAATCATTTGCCCTTTTCACCGGAAACAGTCCATTTCTGTGCGTAAACGACGTTGTCGTCGATCCACCCTGCCGAAAGGACGCCACCTAATTCTTTTTTCGCAAAGTTAACACAAATAAATACATTATCAATACAGTTCTGACGTCTTCTTGCACTTGATTCGAAAATACCAGACTGAATTCGTCTTAAAATAGCTAGAAAAAGCACAACAGTTGACGTTCGAATCGCCACTCGCCGGCAGCCTAGTTTTGGCGCTAAAGTTTGTTGACAAAAAAGTCGCTACAAACTCTTTTAAATGGTTTTCTAGCCCGTTAACTCCAAACATTTAAGGTGACGTCGGATAGCACAGGATCACAACTACCAACAGTAAAGTGTGTTATAAACAAATAGTTGAGATTTCCTTTACCTGAAGAGTACCATCAGAGAATGAGGAAAAGTCTGGAAGTTGTTGTTTCGGTTTATTTCCGTGTCGGGGTCAAGGGCGATACGGCCAAACATCTGCAGAGATGAAAACGAATTCTAGCATAAAGTTATTTTGAAATGCGTGCCGTGAAAGAAAAATTGGCCAATTACACCAGACTTATAAAATCAAACGAACCAATCAGAACGTAAAGAAAATATATGCAGCAGGTGTTAAGGGCTGAAAAGCACGTGCGACCAAATCACACAACTGCCTCCGACTGGCTAGGAGGGTGGCGCGCGAATTTCGAGTGAATTACCAAACGTCGGGAAGCAAAAACAAAGTAATCATGAAGTTACTTTCAAATGCTTCTAAACAATTTGTTTCTTTCTTAAATCCATTTACAAATCACTGCTGATCCTTGCAATCTGATTGGCTCCCAGCAGTGCGATTTATTCCCAAATCGCACTATTTTTTAGCTCTAAATCGCACCATTCTCCCAGCCAATGAGAAAGGAACACTAAAGCAAAACAGCCAGTCAGATTTCAAGGCTTGTTTAAGGTAACCAATCAAATTGCAGGGAAATGAAAGACAAAGAAAACCACTGTGTGGCGAATTTTGCAACTTTTGTTCCCAACTGGATCACTAAAATGTTGGTACTGACTACAGTATAATCCTGTATTTTAGCTATAAATAATGATTGTATGATTTCTAAATGGCTTTAATACAATAAAGTGGTAATTGAACTTCGTGTCGTGCAATTTTGGTCTGAAATC
>NC_090889.1:23692553-23702553 GCF_036669925.1 Montipora capricornis
CATTATTATGGGTTCTCATTTTTTGCATTTAAATATCTTAGTCAAGATTTCAGTATTGTTAGGTTATGAAACATGTGAGGTTCAAAATTACTTGAAGCATTACTCCGTCCAGATGTTTTCGTCAATGTTCAATGGCGTTTAAAAGCTTTTATTCAAATAGAATGAAGTTATTCGTGGATCACGATTAACATGTAAAGGAGTAAATGGACAGAAATGTTCTTACTGTTGCCTTCGTTATTTACGCATTTAATGGTTTAGAAGTGCTCAAGGTTTAATTTATCAGAGCCTGATTAAGTTAAAAGTTAAGTGGCTCATTTTAAAAAACAAAAATGGTGCGATGATTAATCGTCTTACAATTCTTTGAACGCGTCCGTCTGGGCTACTTTCCAATGCTAACTCCAGTTCAGTAATACCGCGATGTCGTCGAAAAACGTCCTAGAAAGTAAATCGTTCTTTTCCTTGAACATGATTTAGCACGATTTAGTCATTTAAAAAAACTCGTGAGGTGTGTTAGATTGGTTTACTGTGTATGATGGGTATCCTGTTCGAGTCGGTTTAGGCGACGAGTGGAACAAAATAGTTCTGGTTTCCTGGAAGTCTTGCTCTTAAACGTCAATATGATACGAAAGAAACCACAGCCTCAGGCGCGTAACTAGCCACCAAACAAACAGTAAAACGGGCTATCTTGCTCCAAAAAATTAAGAAGATAGCAGTTCATGCTTTTTATAACGCGGAAACTTAATTTAAGCTTTGAGTCCGCCGGATCGTTTCGTCATGACGAACTGAACCAGAAAGAGTGTTGGGAGAAACACATTCCCTTCCCAAGTTACAAAAATGGTTGTCGATGATTAACCTCAGTGATAAGTCATCGTTTAGGGATAATTAAATGACATTATACAACATTAAAACGTATTAAAAAGAGATATTTGTTCATCTCCAAGCCAATACACCCGAGAGCACGATGCGTGACAGGGACGCTGTTAAATTTATCATGGTTATTTTATCAAAGACCGCAATTGAAAAGTTCCCCCATACAAGAAGTAACTTGAATTACATTTATTTCAATACAGGTTTCTGGGTATAAGATACTTTTGGTGAGTGATTGTCTTGGTAAAGCGAAGAAACAGGCTCTGTTCCGCAGCAAAATGTTAAAAATGCAGTGAGAGAGATCAAACCGATGATGGAAAAAAACTAATCAAAGACAATTTGTTGGCCAACCCAGCCCCCCTTGTGGCCGGACCTTTCTCGGTAGTTGTCTAAAATACAAGGACAGAGAAAAACTCTGACCAGGGTGGGAATTGAACCCATGACCTTTAGTTGTCTAAAATAATTTGTTAGCGAGTTTTATCGCACGTTCATAGCCCGGTCTTATGACAAAAAAATTAGATGATTGTGTTTAAAAATTTTACCTATGCAAACGGCGACTCGGTGCTTTGGTGGTTAGGAGCGGTGACAGCTAAGCTAATAATCGTAGGTTCGAGTCCAGGGTCCGGATATCTGGGTTGTGATTTAAATCTTAATTTAATTCCCAGAATTCCTTTCCTTATGTCAGTGTCATGAACTAACGATAATCGTTTATTCAAAGCCGGTTGATACTATAATATGATTATCGTATTACCAGTCTCGAGATACTATAATATGATTATCGTATTACCAGTCTCGAGCCTTATACGTCACTTTTTCCTGGATCCAACCCTCTGAGGTCCAATCGGTCAGTTTTGAACGTGAGTTATGGCGGACCGTGAAATCTAAAACTTACACACAAAGTAAACGGCCTTTGGATAAAATCAAAGCTCAAAAATTTGCCGCGCAGAGAGGTGTTAAGCAAACACACTTTCGAAATCTGAAGGAAAAAAGGGAGTGTTTTTTTTATCACAGGGGCACTTTAAAATACGAAACTATTTTGATTTCTCTTGAAATTCTCCACAACAGCATTTTGACAAAGTTCTTCCTTCGCGCGACAGCATGAACCAAGAAAAGGTGAGATTTCTGTTTTTTTCGAGATCACTTACCGAGACCTCGTTCATGGTAATGTCGATGATACTTCCAACCACAATGATGAAGTCGAACAGATTCCATCTGTCTATAAAGTAGTTCTGCGAAAACGAAAAACGATTGATTTATGAGAAGGTCCTTCCCTTGAGGATTTTACTAACAGGAGGTGGCATCGGAGAAACGGATTCATGAGGCTCACCTTGGGTTTAAAGGCAATGAGCTTTAAAATACACTCAAGAAGAAACACAGCGGTGAACCCGATATTGAAGCCATCCAGCACTCTTGTGTACAACTCGGGTTCTTGGTAATACTAGAAAAGAATAGAAAAACGAACTAAACAAAGGTCGTCAGAGACCCAACACTGCTCTTCACCAAATGAAAACAATTCTTGTTCACACTAGAAGACGCAGACAAAGCGCAGGACGTTCACACTAGGTGAAAAAAGGAGCCACAGACACCCACGCCGGTCTTCGCTTAGTTCTTGCCTAGTTTCTGCCATTGTTCTTTGGTCAGTTCAATTCACACCCAAAAATCAATAAGCAAAACCCTTATTGTGAACGATTGTAGCATTCAGCATGAAGAAACTGATTGGACAGAGCATACCTGCATCATAAGCACAACAGTGTTGCAAACAATAAACGCGAAGATGAGGTACTCAAATGCCTGTGACGTCACCACACGCCATATATGGAACTGGAAGCGACTGTCAGGAATGTACCGCCGGAAGGGCTTGGCTTTGAGGGCGAACTCGATGCACTGCCGCTAAGAAGATAAAAAAAAAAGTCGATCGATTTCGGTTCCAAAGAGAAATTCTCAAAACAAGAAACCTTATAATTCTTAAAAGACAAAATTCTCTTTCTGACGGGTAAAGAGGGGTGGGTCTAAGATGTTTTCAGTGGTGAAATGAACTTATTTACTCTGACCAATAGCAACAAGCCCCAGCTTTCGAACGAACCAATCAGAACCCCAAGTAAAGTTCATGCAGCACGCGCCAAGCGCGGGAAAACACGAGCGAGCGAGATAACTAAATCTAAAGTAGGGGAGAACATCAACCTACCGATCTCCCAATTAACATAGGGCATACTTTTTGCCAACCTGGTTTTTGTCCAGTTCACAGTCTTTGAATTCTTCCTCGCCTTCGCTTTGAAACGTTACGATCACAAAACCGACGAAGATGTTCACCATGAAAAAAGCGATGATGATTATATAAATAATGTAATACACTGCAACCCAGGGTCGGTTGTTTTGGGTAGGACCTTCGTCCACTTCAGTTGAGTCGATAGAATTCTGCAGTATTCTACAAACAGAAGTAAAATTGACGCCATTAGCCACTGACGCTTGCCCTTGACGCAAGCGTTTACATCAAATTTAAGACTTTTTTCTTTGTACGTCAGTAATGACTTTGACAACGGACAAGCCAAAGACGCTCGAAGGCCATTGCAATCTTTGTTAAATCTCATGTGAAGCAAGTGCAAACTTCTGACGTGCCAGCTAAATTTGTCACATAAAATTCGGCAAATTCCCCCACCCACACAAAATTGTCCAAACCAAATTGGCATACAAAATTATCTCGTGGAAAATATTAGGTTGTCTCCGATTCCGTAAATAGAGGATTTTACATAGCCGCGCGGAGATACGAAATTTCTCTCTTTAATAGTTGCGGTCTTTAATAATGAGTAAATCTTGTTAAGCTATAATAGACCTTTTCGGCTTGTACATTTTGTTTTCCCAATACAGATCATGTGATAATACTCAGGAGGTTTGGTCTTTTGTCTTGTTCATTAAAATGAGGGCATATGCACTCTTTTTAACGAACAAAACAAAGGACCAAGCCTCCTGAGTATTATCACATGATCTGTATTGGGAAAACAAAATGTACAAGCCGAAAGGGTCTATAAGTGCTTCGAGCAAAACCATAACATTGCCGTTACTAAACAGTGTCGTAGAGTCAACTCTCCTAAGGAGGCATTCCCTTACAATTATTGAGACTGGTTTGAGCTAAGTTAATCGATAAAATTTAAGACTATGGCACCGTCCACACCTATCGGGATGTTTTTGATTCCGCAACTTCTTTTTGCGGATTCGCCTTCCGTCCACACGAATCCGGCGAATCCGGCATGCGAATCCCCAACTTTTTGAATGCTCTCTCCAGAGTGGAAACTTTTGAATACGCAAAGAATGTGGAATCGCGTGGACGGTCTAATCCGGATATTAGGTAGCTTAAGCAACGACAACGGCGACGGCAACGAGACCGTCACAAATTTGCATATTTAGTGGGTAAAAACAATAGCTTTGCACGCTCTGCACGTGCGTTTTTCACTTTTGTCCATTTCGTTGCCATCGTCAACAAAACAGCAACGTGAAATAGCCAAGTATATGGTTTTATGAAGAACGTCAGCACTTAAGGATAAAGTTTCATTTTCTCTCCGAAATTGAGTGCCGTTCCGACTGGTGTCATCTTTGAGGAATTACCACACCCTTGTCATATTAAAAACGTTGAAACAGTCACGAAGCGACTAAAAATAACGCAAATTTATATTTTGAGATTAAGTTCTCGTTGCCGTCGCCGTTGTCGTTGCTTAAACTCCCTAATTTCAAATCCGATGACGTTACAAACTCAGATCCAGTCTTTGCCGCTTAAATATTCAACAAGGTCGCTGAACTTTTCTTGTCGGCATTTCAGATGTGAAGACGGGGTCTAAATGCCAACAGAGCGTGTTCGCTTACCCTGGCCAGCCTTCAAACGTCATGACAGTGAAGAGTGTTAGCATGGCGTTTCCAACGTTGTCAAAGTTGAAATCGTGTCTTTTCCACTCTCGTTCTTTTTTCTGCCAGCAAAGAGATAGCAGAAGACAATCACGGTAAACTAAGCTCGTGTTTTACTGGGATCTCGCAACCGTTTCAACCGCTGCCGGTTTAAGTTAAAGCGGTTGAGGTTTCTCAGTAGAACAATTTTCCAACCATTTTCGGTTGAAACGCGGTAACTCCCAAGAATAGTCATTACCAGACTTCTCCGCGTTGACAAGTTGAGGGAAAAACCTAACTTGATGCCGGTTGAAAAAGTTGATCAAACAAACCAACCGAAAATGATTTTTCTCAAAACAGAACACGACCTATGCCAAGTGTTTTGGCAATACAAAAATTTTTTGAACACAGGGAAGCAACGCATCTGTGACGCAAACTTACAAAAAAAAGTCAAGATCCAAAGTTCTCACGGCTCAATCCTGAGTCAAAAAACTTTTTTTTGCGAAATACACTTTGTCTTACCACAGGGTTTAACAGTCCAGGTCCTCTGAACTCGAAATAATCCCCCCTGTACGAAAGAAACACACCATTAAGTTAGCTGACAATGTAACAAAGGTTAAGTCAGCATTCTGTGCATTCTTTATATTTTGGAGCTACCAAAATCTGGCTCTTGCTCACGTTGCACCAGTTCCTAGGTGGTGAATTTCACTTGAAATATTTGAACTCTTGGTAAGTTTTTGCAAGACACATGTACAGTTTCTAATGAAGCAATGGTCCTGAAAACACTCTCAATCGAATTACGGGTAAACAGACAGCAGTGGTCTACCCATAGTGTTGTGTCAAGAACATAAAGGTTACAGAGTTGGAAACACCCGGTGCAAACAACTGGTAACGCCTCTCTAAAAAATCGTCTCTTCAGACTAGGTTATTTCTAGATTCAATCTCTTATTTAATTTATGCAGAAGTGACGTAACGGGGACTCTGTACTTTTAATGGTTAAGAGGCACAAAAAGCGGTAGGAACGCTATATTGAACATAGATCTGAAAAAACAATAATTCCAAGGAGAGGATATGAGAGATAACGGTTCCTAGTGGGCAGTTCCTGAACACACCCAGTCAATGCAAGAGAGAGCACTTATTATTCGGTGATAAGGATTTGACACACTAATCCTCCGGAGTTGCAGAGAGAGAAACTAAAGAGTCTCCAGGGCTGAAAATCCGTAACTTACTGACAATCTTCTTTAAATCGTTTTTCGGAATCTGTGCAGTAGAAGAATGTTCCCTTTGAAAATACAAAAACAAGACGGTTAAAGGCTTGAACCACTCACTCACTACCCTCAAGTCACTTGATTTCACAGTGACACCCATTAATTTTTTTTGATTTGATTGTCCTCAACTCAACTAGAACTCGTATTGTAAAACGCCAACTCGTTGCCACTTTTCAGCTGGAGATCTAAATGATGTTATGTTTGCTTCAATTATTTCTGTATAACCATGTATTCTCGGTTTTAATTCACGTGTTAAAAGGTCATGTTTTAACCCAAACGAAAAAGAAAGTGTTTGCATACGAAGACCACCCAAACATGGCCGTACCACGCTGGCAGGCTTTTCGCGGCGAAAGCCCTTTAACCCCAGTCCCCTCGTTCCCAGGCTTACACGGAAGTCAGGACAGTCAGCTCTTACAACGGATCGCGCGATTGGTCCAGTAAACAATAGAGATGCATCCAATGAAATTCGATGTGAAAGAGCTGCGTGGTTTCTGCGACACTGCCGACGCTTTTGTCTACAGACGTCGTGAGTCCTTGTGCAAACGAAAGACAAATAATAGTCCTTTCCTTCAAGTTTTAGATATTAGTACAAGATTGTCTTCCGTGCAAAACAGTGAAAAGCCAAAGAAAATTATAATTCCCAGCGAAAAATTTGACAAGTTCTTTGAGTTTGGAAAAACTTGGACTTATGTCTTACGGACTCCCACCTTCCATAGCTGAACGCCAATAACAGCAAATAAGAAGTTAAAAAGCATGGTGACAAGCATGATATTCCAGATGGTTTTCACTGCGACGAAAACGCACTGCACCACATGCTGTAAAAAGAAAAGTGTTGGTTAGATGAAGAGAATCTACATCCCTGGTGACGAAATAACCTACCAAATTAAGAGGCTGACTTCCCATGCGATTGATTCCGTGGGGTTCAAGTCCCGCTCGGATTAACACCCGGATTATAGCAAGCCTGCACCGCAGCCGGACATGTAACTCAAACCAACGTCAAAAGCCTAGATATATTCCGTCTTCGCAACGGCTCCCAAAACCTTGTTCTAATATACTGCAGATTTGCAGGGATTTCTATATCCTTATCTGATTGATTAGATTCTTACGCACTCTGTGATTGGACATTTACTCACTCAAAAAATCACGCAATCCTCCTCATCATTTACTTTCGAAACCCACAATGGAGATTGAAGCTGAAAGGTGGAAAAGAGCGTTCAAAGCCGTGAAAGATTACTTTGAAATTGATTGTCTCCTACCTGAGCAGGAAAACTCGCTGCTGGAATTTCTTGTATGTAGAAATGTGTTTGTTAATTTTACGGACTAAGGCAAATCTTTGATTTGTATTTGTTTGCGATCATCCGCAAAGACAAATTGAAACTCTCCGCAAATTCGGCGACTGCGTCGAATTGTTTCCATCCCCTAGCAAGCAATACCCTTTCGTGACTCTTTTTTTATAACACGACGACATAAATTGCGATATACAAAAGAATTAACCATCGCCTTTTGACCTTTCAGCCATTGATTCTGTCATGGAAACGACGGATGCTTGATGTTTCAAGTGAGTAAACGTCGAATCACAGAGCGCGTAAGAATCTAACCAATCAGAAAGGGATACAGAAATCCCTCCAAACCTACGGGATGTCTGAACAAGCTTTTGGGAACCGTTGCGCGGACTGACTATACCGGCAGTTAAGCCTGTCTGCGAAGCAGGCTATATTTCAGCCCGCATGGTAAGCGTTTTCGCAGTCGAACGAAGAGTTCCCAAAAGAAGTTAGAACGGGGGGAATATGTCCGACCAGAACGAGGATAAATACAGGGAACATACGCAGTCACTTATAAAGATTAAACGCTACAGAGTTAATTTGTGTATGTTGCTTATGCGAGCCGGGATCATAGCTTTACTTGTTAATTCATACGCCGCTAATAAAAACCACGGACTACGACTAGCAGTTGTCACGCAATAAGCCAAAAGAGCTCAGTAATGCGTGACATTCAAGGCGAGAATCTACAGACAAAGAAGTTGCCCGAATCCCAACGTTTACGGAAAGAGCCTGATGTTATAGCGTTCTTTTCCTCTCACCTTTAATCCCTTAGCTCTGTTGATTGCTCTTAAAGGTCTCAGCACCCTTAGCACCCTGAGAATTCTCACCACAGAAAACTGCGAATCTCTAAGAAGAGGAAACCACATTTTCATTAGATCTGCAGACCCTACTCAACTGCGTGACGAACAAGGCAGATAGGAGATTACGTGACGTGCCACAGTTAGTGTGCATGAGAAGTTATTGGATCAACGGATGCCAGTTGCAGGAAACGCCGCTTAAAACAACCTAGTGTTTATATGGCGTGCGCTTCAACGATAACGGCGACGCTAACGCTAATTTCCGTTTTTGAAAACGGTCGTTGCCAATTTTGACGGTCGATGCCATTCTTAGAAACCCTAGCCTTTTTATTCGGTTAGCTTTCAATGTAGTCTGAATGGTAACGACCGTTTACGAAACGGAAATTTGCGACGCCAACAACACAAAAAATAACCTGACCAGATTAACGAGTAAAAATTCCACGTTGCACTGGCGGCATTCATTTTGTACTGTACATACAGAGATAAGACCGTTGAGCAACGAAAACATACGGGTGGTTTGCAACCAAACTCTAGAGACACACATAACAACTGCTGGTGGACGAACAAAAGGAGTAAATGAGAGTCTTGTGTTTTCGTCCACTAACATGGCGGCGATGACGTCACGTGAAAACCACCTACAACTTTGTTCTCTCGTCCGTATTTTGCAATAAATCTACCTCGTTCACTTGGTACAGCATGGGCAAAATCAGGAGCCCATTAGGCGAAGTATGTTATAACTTGGGTAGATACGGACGAGTTTGGTGTAAAGAACGATTCACTGTTGTATAAGTGGCTTTCACGTTACGTCATCGTCGGCATGTCGCTATACCGTCGTCGCTTCTTAAGTTCCCGCCAAGTCTTCTCAAACCGACGGAACCACAGCTGAAGGAGGGGGGAGGGGGGGGGGGGAAGGATGTATGCAACACGTAAGTTGCGCGCATCTCCGCTCCATCTGGTTTGAAATTGTCGAGAAAATGCGCTGCTCTTCAGTTAACAATCAATTTTCTATCAGCAACAAAAGAAACATAACTAGTGTCAATGACAAGCGAATGTGTGTATGACGTACCGGAGACTTATGGAGATTACAGAAACGGACACGACCAATAAATCCAAAAGATTGAAAGCACTTCGGCAAAAGGAGCCCTTGTGGAGGATTAGTCCAAGAGCTACAAACTGAAGGGAAAAAAAATATACGCTAAAAGTCGGCCCAACATAATTTATAACAATAACTATCATCATCATCATCCTTATAACTTAAATATTTACCCAGGAAGCTCCACTCGCCCGGAGGTGGTTTTCAGGGAGGTCCTGCATTGATCCGGATGGAATTGGAATTTACAGATGTTAGGAGAAGGGAAAATCGTAGAACCCGGATAAAAACCTCACGGAGCAGAGAAAAAATCCAACGACAAACTCAACCCACATATAACCTCGAGTCGAGAACCGAACCCAGGTTACACCGGTGGCAGGCAGGCGAATGTTATCACCACTGAAACACATTACTCTTAACCTGACGCGACCGACCGTGCAAGCTTTCTCGGCTCGTGTGCTACTTTACCACTGGCATGACCTACCTTGATTAGTATCTCCAGTGTAAATACAGAAGTGAAGAAATAGTCAAAATAGTTGAGGACCTTTGAGTTGAAAAAAACAGACATTTGAAACGTCAATTAAAATGCTTGGAGGTGTGTCGAAATGTACTACAAACTAGAGCCATCAAACAGAACGGGCTTTCAAAAAGCTTCAGGTAGGCTTTATAAGGCCTTACACGCAAAAAGCAATATTAATACCCTGACAAAACAAAAACGGCATAAAAAGGCCCTAACCAACAGGACTGAAGAAAGCGCCAGGAAATCCGCGGCACAATGATCGA
>NC_090889.1:23707553-23710053 GCF_036669925.1 Montipora capricornis
CAATAGAAGACTTTTTCCATGTTTCCATAGCCTCATCTAAACACGAGGGGGAGTTGGGAGAATTCGCGACAGTCGAGGGTTTGCGTAACTATGCCTTATTGGTATGCTTCACAAAGAGAACTCTAATGAGAAGTGTTTTATCAGTTTTTAAAGCTCGCACACGTGACGTTACATCAGTGATCTGATAGGCTGTTTCTTCATGAATTATTAATGAATTTTTGAAGCGCAAGCAACATGCGCAGGAGAAATAGCTTGTAGTTTATTGGTCCTCTTGTTCCAACAAAAAGCTACGATTGGTCAAAATGCTTCCGTATTCACGTGCGTTGCTTGCGCTGACGTACCTGAAATACTGTTACGAGAGCTTTCCAAAAGGAATCAAAATTACTGCGAGGAATTTCATCACCATCCATATTAAACCTTTGCGGGAATCAAAGAAAAAGACAACGTTATTTCAAAAATCTCATTTTGTAAGGGGAAGAAACCTTTAAATTTATTCCAAAAAGACAAAAGTTCAGTCGCCCATTTATCCACAAAGGAACAATCCACTTCTATAAAAAACAACTTTACATAACAGAAAAGAATATTACGTTTTAGCAGAAACCCATAAGGGCTGAAACGTGTAACGGCCCCTTGTGTGCTGGGAAACAAGCTTCTGAAGATTCGATTTGCTAAGTACCATATTTGGAACAACAAGAGAGAAATATTCATCCAATCAGTTCGCAAGAACATCGTGACGCAATACCACCAATGTTCTCGCGCGAAATTAACTGGAGCGAGGGGTTTCCAAATATGGTACTTAGCACTGAATACTCGGAAGCTGTGAACGCGCGTTACACGTTTCAACCCTTATGGGTTTCTGGTTTTAGTTCACAATCTAATTGTAAACAAATGACCCCAACGAATTGACGCGGTCCCAACTGAGTGGCTTCATAGCTCAATTGTTAGAGCACTGCACCGGCATCGCAGAGGTTCATGGGTTCGAATCCCGTTGGAGACACCTGAATATTTCAGGTCTCTATATGAGACAATTGCTTTAATAGACCACTTTCGATATATTAAAATTCAGTCCTAAACAAAAGACATCATCTCGAGGCTCTGGGGAATAAATATAAGGATTTGTATGAGTTTATTCCCCAGAGCCTCGAGAAGATGCCTTTTGTTTGGGACTGAATTTTAATATATCGAAAGTGGTCTTATCTTTCATAGACCAATTTCGAAATATTAAAATTCAGTCCTATCGCCCATGAACCGCACTTAAAAATATACATTTCTTTCATTAATCTAATTTCTGTTTTAAAAAAAATCAAGATCAAGGCATGCGCTTGCATGAAAGAACAATTGCACGCATATGCTAACTTTCAAATTTCACGGCCATATTGAAAATGTTACATGCTGTGGTTGCTTTGTTGTAATAGTACAAAAACTCTCAGCATCATCTTTTCTGCGCTTAAAGGTTCTCTTTCTGTTGGAGTGGTGGTTCCCACTAAAGGCAGGCTGATATTTCATGCAATTTTCTCGCCTGCGTCGCTGTGATTTTTATACGCGCGCAGCAATTTCAAATAGCAATCGAGAATCGAGAAAAGCAAAGAGCCCACTTCCTTTTACGCTCAGCCCCCAAAGTACCCCGTTAGGTTAAAGCGTATTTAAAACAATGGAGTTACCGTTATCGTTTGCGTCACTTTAAGTGAGGCTTTTTCTGAGTGTTTTGTGCACTTGACGAGCTGACTAGTCCCCAGTCGTACCCTAGAGGCGTGGGGACGAGGGGGAAACGCGCGAGAGATAGGCACAGGGAAAAATGGGAAGGGCGGAAGAAGAGTAGTTTTCCTTCTTCTTCTACTTCCCGCTTAAAGTGGAGATTTAGAGGGACAATTTGTGAGGTTTATCGCCTCTATTTTCAAACTCATATGATGCTAAAATTGAGGAAAATAATGAGAGGCGGGATAATCCAAAACGATAAGCAAAATCGCCATGCGTCTCATTAGAGGCTATCGTAGACATGTCGGACTTACTTGCCACCAAATATTTGCATTCCAAGAAGCGAACATATGAGCATAAATAACGAGAGAAGTAACAGAAGACCAGCAATGGACCTCATGCTATTCAACAGCGACGCCACCAAGTTACTTAAGGAACTCCAGTACCTATAACGAGACACATCAAATACACTCTAAAGAACGCAACTCAAGCGAAGCAATCTCAGGGGCCTGGAAGGCAGGTTTGGTTTCGGGCTCTCGGATGCTGTGGGAGAGAAATAATAGGGTTGGGGGGCGAACTTTCGCTCGGGTCGGGTCGGGTTCGCTCGGGTTCTCCGATCATTCCGACCAACCTGAAATAGGCAGGCAGAGTTTGCGCAGTGGTGAGCGAAGGAGACTGGTCACTAGAATACACTCTTCCTCACGGACAATAAATCGATTTCTGTCACATTTTGAAATCTAACCGTAATCGTCCTCAAACATCCTAATTTAAAGGCCCACCTCCAACCTACTGGCTTTTCGACCGT